>NC_035162.2:29930717-30235859 GCF_001659605.2 Manihot esculenta
ACAGACCAGAGGAACCAGATAGAGCAGCAGTGAGTCCTGCTCCAGAGTTTTTAGAGCCTGCAGAGTCAGTCCAGATAGCCAGAGGTGAGTGGAACTAAACTTAATGGTTTTAATTGAGAAATGAAATGCTTTTAGCATAGTTCATGCATCATGAGTATATAGTAGATTGTGTGCATTAGACTCCACGAATATGTTTCATTGCATTGCATAGTTATGTGTTGATGTGGGTAAATGCTGAATGATCCAATAGTCTCTGAGAGAAGTCCAGGAGCCTTTGACTACGCCCTGGCACAGAGAAGTCCAGGAGTCTTTGACTACGCCCTGGTAGGTACATAGTAAAGTCCAGGAGCCTTTGACTACGCCCTGGCAATGGTAAGTACAGAGGTGTTATATACACATATATATATATGACAGGAAGACCAGGTGCTCGATTCTACGCCTTGGCACGGCAGAGTTACCGGGACTATGTGGTGACAGGTTTACCTTTGATGTGGATTGTCTGTGTTATGGTGCATTCTATGAGCTCATATTTTAATGAGATGTTTTACTGTTCTACTCACTGGGCTATAGAGCTCATCCTACTCCCTTAACCCCAGTTTTGCAGGTTCAGTGTACAGTATACAGAGGAGATCCTTAGAGTACAGAAAGAGTAAAGAGATTTGTAATAGCTTAGAGTGGACATGTAATCTTAAAGAGATGTAATAGTTGTGTATAAAGTTAGCAATGTGCTTGACTTAGTGATGTTTGTTATGTACATGATCTGTATATGTATGTATGTTTTACTGTATGTGAAAAACCAGGCTTAACAGGTATGAGTAACCCATCTAGAGCAAGCTCTAGTCAGGGGTACAGAGTACAGAGTACAGAGTACAGAGTACAGAGTACAGAGATAGTGCATGCACAGGTTAAGCCTTGGTACAGAGAAAAGAGTTTTTATTTTCACAGAAAATGTATGATCATATATGAGATTTACAGGTACACAGAGAGTATAGCAGGCTTGCTATGGGTTCTGGCGGCCTTAAGCCGACCTGAATCCTAGCGCCGGTGACGGTCCATTTTGGGGACGTTACAAAAGTAGAATTATCATTCTAAAAGGGGATCTACTAAGGTTCTAAATGCCTATAAAAGCATGAGGACAACAACATTAAAGGCATCCTTCACCAGCACCGAATCTACCTGCTTTCTTTTCTTTTCTTCTCTTTGTATTTTCTTTGCAAGCCATTAGTGGCTAAATACACTATTTCTAGTTGAAGTTACGAAGAAGTTTCGGTTTCTACATGAATTGACAGATCTAAACTCCATTGTTAATATTTTATTCTTCAATATTTATGCAAATTCTTTTCTTCAACTTATTATTGCTTTGTCATTGGATCAATAGGGCCTGTTTTTCTTGATTTTAAAGTAGTATACTATTAGTTTGAATACTTAAAGTATGTGATTGCTTAGGTTATTTAAACACAAGTAATAATTAGTATAACAACTAAGAAGTTACATAATCTAACTCACCGCGTAGCTGGTCAATTAGAATTAGGTCTTTCCATTAATTAAAGCAGTTGAAAATTGATAAGTAAAAATCCCAAGGATGTTCTTTGGGCGACTTATTAGCTAGTGATTGATTAGCGAATATTTCTTAATTGATCTAAACTTAAGGAGAGATTTGGTTGTATGGAGCGTCTTCTACAGCCAAAACTAATTTATTAAAACGAATAAAAGAATTCAAGTATCGATGATCAATTCCTAAACTGAAATGGATCCTATACTTCAACTAGAGTTTTTTCTCATTGATTTATTCTTCTTTTAAATATTACTTTCTTATATTGCTTTAGTTTTAATTTTAGTTCATCATCAAAATCCCCCCTTACTTTATTTTCATTGTTGATTTGCCCAAGTCAGTGTTTGGAAAATCATAGTGTCAATTCCCTGTGGATCTGATCCTATTACCGCTATTTACAATTCTTAATTGTTGATATTTTAATAGGTTATTTTTGGTGGCTTCGATACCCATCAACAGTTCTAAAGGATACAGAAGGGGAGAGGTTTTGAGTGCTAGCTTTATACCTTTCCTACAAATTCTGGAGGCTCTCAAAAGAGTTTCTGCCAAGAGTTATTTCAGACTCTCATAAGATGCCTTTTTATAATAAAACCCTAGAGTTTCAGTATAATAATATATATTTATTTATTTAACTAAATAAATAAGTAAATTATAACTATGATCCAGAACTTCAATAAGTAAGCCATATAAATCTCTAACAGTTTTAATTAAGTTCCTACTTAATTAATTAGATCAAAATCGTAATTCCTTCAAATTATAATTTTATCCCAATGCTAATTTATATACAATCAAGTCCTACTTGATTCAACATATCGTTTTATTTTCTCTTGCAATTCTTTATATGTGTGACCCATTAGGTTTTAAATATGTTGATAACAAATATAATTAACTAAATAATGACCCATTAGGTTTTAAATATGTTGATAACAAATATAATTAACTAAATAATTAATTTAAAGGTCAAGACCATTATCTAGCAACATGTCAAGACTACCCAAATATACAAAAATTTCAAAAGAGATTTGACTTAACCTTTCAGTGCATGGTTTGTTAGTGTAATTAATATCGCTTGTCTCGATTTAACATTTGATGCATGAAACGCGTCTATAATGTTAAATCATATTAGTTCTCATTTAGTAGTCATTGACCTATTGAATGAAATTTCAAATCTCATTTACTAATTTCATTTCACCTTGCGCAATGATTTTATGATCAATGCTAGCAAAGAACAAATGGGACATTCCTTAATTTAACCTAGAGTGATGAATTCTGTCTCAATTACATAAATACCTTCATACAGTTCCTAATATATCCATTTCATCCCCATTTGTTACTCATGAACTAAGCAACATGTAAGATGAATCAAAATATAAAAGTCTTTATATAATATTATTTATTGACTTCAAGTTAAAGGATCACTTACACAACCATCACTTGAGTAATCCATAGACACAGGTTATTTTCCATATAAATTTCTCAGGCGAGTATGTTCAGTGCACTTATTAATAAAATAAGTATCTACATATTAGTTCTAGATATCTTATATATCTCAACCTATAAGATCAATTGCTTCCTCTAAAAGGAAAATAACATAATATATATCAGTCTCAATAGTTCTAATCATTGTCCAATCATGATAAGAATATCGACCAGGAATATTTGGAGATATTACTTAAATGCAATAGGAATTTTACAATTATAACCACATTATAATTTTCTTTGCACAGTAATATAGTCTCATGGACTTTATCTTTACTCGAGATTAAATTAAATTAACACTAAAGATAAATAACAGCCTTTATATAGTGTATTTAAATACTTAAAATACATGACAATAATATCCAACTACAATTAACAGATTGGCTGTAGGGCATATTACTAACAATCTCCCACTTGCCCTAAAGCCAATCACCTATATGACTTATCACATAAGTATAAATGCAATAATTATGTTTCTACTGGAATAAAGCCTTAGTAAGAGAATCTTTAGATTCTTATTAGTGAAACTCGCTTTGCCTCCACATATTTCCTTTCAAAGATCTCTCTAATCATTTGGAATCATCCAAGTACATATCTTTTAATGAGACCTAGGTTCTTTTGCTTATGCAATTGCTCTATTATTATAACAGTTCAATATAACTGGATCAACAATGTTAGGAACCATACCAAGTTTAGAAATGAACTTTTGATCCAAAACTGTCTCCTTTGCTACCTAGGACACAGAACTGTACTTGGCTTTTGTCATAGAATCTACAGTGATCTCTAATTTGGAACCTTTCCGACTCACTGCTCTACTATTTAGAGTAAAATTATAATCAGATTGAGATTTGTTATCATCAAAATCTAATTGAAAATTCGCATTCGAATATCCATGAACTTTGAGTTCATCAGTCCCTTCAAGTGACATAGTCAGGAATCCTTCTTTGTAATCCTCCATGCTAAACTGTTTTTAGCACTTTATCAATCTGAATGGATTTTGGATAAGTATGCAAACGTTTAGATTTATCTCTATAGATCCTAGTTGTAACGACCCGAAAATCGGACCGCTACCGGCGCTAGGATCCAGGTCGGCTTAAGGCCGCCAGGACCCGTAGCAAGCCTAACATACATCCTGAAAACCTGTTTAATCCCATACATGATCAACAACATACATAAAAATTTAAAACTTTTCCTTCAAACATCCAACTCAACCTGAACATACATGTACATAGTCATGATCATAATCATGATCCCTCTGTGGGATCTCATCAATGCCCCAACGGGCGATACAACATGAGATGAGTTGGCTTTCATGAACATTATAAAACATTTTTGATCATGTAATAAAAGGGATACCTCATACACAATGTCAAGCACAATATCTAATCCTTAATATCAATACATGACTGAAACTGTACTTTTACATAACATTAATACATTTATCATGTCCACACTATCTATTACATAAATCAGACTTCATTACTCTTGTAAACCTCCTAGTCTACCCTGTACCTGCAAACCTGGGGAAATGGGAGAGGGGTGAGCTACTAGAGCCCAGTGAGCAGAATAATAAAAACATTTAAATCATATGAATCATGGAATGCATCACATCACAGCTAATCACATCAAGGATGAACTTGTCACCAATAGCCCTCTACATGGTCCAACTGTGCCAGAACGTAGAATGGGTCCTGGTCTTTCTCTTACATATCATAACATAACAGTGTCCAACTGTGCCAGAACGTAGAATGGGTCCTGGTCTTTCCCTTACATAGTGCCAGCGAACGTAGAATGGGTCCCACTGGTCTTACTTTCCATACCGTACATATCACATCGTCATATCATAGATCGAGGGCTATGGATCATCCAACATTCATCCACATCAACATAAAAATATGCAATGCAACATATTCGTGAATTCTAATGCAAGCAACCTAATTCATCACATGGCATTCATGATGCGTGAAACATGCTGAAAAGTTCATCCTTTTCTTTAAAACATAATAAGTTATTCCACTCACCTCTGGATAGCTCTGACCAGACACTGGGGCAACAGACTCACTGCTGGGGTCCTCGGTTCCTCGGGTCCGAACCTACACAGGTGGACTCAAATGAGGGACCAAACAAACATGAACATAACTCTAACTAGTCCCCAAAAACCCCCTAAAACATCATGGAATAAACATAGAAAAACATGCAAGAAAGGGCTGGACAGGGCACTTTCGGCGGCAGGTTCGGCGGCCGAAAGTCCCTCCAGAGCCGAAAGTCAGGTAGGTTCGGCGGCACCTTCGGCGGTCGAAACTCCCAGACAGAGGCGAAACTCATGCATGTTCGGCGGCACCTTCGGCGGCCGAAAGTCCTAGACAGAGACGAAAGTCTCTTTTCGGGGGCAACTTCGGCAGCCGAAAGGCCTGCCTCCCCAGCCATGTTCGGCGGCCGAAAGTTCCTTCGGCTGCCGAACCTGGTTTCTGCCAAAGGGTAGAAACTTGGCTCCCTTATGCATTTGTGCCTCCAAATCTAACCAAACATGCATAAACCTATTCTACAACATTCCCAAGCAAACATACAAGCTCCTAGGGGCATCAAACCATCAAAAACCCCTACTACAACACACAAGCAACTCACATTGCTCAAAAACACATATAAAACCCATAAACCTAACTATGACTTAAACATGCATTCTACCCCCATGAACTTCATAAAACTTACTTAAAACATAACATAAGCTAGAGATCGACTCTTACCTCTTGAAGATCGAGAGTAGAGGCGACCAAACTTGGAGTTGGAAGAGATTTGAGTTCTTGAACCTCAAAGCTCCAAAACTTGCTCAAAACTTGGAAATCTTCAAAACAAGATGAAAACTAGTGAAAAACTTGAAAGATCTGAAGGAAAAGACTCAAGATCGGTGAGGGGTGGCCGAGAACTCACCTTGGCCGGAAATGGGGAAAAAGCTCGCCCGTTTTCGGCTAAGGGACCCTTTTATAGTGGCTGGCCAGGCCACGTTCGGGGGCCGAATGTGCCTCCGCATGCATGCCATGTTCGGCGGCCGAACCTGGACTTTCCTCACTTGTGCTTTTGGGGGCCTAAAGGCGCTCCCGAAGGCATGCATGTTCGGCGGTCGAACTTGAGGTTCGGCGGCCGAACCTGAGTTTTCCTCCAAGGTTGTTTTCATGCAAAAACTCATTTTCATTTTATTTAAAACCATGAAATACCTTAAAACATTTTAAGAAAACATGATTCTACCCTACTAGAGGCTTCCGACATCCGAGATTCCACCGGACGGTAGGAATTCCGATACCGGAGTCTAGCCGGGTATTACATTCTCCCCCCCTTAAGAACATTCATCCCCGAATGTACCTCAACTAGCACACATAGCATGGCATAAAACATAACATACATACATAGCACATAAACACATAGAGATCTAACCTTAAAAGAGATGAGGGTACTGCTGGAGCATAGACTCCCGTGTCTCCCAAGTGCATTCTTCCAAATTGTGGTGGTTCCACAAGACTTTCACCATCGGGATTTCCTTGTTCCTTAACTTTCTGATCTGGGTGTCTATGATCCGTACTGGCTGTTCAACATAGGTGAGATCCTCTTGGACCTCCACATCAGGCTCACTAAGAACCTTGCTCGGATCTGACACAAACTTCCTCAACATTGAAACATGGAAAACCGGATGGATTCTTTCCATTGAAGCAGGTAAATCCAGCTTGTACGACACATTCCCAATCTTTTGCAAGATTTCAAAGGGTCCGATGTATCGTGGGGCTAGTTTACCTTTCTTCCCAAAGCGAACCACTCCTTTCATTGGAGACACCTTGAGCAATACCAGATCCCCCTCCTGAAACTCTACCTGCCTTCTACGGATGTCTGCATAACTCTTCTGCCTGCTTGCAGCAGTCTTGATCCTTTCTCTGATTATGGGTACTACCCTGCTAGTAATCTCTACTAGCTCAGGCCCTGCCAAGGCCTTTTCTCCAACCTCTTCCCAGCAAACAGGTGATCTGCACTTCCTTCCATATAAAGCTTTATATGGAGCCATCCCGATGCTAGCATGATGGCTGTTATTGTAGGCAAACTCCACCAAAGGTAGATGCTGCCTCCAAGAACCGCCAAAGTCCAGCACACACATTTTGAGCATATCCTCGATAGTCTAGATGGTCCTTTCTGACTGTCCGTCCGTCTGTGGGTGGAAGGCAGTACTGAAATCCAACCTAGTACCCATGGCATTCTGCAGACTCCGCCAAAATCTGGAGGTGAACTGAGGCCCTCTATCTAATACTATCGAAACAGGAACCCCATACAGCCTGACGATCTCGTCGACATACACCTGCGCTAACTTGTCCACATAATAGCCACTCCTAACAGGAATGAAGTGAGTAGATTTGGTGAGTCTGTCCACAATCACCCATATGGAGTCCAATCTGTTGGACGCCGCCGGTAACCCCACTACGAAATCCATAGCTATATTTTCCCATTTCCATTCTGGAATAGGTAGCGGGTTAAGCATTCCAGCCGGCTTCTGATGTTCCAGCTTCACCCTCTGACACACTTCGCAGGCTGACACGAACTGTGCCACTTCTTTCTTCATAGCTGGCCACCAATAAACCTTCTTTAGATCTTGATACATCTTGGTGGCTCCGGGGTGAATGCTGTATCTTGCATTATGAGCCTCTCTCATAATGTCTCCTTTTAGCCCTATGTCATCTAGTACACATAGTTTGCTCCCATAGCGGAGGATCCCCTTGCTGTCAAACCTGAACTCATTGTCATTGCCTGACTGAACAGTCCTGGCAATCTTCACTAACTCCGGGTCCTCATGTTGTTTCTGAGCCACCTGTTCCAGAAACACGGGTGTCACTCTCATCTGGGCCACCAAGGCACCTGTACCAGACAACTCCATCTGTAGACCTTCCTCAATGAGCTTGTAAAACTCCTTCACCACTGGCCTCCTCTCTGCCGATATGTGGGATAAACTGCCTAGTGACTTCCGGCTTAGGGCGTCTGCCACGACATTCGCCTTACCCGGATGATACTGAATCTTGCAATCATAGTCACTCAGCAGCTCCACCCATCTCCTCTGTCTCAAGTTCAAATCTCTTTGACTCAGGATGTACTGCAGGCTCTTATGATCTGTAAAGATCTCACATTTAACCCCATAGAGGTAGTGCCTCCACATCTTGAGTGCAAAGATTACTGCTGCCATCTCCAGGTCATGTGTGGGGTAATTCAACTCATGCTTCTTCAGCTGCCTAGAAGCATAAGCGATCACCCTCTCATTTTGCATTAGTACACAACCCAGTCCCACACGGGACGCATCACAAAAGACTGTAAAGTCTTCATCACTGGATGCCAGAGCTAACACTGGTGCTGAAGTCAACCTCTTCTTAAGCTCTTCAAAACTCTCTTCGCACTGGTCGGTCCACACAAACTTCTGATTCTTCCTGGTTAACCTGGTCAGAGGAGCTGCTATCTTTGAGAAGTCCTGAACGAACCTCCTGTAGTAACTTGCCAAACCCAAGAAACTTCTGATCTCCGTCACTGAAGTGGGTCTAGGCCAGTTAGCCACAGTTTTTGTCTTCTTGGGGTCCACCTTAATCCCATTCTCTGACACTACATGCCCCAAGAACGAAATGCTCCTCAGCCAGAACTCACATTTAGAGAACTTGGCATACAAGCCATGTTCCCTCAAAGTCTGCAGAACCAACCTCAGATGATGGGCATGCTCCTCTGCATTCCTAGAATACACTAAGATATCATCTATGAAGACAATAACGAAGTGATCCAAGTACTGACTAAACACTCTGTTCATGAGGTCCATGAATGCTGCAGGGGCGTTAGTTAACCCGAACGGCATCACAAGGAACTCAAAATGCCCATATCTGGTCCTAAAAGCTGTCTTTGGCACATCTTCATCCCTTATCCTTAGCTAATGGTACCCCGATCTTAGATCTATTTTGGAGAAACAACCCGCTCCTGCTAGCTGGTCGAATAGATCATCGATCCTTGGCAGAGGGTACCTATTCTTGGTAGTGACTTTGTTCAACTGCCTGTAGTCGATAAAAAGTCTAAGGGATCCATCCTTCTTCCTCACAAACAAGACTGGAGCACCCCAAGGTGAGGTACTCTGTCGGATGAAGCCCTTCTCTACCAGCTCTTGCAATTGCTCTTTCAACTCCTTCAACTCGGCTGGGGCCATCCTGTAGGGAGGGATAGAGATCGGTCTAGTTCCAGGCATCAACTCTATCTCGAACTCTATCTCCCTAGCAGGTGGTAAACCTGGAAGCTCGTCTGGAAAGACATCCTGAAACTCTCTGACAACTGGCACCGAGGCTGGCTCCCTAACCTGACTGTCTAGCTCTCTCACATGAGCTAAGTACCCCTGACATCCCTTCCTAAGCAACCTACGAGCCTGAAGA
This sequence comes from Manihot esculenta, assembly GCF_001659605.2. Lineage (NCBI taxonomy): Eukaryota > Viridiplantae > Streptophyta > Magnoliopsida > Malpighiales > Euphorbiaceae > Manihot > Manihot esculenta. The sequence goes on from NC_035162.2 coordinate 29,940,174, forward strand.
GCTGATATCAGACCTCTAGGTGTGCCCCTTTTGTCTCCTCTGAAGACGACCTTTGACCCGTTCTGATCTCTGAACCTGACTACCTTGTCCCTGCAGTCCAAGGTAGCACCATGGGTAGATAGCCAATCCATCCCTAGAATGACGTCAAAGTCTGTCAAATCTAGAACCACAATGTCAGCGGAGAGGCATCTTCCCTTAATAAAAACTGGACTGTACTGACAGACTGACACTGCCACTGACGGGTCACACTTGGGTCCACTGACCCATAGGGGACACTCTAACCCAGAGACTATCAGACCCAACCTCTCAACGGCTCTCGGAGCAATAAATGAATGAGATGCACCCGGGTCCATTAATGCATACACATCAGAACACCCAATGATGAGATTACCTGACACCACAGTGTTGGATGTGTTTGCCTCCTGCTGAGTCATGGTGAAGATCCTGGCTGGAGTTGAAGAACCTTCACCTCGGGAACCAGAAGAAGAGGCTGCCCCTCTCCCTCTACCTCTGCCACTGCCCTGAGTTGTGGCTGGAGCTGCTGGCTGTGCCACACTACCAGAAGCTGTCTGCTGGGGCTGGCCCATAAAAGGTGCTCTAGGACACTCCCGAGCTATGTGTCCCTCCTGTCCACATTTGAAACATGTATTAGTCCCAGCTCGACACACTCCCCTGTGTGGTCTTCCACATCTCTGGCATTCTGTACCATCTGAGCCTGAGCTCGAGCCACCGCCAAATCCCAGACCGGATTTCAACTTATTCCAAAACTTATTCTTCTTCGGCTTCTTGGTGGTGTTGTCCCACCTCTTCTTACTTGAGCTCTGAGAAGAGAAACCTGGTCCTCCTCTGCCTGGGGTTTTAACCCCTGAAGACTGGGTCACTGACTGCTTCACTGACCCCTCAACTATAGCACTCGCCTCCATCCTTCGAGCCATATCCACCACAGTGTGGAAACTTTCTCTCTCAGCTGACTGAATCAACGAGGAGTACCTGGAATGCAGCTTCATAACATACCTCTTGGCTTTCTTCGTATCTGAATCTAGAGCTTGCCCTGAAAAAGGCAATAGCTCTAAGAATTTATCCGTGAACTCCTCTACACTCATGTGCTCTGACTGCCTCAGTTGCTCAAACTCAATCATCTTCAGTTCTCTGGAACTGTCTGGAAAAGCCCATCCCGCGAACTCATTCGCGAATTCTTCCCATGTCATGCCGTCTAGTCTCGGGTCCACATAACACTTGAACCATTCCCGTGCCTTCTTGCACTTTAAGGTGAACCCTGCCATCTGAATGGCCCTGCTATCATCCGCCCCTAGCTCATCAGTTATTGTCTTTACTACTCTCAGATACTCAAAGGGGTCATCCCCTGACTTGTATTTGGGAGCATCCAGCTTAAGGTAATATGTCATCTTTACTTTGCTCCCATCAGCTGAGCTAGGTCTGGGAGTTTGAGTAACTGGGGCTGCTGGTTCTGTAGGTGGTGGAGGTGGGGGTGCAGCATTCCCCGAGGTGGGGTTTGTTGGGTTAGGATAGAAGGGTGAGGGTGGATAAGCTGGGTACTGTGTGTAAGGTGGATAGAAAGGTGGATAAGGCATGTAGGTAGGGTAGGGGTTAAAGCTGGAATAGTCCGATGTACCTCCCATCGGATACCCTGAACCCTGTGGAAAGGGTGGATAATGGGGTGGAAAACCATACCCCGAGGCCTGAACGCCTCCCTGAGACTCCCCTGTCCCTTCTTCCTCCATGCTCACATCCAGGTTCCCATCCCTCCTCTGATCCTCTTCTGTAACCTCCCTCACATCTGAAGAACTTCCTCCTCTATCTGTCCCCCTTCTGCTAGCATCAAAAGACCTTCTAGGGTCCCTTGACACTCTATCTCTGTTGGCTCTACAAGACATTGCCCTAGGCAATATAGGAGGACAGGCGCTCGTGCCCTCATCCTCAGGTGGCACTCCAGTCAATCGTGCAGATCGACGAGTTCCTCTCATCCTGTTTTCTGAAAACAGTACACATCATACAAACATTAGCATCATATGGTTCATGTGGGCACACATGAACCCTCATCACATATACATCATTCATATCATAGCATCAATGCACATGTATTAATCATGGCATTTCACATCATCATACAAGACAGGACTCCACATCCTATCCTAGTGGACATGATCTTTCCTATTGTACTTGACCTTCTAGAACATCTATGAGCCCGACACTCTAGGTCCGATCCTATGAACCTAGGGCTCTGATACCATTCTGTAACGACCCGAAAATCGGACCGCTACCGGCGCTAGGATCCAGGTCGGCTTAAGGCCGCCGGGACCCGTAGCAAGCCTAACATACATCCTGAAAACCTGTTTAATCCCATACATGATCAACAACATACATAAAAATTTAAAACTTTTCCTTCAAACATCCAACTCAACCTGAACATACATGTACATAGTCATGATCATAATCATGATCCCTCTGTGGGATCTCATCAATGCCCCAACGGGCGATACAACATGAGATGAGTTGGCTTTCATGAACATTATAAAACATTTTTGATCATGTAATAAAAGGGATACCTCATACACAATGTCAAGCACAATATCTAATCCTCAATATCAATACATGACTGAAACTGTACTTTTACATAACATTAATACATTTATCATGTCCACACTATCTATTACATAAACCAGACTTCATTACTCTTGTAAACCTCCTGGTCTACCCTGTACCTGCAAACCTGGGGAAATGGGAGAGGGGTGAGCTACTAGAGCCCAGTGAGCAGAATAATAAAAACATTTAAATCATATGAATCATGGAATGCATCACATCACAGCTAATCACATCAAGGATGAACTTGTCACCAATAGCCCTCTACATGGTCCAACTGTGCCAGAACGTAGAGTGGGTCCTGGTCTTTCCCTTACATATCATAACATAACAGTGTCCAACTGTGCCAGAACGTAGAATGGGTCCTGGTCTTTCCCTTACATAGTGCCAGCGAACGTAGAATGGGTCCCACTGGTCTTACTTTCCGTACCGTACATATCACATCGTCATATCATAGATCGAGGGCTATGGATCATCCAACATTCATCCACATCAACATAAAAATATGCAATGCAACATATTCGTGAATTCTAATGCAATCAACCTAATTCATCACATGGCATTCATGATGCGTGAAACATGCTGAAAAGTTCATTCTTTTCTTTAAAACATAATAAGTTATTCCACTCACCTCTGGATAGCTCTGACCAGACACTGGGGCAACAGACTCACTGCTAGGGTCCTCGGTTCCTCGGGTCCGAACCTACACAGGTGGACTCAAATGAGGGACCAAACAAACATGAACATAACTCTAACTAGTCCCCAAAAACCCCCTAAAACATCATGGAATAAACATAGAAAAACATGCAAGAAAGGGCTGGACAGGGCACTTTCGGCGGCAGGTTCGGCGGCCGAAAGTCCCTCCAGAGCCGAAAGTCAGGCAGGTTCGGCGGCCGAACCTTAGTTTTCCTCCAAGGTTGTTTTCATGCAAAAACTCATTTCCATTTTATTTAAAACCATGAAATACCTTAAAACATTTTAAGAAAACATGATTCTACCCTACTAGAGGCTTCCGACATCTGAGATTCCACCGGACGGTAGGAATTCTGATACCGGAGTCTAGCCGGGTATTACACTAGTGACTTATCCCAAATCCCTTATGAAGAAATTTTTGGACAACTAAATCTTTGCAAATTGTAGTAATGGAATATCATTTCCTATTATTAATATATCATCTATATAAGAAATACAACTCCACTCCCACTAATCTTCTTGTACACAAGGTTCATCCATGATTTTTGATAAAATCAAACAGTTTGATCATTTTATCAAAACATATATTTCATTTGCATGAAACTTTGTATTTTCATAGAAGATGTAATACCCGGCTAGAGTCCGGCATCGAAATTCTACTTTCCGGTGGAATCCGGGATGTCGGAAGTCTCTAGAAGGGGTAGATTTCTGTTTTTCTACCATGTTTTGGTATGTTTCATAGTTTTAAAGCATAAGGAAATGAGTTTTTGAATGACTTGAACCAAGGCAGAAAAGCCAGGTTCAACCACCGAAGTTGAGGTTCGGCCGCCGAACATGCATGGCTTTCGGTTTCACGTGTGGCCGCCGAAGGTGGTCTGGCCAGCCACCTATAAAAGGCCCTCAGTCGGCTGAAACGATAAGATCACCGTTTCTTTTACCTTCTGAGGTGAGACCCTGTCCTTTTTAGAGATTTCGTCATGTTTGCATTAAATCATGCAAAGATTTGATTGATTTCTATGTTGTTTTGAAGGTTTTGAGTTAGAAACCTGAATTTTGAAGTTTAGAGAGTTTGAAGGAGAGTTGCTTCAAAACTCCATGTTAGGATCGTTCATCTTCTTGGTTTCAAGAGGTAAGTGAAGATCCTGAGCTTGTTTTTATGTCTTCTGAAGGTTTTATGTGGTTTTGGGGGAGAGGTGCATGAATAGGGTTCTTTGTGAGGTTTTGATGATTTTGTGCGTAGAGGTGTTATATACACATATATATATATGACAGGAAGACTAGGTGCTCGATTCTACGCCCTGGCACGGCAGAGTTACCGGAACTATGTGGTGACAGGTTTACCTTTGATGTGGATTGTCTGTGATATGGTGCATTCCATGAGAACATATTTTAATGAGATGTCTTACTGTTCTACTCACTGGGCTATAGAGCTCATCCCACTCCTTTAATCCCAGTTTTGCAGGTTCAGTATACAGTATACAGAGGAGATCCTCAGAGTACAGAAAGAGTAAAGAGATTTGTAATAGCTTAGAGTGGACATGTAATCTTAAAGAGATGTAATAGTTGTGTATAAAGTTAGCAATGTGCTTGACTTAGTGATGTTTGTTATGTACATGATCTGTATATGTATGTATGTTTTACTGTATGTGAAAAACCAGGCTTAACAGGGATGAGTAACCCATCTAGAGCAAGCTCTAGTCAGGGGTACAGAGTACAGAGTACAGAGATAGTGCATACACAGGTTAAGCCTTGTTACAGAGAAAAGAGTTTTTATTTTCACAGAAAATGTATGAGCATATATGAGATTTACAGGTACACAGAGAGTATAGCAGGCTTGCTACGGGTTCTGGCGGCCTTAAGCCGACCTGAATCCTAGCGCCGGTGACGGTCCATTTTGGGGTCGTTACAGAAGACATTATAGTCTTTGGTTCCGATTCCACTTGGATGTCTGTTTGTGGTTTTTGAACTTCTTCAAGTTTTATCTGACCCTCAATGTTTCTTTCAAAATAAAATATTTTTCTAGAAAGATAGCATATTTTGATATAAACACATTTTCTCAATGGGATGATAGAAGTATTTTCTAATAGTTTTTATTAGATATCCCATAAAATCACATTTATTTCACTTAGCTTCGAGCTTATTAGATATTAGACGCTTCACATAAGCATCACATCCCCAAATCTTAATGTGTAATAAGACTAGTCTTTTGTTAGTCCACATCTCATATGGTGTCTTATCAACAAATTTGGATGGAACTTTATTAAGAATGTGTATCGCAATTTGCAAGGCATATCCCCAAAGGGATAGAGGTAAGTCTACAAGACTTATCATGGACCGTACCATATCTAACAAAGTACGGTTTCTCCTTTCTGAAACTCCATTGTATTGTGGTGTTTTAGGTGGAGTCCATTGTGAGAAAATCTCATTCTCTGTTAGATAATCACGAAACTCTTGACTCAAATATTCACCACCTCGATCAGATCTAAGTGATTTAATACTTTTTCCAATCTATTCTTCAACTTCAGATTTGAATTCTTTGAACTTTTCAAATGATTTAGATTTGTATTTCATTGAATACATGTCTAGTATAGTCATCAGTGAATGTACTGAAATACATGTACCCACCTATGGCTTGAGTAGTCATTGGTCCACTGATAGAGCATAATTTAGACCACTTTATCATGAGATTATTGATGTTAATTTACACTTTTTCTGCCTAATTTTGTAATTTTGATCTTATTCTGCAGAAAATGGTGTAAAGAGACAATTTGGTGAAAATGCCCCTAAAACTGCCTAAAATGGAGCAAAGGAGAGCAAGCATGCCAAGTGCAACTTGAAAGGAGCCAAATAAGGAAAGTAATTTAAAATTCAAATTTCAAATCCTTAAGAGAATTCAAAATTCGAAATCAAGATTCAACTCATTAAGGAAAGTGCTAAATAAGGAAAGTGAAGTCAACAAAGCAGTTTGAAATTCAAGATCTTCAAGAATCCTTTTCCTTATTGAAGAAGTCAAATCTTTAGAAGATGCACATTCAAATTTGAAATTCAAATTCAGCTTGTCAAAGAAGTCAAAGAAGTCACACATGCCACCTCAAGTCTTGCACATTCAAAATTCAAAATTCAAAAGAGAGGGTCCACCTCATTAATGTGCAAGGTTGGACGGCATGGGCAGCACTTGGGCAGCCAAGACTTCAACTTGGGCAAAAAGGAAGACCTAGGGCAGCACCTTAACTCTATAAATATCCCTCTTAAGGAGCCAGCCATCTCTTCCCCATTCACTCTCCCATTTGGCGCAAGGAAGCTCATTCTCCATTCGGTTCCATCTTCATCTCTTCTTCTTCTTCTTTTCTTTTTTTGGTTTTGGTTCAGCCATGAGTGGCTGAAACCTTTTATTCTAGTTGAAGATTAGGTGATACTTTGGTTGTTTTATGGATTGTGAGATCTGAACATACATTGTTATCTTTGGTTATTCAATATTTATGCAATTTCATGCTTGATTCCATTATTGCTTTATTATTATGATCAATGTGGCCACTTGATTCTTGATTTCAAGGTAATATATTTTTAGTTTGAATAATTTTGAGTCCGTAATTGCTTGGATTGTTCAAACATAAGAACACTTGGTGTAAAAACTAAGGAAGTTGCATAATCTAGCAATATCACCATGCGTTTAGGTAGCTTGGACTAGATCTCTCTATTTCTTAATGCAATTGCCAGTTTTTTTGGCGCCTAAGGCCCAAGGATGTTCCTTGGCAACTTGTTGATTAGTGATTAATTAGAGGATGTTTCCTAATTGGTTTATGATTAAGGAGAGACATGGTGGTGAGAAGTGTCTTCCATCTCCATAACTAATCTATTGAGTCTATCAAGGGAAACTAAGTGTCAATGATCAATCCCAACAACTGAAGTGGATCCAATTCTTCAACTAGATCTTTCTCATTATTGAAATCTCTTTACTTTTATTATTCGCTTTCTTTTATTGCTTTCAGGATTAGATCAATTCAATCAATCTCAAAACCCCCTTTTTTACTTTACTTGCACTTTATTTTTATTTTGCTTTCAGTTAATTCTCTTGGTCTTGACAAGGAAGATAGGTAAGTTTTCAATTCCCTGTGGATTCGATCCTTTCACCACTATCTGCAGTAGTAATATTGTTGATAACTGAAAAGGTTATTTTTGACCGGCTTTGACAACCGACTGTCAAAAATTGGCGCCGTTGCCGGGGAATTGATTTAACTGATTTATTTTTCTTTCATGACCAGATCTGGACACAAGGAGACTCTGCCTTATGATTTAGAAATTGAGCGCACAATCAAGAGATTAGGGAAGCAAGCAACTCGGCTTTGGGAGACAACTGAAGCAGAATGTGCGCAAGAAGACCATCTACATCGCAAAGCTCACTTCTGAAGCCTCTAAATCGCATCACCAAGCCACAGAAATGGCTGAAAACGTGGCACAACCTGCTGCCCATGCTGGACATGCTGTCCATGATGAAATAATGCAAGAAAATCCAGCCATGAGGGCCCTAATGCCAATAGAAAGAACCATGAGAGAGTTGGCAGCCCCTATAGGTGATCAAGCACCTCTGTGCATCACTTATCCACCTCTGACAGTTCCTTTTGAACTCAAAACAGGTTTGATTCATCTACTTCATAAGTTTAGAGGTTTAGAGAATGAAAATCCACACAAGCATTTAAAAGAATTTAACATTGTCTATTCATCCATGAGGCCGCAAGACATAACTAAAGAACATATTAAATTGAGAGCTTTTCCTTTTTCACTTGATGATTATGCTAAGGATTGGTTGTTTTACTTACCACCTAGATCTATCACTTCATGGGATGGTATGGTAATAGCCTTTCTGAACAAATACTTCCCAACTTCTAAAGCCATTGGCATAAGAAGGGAGATCAGTAATATTAGGCAAAAACAATCTGAGGACCTATATGCCTATTAGGAAAGGTTTAAAAGATTGTGTATAGGTTGTCCTCAACATGATATTTCAGACAACTCACTCATAGAATTCTTCTATGGAGGTTTGCTACCATCCGAAAGGAGATTCATTGATATAGCATGTGGAGGTTCCATTGCAGATAAAATACCTAGAGAGATGACTCGCGGTTGTCGAAGCTGGTCAAAAATAACCTCTACGGTTATCAACAATCTTACAATTGCAGATAGTGGTAAAGGATCGAATCCACAGAGAATTGAGTACTTATCTATTTTTCCCAAACAAGATCAAGTAGAACCAACTGAAAGCACAATTGAAAGCAAGTAATTCAAAAAGTAAAGTGCAATAAAGTAAAAAGGGGGGTTTTGAGATTGATTTGACTAACAACTATTGAAAGCAATTAAAACAACAAGTAATTAAAATAAAAGAGGAAATCAATATGAGAAAGGTCTAGTTAAAGATATCGATCCACCTTGGTTGTTTGGATTGATCATTGAAACTTAGGTTTTCTTGATTGGTTCAATAGATTAGTTATGGGGGTGGAAGACGCTTCTCACCACCATGTCTCTCCTTATGATTAAATCAATTAGGGAACGTCCTCTAATCAATTACTAATTAACAAATTGCCAAGGAACGTCCTTGGGCCTTAGGCATCAAAACAATTGTCAATTGCATAAAGAATGAGAGAGATCCAATCCTAGCTACTCAAACGCATGAGATGTTGCTAGATCATGCAATTCCTTAGTTTTTACACCAAGTGTTCTTAGGTCAGAATATTTCCAGCAATTACGGACTAACAAATATCCCAACTAACAATCAATTAACTTTACAATCAAGAATCAAGTGGCCAATTTGATCAAAACAACAAAGCAATCTTATATTGATTTCCATTGCAGATAAAATACCTAGGGAGATGACTCGCGGTTGTCGAAACCGGTCAAAAATAACCTCTACGGTTATCAACAATCTTACAACTGCAGATAGTGGTAAAGGATCGAATCCATAGAGAATTGAGTACTTATCTATTTTTCCCAAACAAGATCAAGCAGAACCAACTGAAAGCACAATTGAAAGCAAGTAATTCAAAAAGTAAAGTGCAATAAAGTAAAAAGGGGGGTTTTGAGATTGATTTGACTAACAACTATTGAAAGCAATTAAAACAGCAAGTAATTAAAATAAAAGAGGAAATCAATATGAGAAAGGTCTAGTTGAAGATATGGATCCACCTTGGTTGTTTGGATTGATCATTGAAACTTAGATTTTTTTGATTGGTTCAATAGATTAGTTATGGGGGTGGAAGACGCTTCTCACCACCATGTCTCTCCTTATGATTAAATCAATTAGGGAACGTTCTCTAATCAATTACTAATTAACTAATTACCAAGGAACGTCCTTGGGCCTTAGGCATTAAAACAATTGTCAATTGCATAAAGAATGAGAGAGATCCAATCCTAGCTACTCAAACGCATGAGATGTTGCTAGATCATGCAATTCCTTAGTTTTTACACCAAGTATTCTTAGGTCAGAATATTTCCAGCAATTACGGGGTAACAAATATCCCAACTAACAATCAATTAACTTTGCAATGAAGAATCAAGTGGCCAATTTGATCAAAACAACAAAGCAATCTTAGAATTAAGCACACAATTGCATGAATATTGAATAAACCAAAAGCAAACACTTTATATTCAGATCTTACAACCCTTTAAACAACCTTAGTTTCAACCAAACTTCAACTAGAATTAGGGTTTCAGCCACTCATGGCTGAACCAAAACAGAAAATAAAAGAAAAGAAAGCAAGAAGATGAAGAACCGAAGGGGAGAACCCTTGGAGAGCCTTGGCCGAACCTTGGAGGAGTTGTGTGGATGTCAATCTGCCTCATCTTGCCTTCATAAAGATCTTAAATATGTCTTGAGAGGCTGCCTAGGGTTTCATGCATCTTTTAGAGGCTGTCCAAAGTGCCCTTGTGTCTTCTATGTGCATGTGTGGAGTTGCAAGCCCTTTTTGGTCTTTTAATTGCTGTCCAAGTGTGTCCAAGAAGCCTTCTTCACATTATTCATGCACTAAAGAGGAAGGTGGAGCCTTGATTTGAATTTTGAATGTGCATGGCATAAAGTGGGAAACATGTGATCTTCAAGATTTAGCTTATTGAATAAGGAGGAGCATGTTCGGGGGGACTTTCGGCCACCTAAGTCTAGTTTCGGAGGCTGGACTTTTGGCTCTAGAGTGAAGGTTCAGCGGCCGAAGGTGCCTCCGAAGATGGGTGACTTTCGGCTCTGGACCAGACTTTCGGCTTCTAAAAGTGCTTTCGAAGGTGGGTGACTTTCGGCTTCCGAAGGTGCTTTCGAAGGTGATGGAGTTTCGGATCTGGAGGCCACTTTCGGCTTCCGAAAGTGCTTCCGAAGGTGACTTTTCTATTTTTGGCACTTTTTGGCAGTTTTAAGAGCATTTTCTCCAGAATGTCTCTTTACACCTAATATCTTCAAAACATGATTAAAATCACAAAATTAGGTAGGAAAGGTGTAAATAAACATCAATAAAATCATGATAATATGGACTAAAATATGCTCTATCAGGAGATGAGAGAGTTGATCTCAACGCTTGCAGCCTCATCTAGGCAATATGGAGAAGAAAAGCAATTGCAGAGAGGAGCAAATGAGGTAAGTACATCTACTCTTTCCTCTCAGATTTATGAACTGACCTCTGTTATGAAAAATTTTATCATAGGCCAAGCTCGGCCACCTCAAACACCTCGGCCATGTGGGATTTGTGCATATTTAGGACACCCAACTGATCAATATCCTACACTTCAAAAAGATAGCCAGCAAGTGAATGCACTTGGAGGATACAATAGCCAGATAAGACATGATCCATATTCTAACACATACAATCCAGGATGGAGAGACCACCCCAATTTCAGCTATAGAAGGGCTAACAACTACTAGAACTACCAATGAAATCAAGCCCAACCAGCACCTCAAAGTTCCAACACTAGTCTTGATGAGGTAGTGAAGACTTTGCAAAGTCTCCAACAGCAGATGGGACAAATGGCCACTTCCATAAGCAAGCTTGAATCCCAAGGTAAGCTACCTTCCCAAACTAAAACTAATCCTAGACAGAATGTGAGTGCTATCATATTAAGAAATGGGAAAGAGCTCCAAGATGCCAAATCTGAAGAAGAAAGGCAAATGCTGCAAGAACAAGGTGTTTTAGAAACCCTTCCAACGCACCACCTCTCCAAGCCGAATGAGCAATCCAAACCGGTTCAACAACCAAATGCAAATCAACAGGTAAGTTTCAAAATTCCACCTCCTTTTCTAAAAAGATTTGAAAGGACACAAAAAGGAAAAGAAGAAAAGGAGATCCTTGAGACCTTCAGGAAAGTGGAAATCAACATACCTTTGTTAGATGCTGTGAAACAGATTTCCAGGTACGCAAAATTTTTGAAAGAACTGTGTACCAACAGAAGGAAGCTTGCTGAGAGAGAAAAAGTAAGTGTAGGTGAGGTTGTTACTGCTGTGATAAAAAGAGAACTTCCAACTAAATGCAAAGATAAAGGAATGTTTGCTATTTCTTGCAAAATTGGCAATATTGGGATAAAGAAAGCTATGTGTGATTTAGGTGCAACCATTAATGTTTTGCCTCTTGCTATTTATAATTCTTTGAATGCAGGTGCACTGAAAGACACCAGAGTAGTGATTCAGTTGGCTAACAGATCTGTGCTGTATCCAAAAGGAGTTCTAGAAGATGTTCTAGTACAAGTAGATGAACTTGTCTTTCCAGCAGACTTTTATGTGATTGATACAAAGGAAGATAGTGGTGACACTACTTCAGACATCCTACTTGGACGTCCTTTCTTAAGCACAGCCAGGACTAAGATAGATGTGCATGATGGCACTCTCACCATGGAATTTGAAGGGGAAGTTATTAAATTTAATGTTTATAATGCTATGAAATATCCCCATGATTTGTCTCCTGTTTATGGTTTAGATATCATTGATTGTTTGAGCCAGAAAGTTTTTGATATGAATCAAGATGATATACTAAACAATGACCTTTGCAGGAATGAGAGCTAGAAAGAGCTAGAACTGAAAGAAATAGTCTGCAGCATTCAACAGATAGACTGTGTCCAAATGCAGAAAGGAAAGGAATCAATCGCATCTCTTCAGATCAATTCGCAGAAGGACCTTGCACAGACAGAGGACATTCCAATCGCACCTCTGCAGCTCCAATCGCAGATCACTCCCTTCAGCCTTCCACTGCAGATAAGTCTTGCGCAGAAGGAGGAAGCTGAATCCAGTCCTACGATCCATCCCTTTCAGACAAACCTTGCACAAAAGGAAGGAGCTGAATCCAGTTCAGCCAGACACCCCACTCAGACAGACACTTGTTCCCCCATGCAACAATTCCTAGAATCTGAAGAAATTGAGAATGGCTTTTATGAACAGATCTTTCATGCCCAAACTGATGAGCCATGGTATGCAGACATGGTGAACTACCTAGCCACAGGTAACTTACCTTCTGACATGCCCAAGCACACAAAAGATAAAATAAAGAAAGATGCAAAATACTATGTTTGGGATGAGCCATATTTGTGGAAACATTATTCTGATCAAATGATAAAGAGATGCATTCCAGATCAAGAGATAGCTTCAGTACTCACATTCTGCCATTCATATAGTTGTGGTGGACATTTTGGCCCAAGAAAGACAGCTCATAAAATACTTGAAAATGGCCTATTTTGGCCCACTATTTTTTGAGATGCCTTTTTGTTTGGCAGATCATGTGCGAGATGCCAACAGACTGGAAATCTGAGCAGCAAAAATCAAATGCCACAGAACCCCATCATGGTCTGTGAGGTATTTGATGTGTGGGGCATAGACTTCATGGGACCATTTCCACCATCCTTTAGATACTCTTACATCATCCTTGCAGTGGATTATGTGTCCAAATGGGTAGAAGCTAGAGCAACCAAAAATGATGATGCAAAAGTAGTAGTGGACTTTGTGAAGACCAACATCTTTGCCAGACATGGAGTACCAAAGGCAACCATTAGTAATAGAGGGACTCACTTTTACAACAAGGTAGTGGAAAACCTTCTCAAAAAGCACAATGTCATACATAGAACATCCACAGCTTACCACCCTCAGACAAATGGGCAAGCTGAAGTGTCTAACAGAGAAATCAAGGCCATCCTAGAAAAGACAGTGTCCCCCAACAGGAAAGACTAGAGTGCACATTTTGAAGATGCTTTATGGGCATACAGAACAGCCTACAAGACTCCCATAGGTATGTCTCCTTACAGATTGGTCTATGGAAAAGCCTGTCATCTTTCAGTTGAGCTTGAACACAAGGCTTACTAGGCAGTCAAGAATTGCAACATGAATCTCACGAAAGCTGGCTACCATCGCAAATTGCAACTGCAAGAGCTAGAAGAGATAAGACGAGATGCATATGAGACTTTTTGAAACTACAAAGCCAAAACCAAAGCCTCTCATGACAGTCAGATTTCAAGAAAACAATTTGAGGTTTGTGATAAAGTCTTACTCTTTGATTCTCATTTGAAATTATTTCCAGAAAAGCTACAATATAGGTGGATTGGGCCATTCATTGTGGAGCATGTTTATCCCCATGGAGCCGTAGACATCCGAAGCATAGAGACAGAAAAGATCTTCAAGGTAAATGGTCATCGCCTGAAACCATACTATGAAGGATTCGCAATGCAAGTGGTGGAAGAAATTCCACTACATCATCCCTCTCAGTCTGCTTAAGTGGATCGCCCCATGCAACACCATACCAGGGGAGTACTCAGTTTCCTTTGAACTTTAATTTTTCCAATACATTGAGGACAATGCATGAATTAGGTGTGGGGGTGCATATTTCTGAATTTTTATTTTTAGTTATTTTTGCTTTCAGTTTTAGTTTGAATAGCCACAGTTTGATTTTTTTTTTTCATTTTTGTTATTTTTGCTTTCATTGCACACACATTTAGCCACAGTTTTTCTCTTTTTTGTGTTTTGATTTGCTTTACTCAAACTCATAGACTATGTTGGATGAGCTTTCTTTCCATGACCCTATTGATGTGATGACTCTTTAAACTTAAGTTGAATCAATTGCAGTGAGTTGTATTCATTTTGAGAATTGCCTTTCGAACTGAATCTTTAAGCTTGCCATAGTGAAATATCTATATTGCTCATTAGAGAGAATGAATTGAAAGATGTATGAATGAACTTAACATGACTTGTTTTAGCAATTGGTATTGATTTGCCCAAATCCATTGAGATAGGAAATTCGGCAATGGCTTAGACTTCATGAGCACAAATTGAAAACTGTTCCAATGGTTGAAAGACTATGAACAGAGCTAGTAGCCACTTGGACAGGTGACCAACTGAAAATATATACTTTCACATCAAAAGGTTGGTGACTTTTTCAAGCAAGATTTAAGTGCAAAAGGCTGAATATAGTACTTCAAGGTAAGGGCAAATCACTCTGAAAGCTAGAAAGAGTCTTAACTGAACAATAATATGTGCATGTGTAATCTCTCTTTTGAGGAAAACAAATACTAGCCATGGTAGGTGAAGGGAGACAAAGAAAGAAGGTGAGTAACCTTGATGCATACATTCTTCACTGCAATGATTCAAAGTAAGTATCTAGAATAAGAGCTTAAGTGGAAATAAAGGATCAAGTAGCAAAGAGAGCTTATTTGACTATGTTTATTTGCTTGAGGACAAGCAAAAGGCTAGGTGTAGGGGTATTTGATAGAGCATAATTTAGACCACTTTATCATGAGGTTATTGATGTTAATTTACACTTCTTCTGCCTAATTTTGTGATTTTGATCTTATTCTGCAGAAAATGGTATAAAGAGACAATTTGGTGAAAATGCCCCTAAAACTGCCTAAAATGGAGCAAAGGAGAGCAAGCATGCCAAGTGCAACTTGAAAGGAGCCAAATAAGGAAAGTAATTTGAAATTCAAATTTTAAATCCTTAAGAGAATTCAAAATTCAAAATCAAGATTCATCTCATTAAGGAAAGTGTAGTCAACAGAGCAGTTTGAAATTCAAGATATTAAAGGATCATTTTCCTTATTGAAGAAATCAAATCTTTAGAAGATGCACATTCAAATTTGAAATTCAAATTCAGCTTGTCAAAGAAGCCAAAGAAGTCACACATGCCACCTCAAGTCTTACACATTCAAAATTCAAAATTCAAAAAAGAGGCTCCACCTCAATAATGTGCAAGGTTGGGTGGCATGGGCAGCACTTGGGCAGCCAAGACTTCAACTTGGGCAGCAAGGAAGACCTAGGGCAGCACCTTAACTCTATAAATATCCCTCTTAAGGAGCCGGCCATCTCTCTTCCCCATTCACTCTCCCATTCGGCGCAAGGAAGCTCTCCATCCTCTCCATTCGGTTCCATCTTCATCTCTTCTTCTTCTTCTTTTCTTTTTTTGGTTTTGGTTCAGCCATGAGTGGTTGAAACCTTTTATTCTAGTTGAAGATTAGGTGATACTTTGGTTGTTTTATGGATTGTGAGATCTGAACATACATTGTTATCTTTGGTTATTCAATATTTATGCAATTTCATGCTTGATTCCATTATTGCTTTATTATTATGATCAATGTGGCCACTTGATTCTTGATTGCAAGGTAATATATTGTTAGTTTGAAGAATTTTGAGTCTATAATTGCTTGGATTGTTCAAACACAAGAACACTTGGTGTAAGAACTAAAGAAGTTGCATAATCTAGCAATATCACCATGCGTTTGGGTAGCTAGGATTATATCTCTCTATTTCTTAATGCAATTGATAGTTGTTTTGATGCCTAAGACCCAAGGACGTTTCTTGGCAACTTGTTGATTAGTGATTAATTAGAGGACTGATAGAGCATAATTTAGACCATTTTATCATGATGTTATTAATGTTAATTTACACCTTTTCTGCCTAATTTTGTGGTTTTGATCTTGTTTTACAGAAAGTAGGTATAAAGTGACAATCTGGTGAAAATGCTCTTAAAACTGCCAAAAAGTGTCAAATATGGAAAGTGCCAAATAAGGAAAGTTTTCAAATATGGAAAGTGCCAAATAAAGAAAGAGTCAAATAAGGAAAGCGCAGTCAGCAGATCATTTGAAATTCAAATTGCAAATCCTTCTTTCCTTATTCAAAATGTGAAGACACCTCAGCAGTTAGTTCTGCCTATTCAGGAAGCGAGATCTCAAGAAGATGCACTTGCCTCTCAAGCATTCAAGATTCAAAATTTGAAATTCAAAAAAAAGGCACCACCTTAAAAGGAAAGTTAGGGCAGCACACTCTTGCCTTCTGAAGCCCTAGCCGCACGCCTCTTGCCTTCTGAAGCACTAAGCTGCGCGCCTCTCCTTTTCAGACACTACTTAGGCGGCAAGGCTTGCATGGGCAGCCTCTTGGGCAGCAACTTAACAACTTGGATAGCAAGTAAGGACCTAGGGCAACACTTTCAACTATAAAAAGACACATAAGGAGCCTCCCCATGCTTTTTCTACTCTCCCTTGGATACACCTACGGGATTGCAAGTGGCACCATCTCTTCTTCTTCCTTTCTTTATTTTTGGGTTTTGTTTCAGCCATGAGTGGCTGAAACTTTTAATTCTAGTTGAAGATTGATTGAAACTTTAGTTGTTTTATAGATTGGGAGATCTGAACATACATTGTTTATCTTTGGTTTATTCAATATTTATGCAATTTCATGCTTGATTCCATTATTGCTTTGTTATTTTGATCAATGTGGCCACTTGATTCTTGATCGCAAGGTAATATATTGTTAGTTTGATAGTTTTAAGTCCATAATTGCTTGGATTGTTCAAACATAAGAATACTTAGTGTAAGAACCAAGGAACTTGTATGATCTAGCAACATCTCATGCATTTGGGTAGCTAGGATTGGCTCTCTCTATTTCTTAATGCAATTGACAGTTGTTTGTTACCTGAGACCCAAGGACATTCCTTGGCAACTTGTTGATTAGTGATTAATTAGAAGACGTTCCCTAATTGATTTAAACTTAAGGAGAGACATGGTGGTGAGAAGCGTCTTCCATCCCCATAACTAATCTATTGAAACAACCAAAGCAACATAGTGACAATGATCAATCCTAACAACTGAAGTGAATCTGATTCTTCAACTAGAGTTTTCTCATTATTGATTTCTTTTATTTTAATTATCTGAATTCTTTTACTGCTTTCAGTTTTAGATCTCTTGAATCAATCTCAAAACCCCCCCATTTTACTTTCAATTTATTTGCTTTCAGTTTATCTCATTTCAGTTTACTTCTCTTTCAGTTTATTTTTGTTTCAATTAATTCTCTTGGTCTTGATAAGGAAGATAGGTAAGTTTTCAATTTTCTGTGGATTCGATCATTTACCACTATCTGCAATAGTAATATTGTTGATAACCGGAAAGGTTATTTTTGACCAGTTTCGACAACCGCGAGTCAAGGACGTTGCCTAATTGGTTTATGATTAAGGAGAAACATGGTGGTGAGAAGCATCTTCCATCTCCATAACTAATCTATTGAGGGAAACTAAGTGTCAATGATCAATCCCAACAATTGAAGTGGATCCAATTCTTCAACTAGATCTTTCTCATTATTGAAATCTCTTTACTTTTATTATTCGCTTTCTTTTATTGCTTTCAGGATTAGATCAATCAATCAATCTCAAAACCCCCCTTTTTTACTTTACTTGCACTTTATTTTTATTTTGCTTTCAGTTAATTCTCTTGGTCTTGACAAGGATGATAGATAAGTTTTCAATTCCCTGTGGATTTGATCCTTTCACCACTATCTGCAGTAGTAATATTGTTGATAACTAAAAATGTTATTTTTGACCGGCTTCGACAACCAACTGTCATCCACATACAACTGTATGTACAAGACCCAATGATTATTGTGACCATTTATCTTTTCTTTTAAAAGATGTTTTGGTCATTTTACCCATTAAACAAGCTTCACAAGTTTCATATGATTCATAATCAAATGGATCAAGATATCCATCTTTATATAACTTAGTGATTCTTGTTCCATTTATGTGACTAAGTCTACAATGTCAAAGATAAAATAAAAGTTGATTATCCATTTTGAGTTTCTTGTTATTTATATTGAAAATAGGCCTTTTAGAAGAAATATTATATAGACCATTTATATAAATTCTAGTTCCATAATAAATGTCTTTATTATAAAAAGAGCAAGTATTATTCTCAATAATAAGTTTGAATCCAGCATTCAAAACTAAAATAAAACTGAAATAATGTTTCTTCAAAGTACTAGAATAAAATAACAATTATTTTATTCCAATACTAAGCCTAAGGGTAAAGATAGATAATAAATTCCTACAGCTAATATAGCAGCCTTTATTCTACTTTTCACTCGTAGGTCCACATCTCCTTTCCTCAATCATAAATATACTTGAAGTTCAGGACTCATGTTAGCTAACATTACACATGTAGCTTGCACATTATCATCAATATGATGATCACACTTGTCCTTAACATTATCACTAGTATTCTCGTCAAGAACATCAGGTATGTCTTGATCGAGAATATATGACCTCTTTTCTTGCTTGAAAATCATTCTCAAATTGCGATACCAGTCTAAAAAGTTTAATTTAGTTAATTTGTTAGCATCAAGTACGCTATATAGAGATATATAATTTACACATAGTGGAACTAGATTCTATTCATGTAGAGATATTTTAATTATTAGTTTCATATATTTTTCTAATTAGTAGATAAAGTCTTTAATCTTTTAATTAGTCTACCACTATTTTATTCAAATTAATAGGCCTATCTATTAATTCGAGAAATCCAGCGGTAAATCTCCTAGCAGACTAGAATCCTATTTAATTTAAATAATCTTGGATTTGCCC
This sequence comes from Manihot esculenta, assembly GCF_001659605.2. Lineage (NCBI taxonomy): Eukaryota > Viridiplantae > Streptophyta > Magnoliopsida > Malpighiales > Euphorbiaceae > Manihot > Manihot esculenta. Next base: position 29,959,313 of record NC_035162.2, read on the forward strand.
AATAAAATATCATAAATTAAATTAGATAGATGATATAATTTATCAATCACATCTCTATATGACTCCTAAATCAGTTAGATGACAACTCTTTGTCTTTATCAAATCTTATATGTTATGCCTAACTCTTATCCTAAACTTACATGATCATGAGTTTGCCCATCCAAATCAAGTAATTTAGTTAAGTAGAACCATTGCTCAGAAATATAAAATATTTCATAGCACTATACATATTCAGATGAAATTAACCTTAGGTTTGCCCAACAAGTTAATAAAAAATCAAACTCTAATTTTATACTATAATAATGGATGGTAAGCCATCATGTTCTTAACATGTACTTTAAATTTTAATTAGAGATTTTAATCCTAAAATTTCTATTAAGATCTCATGCATAGGCATTATTATTGTAAAGCATACGTATCACATATATAAACATACACTTCTAACATGTCATTCTAATTGGATGATTATGGACATTTTTAAAAACAATTTCATTTGAGCTATAAAGGGAACTTGATGGTTTAAAAATATAGGTGACAGCTTTTTTTATCTTCAGAAGTCAAAAGGGTTCCTCTAATGCACCACATCCAATGCTCCTTATAATTTTTTAAGTCTCCTTTTCTTTTTATGTTTACAAAAAAAAAAATTCTATCTATATATTCTAATTACATAAAAATTACATAATTAAAAAAAAAAAAAATCTTTGAATTACATTTGAGTGGAGGTAGATGAGAAGAGAATTTTACAATTCAGAATGATAAGGAAAAGCATGATGTGCAGATCTTATTTAAAAATTACCATAAATGAATTATGATTCATCCAAATACATTGGACTTTTTAAAATTTATCCATATTAAATGCATATAAATTAACTATTAATTTATTTTATATTTATTATTGATTTTGTGGGTTAAAATAAAAAATTAAAAAATTTAATATTTTAATTTTAGTATTAATAAAAAAATAACATATGAATAAAATAATTTTATTTAAACTTCTAATCATAATAGAAAATTAATTTTAACGATAAATTATAAAATTAAATTTAATGTTATTAATTTTTAAAATTAATTTAATGAGTAAAATAATTTTATTCATATTTCTAATCAAATTAGAAAATACATAAAATTAATTTTAATTACTGTCAAATTATTTAAATGGCCCAAATTAATGAAAATTATTTTGAAATTAAATAGCTATTTAATTTATAGACCAAAAATAATTTTTTTAAATCTATTTTCTGCCCAAATGACCAATTTAAAATTTTTCAAAATTTACAAGCATCAAATCATATTTTGGCTTGCAAATTCATCTTCTCCGTCAGACGAACCTTAGCCGCCGCCAAGCAATCAACCAGACCGGTTCGCCGGCACAAGCCGCTAGCGGGAGGCGCCAGTAACCGCGCAACTCTTGCACTCCCGCCGGCTAGCCTGTAGCGACGAGATCACCGGCGTCGAGGTGGCCTCTCCCGTGATAGATTCGCGAGAAGAAGAAAAATGGGACCACCGATGCGAGACGGCCTGCGCATAGCGGCCACACCATGCGAGGCTTCGCCATTCGCTATCGCACAGCAAGTGCGCGAGGCGGCAATTTGCTTCGACGGTGGCCGTCGAGTCGTGAGGAGACCTTAAACCGAGACAATCTCGGTCTTTGATATGCACAGCGTGACATTGTTCATCTCAGAATCATCCCTGTCTGTCCACGCTTCGACCACGACTTGCGAGGCCTCGCCGTCAGCCATCGCGCGATGAGAGCGCGAGGCAACAGCGTGCCTCAACAACGCACACTGACCGGGTCTCATCGTCGGGCGTGGCTGCTTCTCGCAACAGCGCGATGAGATTGACTCCATCAAAAAAGAGTGGTGATCTGCACCAAACCGCAGAGCAGCTGCATCCCTCGTCGACGAAGCTGCTGGATCTTGTAGAACCATCATTCGTGACAATCACGAAGCCACCGGAGGCAAGCACGACGGTGGACGTGGCCTTGCAATCGTGTTCTTCATCAACACGATTTGCAGATTTTTTTTTAATCAAAAAATTAAAACTATTTTAATTTATAACAAAAAATTACCCTTATTAAAGAACTCAAAATAATTTTTGATTCCAAATCAAGTAATATTTCGAGTCAATAAATTAAAAGAAAATACTTTTCAAGAACACTAAAAATATTTAGCACACAAAAAGTTAATTTAATTAACCCAATAATAAACATAATTTTCTATTACATTGATACTCCCGTTAAAAAATAAATTTTTTCAATCGTATTAAATACAGTAAAAAGGAAGATAAATGTTTTCTTCAATGTGAATTACGTGATAATAATATTTAAAGATAAAATAAATATCTTTTAAATAAAATATAAAATTATTTATTTTGATTGAATTATTGCAAATCACAAATTATTTAAATGTCTACACTCTAACAATATCCACAATTATAACTATATTATAATTTTCTTTATCAGTAATATAGTCCCATAAACTTTATCTTTACTCGAAGTTAAATTAAATTAAAAAAATCTCATAATTATAATCACATTATAATTTTCTTTGTAGTAATACAATTTCGTGGACTTTATTTTTATTCGAGGTTAAATTAAATTAACATTAAAAATAAATAATAGCTTTTATATAGTGTATTTAAACGCTAAAAATATATAAATGATAATATTCAACTATAATTAACATATTGACTGTAAGACATATTATTAATACTGCCTCCTAGGGCAAGAAAAAGATGCCTTATGATCATTTAGTCTGCACTTTGGATTCATTGCTTAATCTTGCATCTGTGTGCACTATGGAGGCATTGCTTAATCTTGTATATGTGTAAATCAACCATTACCAAAAGAATGAAAATGGTTGTCGGTGCTATGATGGCGTCCACTAAGGGTCTTCGATTACGAAAATGTTATCATTAGAGCAGAGGAGCGCCTCGAATTGGAGGTGCTTTGAAGGCTGATGAGTGAAGATTGGGGGCTATAGTCGTGTAGGCATTACTGCGGAGGAGATGGTAGATGAATGGAGCAAAATGACGGTGTTGTAGAGGGGCTTCAATGATTGATGAATCACAATTAAAATTTATTAAAACACCAATTTGACCCTTCCCTAAGATTCCTGGACTCGATATTCTAGATTGCAATGGAAATACTATAAAAAATTTAAAATTTTGACACTAAAATTTGGACGAGTATTATGTAAAGTTTGAATCTTAATGCCATAGACACATGGCAAGGCAAGATCCAAGCTTGTTACACCTCCTAGAGGGCAATTGGAAGCCCAATTATATATATGACTTTTAAAATAGATATAAATTATTTGATGAGTGGAGAGAAATTATCCTAGGCTATAATCTCCTATTAATAAAAGTCCAATTATACCTATGAGCTATAGGAATATGAAGCACTAAACTATTAAAGATACCTACTCTTTACACGTGACTATTGGAGAGATTAAGAAAGCATCATTGTCGGATTTTTAGAAAATGCTATAATTAACATCATCTTCTTACAGTATAAAAGCGAATGATCACAAATACAAAGGTACGCAATTCTTACACTACTCTTCGTATTGTGCCGAGTATTTCCATCAACACTGATAGATTTCACTAAAAAAGGATACCAACATTTAAGTACAGGTTTAATCCAAAAATTTACACAATTCGTCATGTTATTTAAGTCCAGGTTTATTACTTATATACCTCCCAAAAAACTCTACTCTAACTTACAGAACATCCACCAGGAAGAGGACGAGTCTTTAAGTAGCTTTATCTCATAATTTAATGCAGAAACAATATAGGTGGAGGAATTAAATCATGAGATACCATGTGAAGCCTTAAAAAAAAGGACACACAACGTCAAGTTTATAGATTCCCTAATCAAGAACCCAGCTGCTACGTACCAACAGCTAATGTATAAATTCTAGAAATACATTAGGTTGGATGATGAAGTCCAAGCATTAAAAGGGAACAAATAGAAGAGTCAAAAGAAAAACCAAAAGGCAGAGAGGTGAGGATATGAAGAAGACCACAGAAACTACACAGTCTCTCGAAGGAGGGATGATCAAAGTAAGTATAAGAACTATACTCCGTTAAATGACTCACGAACACATATTCTAATATGGATCAGGACAAACGACAAAGAAGTCAGGTGACCTCCTAAGCTCAATCCTAAGAGAGCCGAAAGGTGAGACAGGACTAAGTATTGCCGCTTTCATGAAGATTATGGACAACGGAGGAGTGCCGACAGTTAAAAGACAAGATCGAGAGGTTAATAAGGGATGGCACACTTCAAAAGTTTGCCATGAAAAATATAGAAGAGAGGAGACCCAAACCCGAGGTAATAACTCATTAAACTACCCTTGATCGAGAACCTGTAAGGGTTATTCATGTAATTGTAGAAGGACCCAACGATGGTAAGGGAAAAAAAATGAATTACAGAGGATGTTCCAAATGTTCAACAGAAGAGTTGGGTCATGCGTCTCTAATGCAAGAGACTTAGCCCTTAAAAGAACAGATGTAACAGGGGGGTAATGCTAGATTTGGTAAGTTGGATGAAAATTGGAAAGGACCGTGTAGGGTCTCGAAGGTCATTTGCCTAGGGTCCTATAAGCTGGGCAAGTTAAATGGTCGAGTCATTTCCCACTCATGGAATATTTATAATATGAGAAAATTATATCAATAACAATTAACGAGATATTTTTTCATATGTTGTGCTCTTTAGTGACAAGGAACGCTGGGATTGCCTTTTTCAAAAAAGATTAAGGAGCATTCATTGAAGGCCACAAGAGAGGTTTCGCTAGGCCATTTGGGCGTCAATCCCACTAATCAAGGCATCTTATACCAGGCTGCAATGCGGGTTTTGCAAGGCCATCCGGGTACCGATCTCACTAATCAAGACATTTTATGCTAGGTCGCAAGGCAGATTTTGCCAAGCCATCAGGCATCAGTCCTACTAATCAAGGCATCTTATGCCAGGTCACAAGGCAGGTTTCGTTAGGCCATCCGAGCATCGGTCCCACTAATCAAAGCATCTCATGCCAGGCCACAAGGCGGGTTCTGCTAGGCCATAAGGCATCGGTCCCACTAATCAAGGCATCTTATTACAGGTCACAAGGCAGGTATACACTAGGCCGACCAACTGGGTATTAATCCCATTTCACTAAAAGTTTCTAAGGCATTTCATTCTCAAGCCATAAGGCGAGTATATGCTAGACTGACCAACTGGGTGTTAGTCCCATTTTATAAAAAGTTTCTAAGGCATTTCATACTCAGGCCACAAGGCGGGTATACGCCACGGCAACCAACCGATTGTTAGTCCCATTTCACAAAAAGTTTCTAAGGAATTTCATGTCTAAGCCACAAGGTGGGTATATGCTAGGCTGACCAACCAGGTATTAATCCCATTTCATAAAAAGTTTCCAAGGCATTTCATGCCTAGGCCACAAGCCGGGTATACACCAGACCAACCAACCGGGTGTTAGTCCCACTTCACAAGAAGTTTATAAGGTATTTCATGCCCAGGCCACAAGGTGGGTATACTCCAGGCCTACCAATTGGGTGTTAGTCCCACTTTATAAGAAATTTCTAAGATGTCTCATGCCAGGCCACAAGGCGGGTATACATCAAGCTGACTAACTTGGTGTTAATCCCATTTCACAAAAAATTTTTAAGGCATTTGATGCTCAGGATATAAGGCGGGTGTTTGCCTATCCCCACGATTAGGTGTTAGCCTCACGTTCATAAAGAAATCCTATATGGTATCTCAGGCCCAAGGCGGGTATCTACCAGGCCATATATCTGAGTGATAACCCACTGTTCAAAAATTTTCAACTTATTGATCGGATCCATTATGGTTGAGTGTTAATCCCTTATAAACCATTTAAGTCTTATTAGTGGTGATTGGACAGGATTCATAGTTGAATATTAATCATACAAACTTTGTCAAAAGAAAATGAAAAGATTTTTTCACTCAAATAAAAAAGTGTATTACAAGGCAGGAGGGACATCATCAGTCACCTCCTCCCAAGCTTCTGCTACAGGTTCATCATTGGCTATCACAATAGAAGCCGGGTCAGGAGGGTTGTCTTCAATTATCCCTTGCTGCCCATCCTCATCCTCATGCTCCTTGTTCGAGAAGATGTCGTTGATCTAGGAGAAGTTCTTGGCAGGATATCGCCTAAGAGTCTCCTTCTTGATGGAGTCTTGACCTTGTATGAACATCTCCCTACCTTGGGGCACTATCTCTTGAAGTTTTTCTTTAAGCTCAGAAATTCTGGTAGAGGCAACCCTAGCCTCTTCAGCTTGAGACTGAAGCTCCAGGACTTGACGATGAAGCAGGGCTACTTGATCCTTGGCATCTTTACTATGTTCTCAAGGGCTAGCTTGGAAGCTTTGGCCTCACCTAAGTTAGCCTAGAGCTTGTCCACCGACTCCAAAGTCTCTTTCATGATGCTTTTTACTTCATCAACCCGAGTCTTTAGCCTTGAGCATTCCTTTGCCAAGAGTCTTCCGTCCATCTCTTGAGCCTTGAAATTCCGCCTTAGGGACTTGTTATGCTCTTTGGCCATATATACACAGAGGGCACTCTCTATTGCAGAATGCATGACATTGTCAAAAAGCTTGTCTATCTCGACCTCATTCAGGCAATGATGGTCCTCGTGTGTAATACCCGGCTAGACTCCGGCATTAGAATTCCTACCATCCGGCGGAAACTCAGATGTCAGAATTCTCTAGAAGGGTAAAATAAGGGCTTTCTATAATGTTTTTACTTGTTTTATGGTTTTATTGGAAAAAGAAAATTTAGTTTTGAAAGAAAATGTTTTGGAGGAGAAACCCAGGTTCGGCCATCGAACCTCAAGTTCGGCCGCCGAACATGGTGGAGTTGCGGAGGCACTTTTGGCTTCCGAAGGTGGTCTAACCAGCCACCTATAAAAGGCCCTCTGTCTGAAAATGGGCGAGTTTTCTCTCTCTATTTTCGGGCAAGGTCAGTCTCTGCCACCCCTTTTGTCGATCTTGTGTTTTCTCCTCAAATCCTTCAAGTTTTGACAAGTTTTAACTTGGTTTTGAAGATTTTTGAGCAAAAATCAAAGTTTTGAAGCTTGGAGACCCCGGAGCTCGATTTCTCCCATCTCTGAGTTTGGATCGCCTCTCCTCTCAATTTTTAAGAGGTAAGTGGAGATCCTACCCTTCTTTTATGTTTTATGAAAGTTTTGAGGGGCTTTAGAGAGCTTTGATGCATGATTAGACTAGTTGTTAATGTTAGGGTTTATGTGAGTTAAATGATGATATATATGTTTATTGTATGCTAAATGTGTTATGGTTGGGGTATAGGTTAGTTTTAAGCCCCTAAATGCTTTAGAATGTGTTTATGCATGTTTTTGCATGAGTTGGTTTGAGTCTGAAGGATTTGGGAGGCAAAATGTGCATGAGAGGCTGAGTTCTGCCATTTTGGAAGAACTCAGATTCGGCAGCCGAAGCCACGCTCAGCCGCCGAACCTGCCTGGGAAGGCAGTTCTGGCTGCCGAACCTTACCCCCGAAAGTTTGGACTTTCAGCTCTGGAGGGGACTTTTGGCCGCCGAACCTACCCCCGAAGGTTGGTGAGTTTCGGCTCTAGAACCACTTTCGACCGCCGAACCTGCCGCCGAAAGTGGCTAAGTTTCGGCTCTGGAGGGACTTTCGGTCTCCGAACCTGCCGCCGAAAGTGCCCTGTTCAGCCTTCCTTTGCATATTTTCTATGATTGTTATAAGGTGTTTTAGGGGGGTTTGTGGGCAGATGTTTAGAGTTTTGTTAGTGTATGTTTGGTCCCTCATTTGAGTCCACCTGTGTAGGTTCGGACCCGAGGAACCGAGGACCCCAGCAGTGAGATAGCTGCTTCAGAGTCTGTTCAGAGTCAGCCTGAGGTGAGTAGAATGGATCTTTATGTTTCAAAGTAAATCAATTTTGAGCATGTTCATGCATCATGAATGCCATGTTATATACTAGGTTGTTTGCATTAGAATCCACGAATATGTTGCATTCCATACTATGATGTTGATGTGGATGGATGTTGGATGACCCATTAGTCCTCGATATGACATGATATGATATGATATGGAAGTCCAGGTGTGGCCTGCACTATGCCCCTGGCACTATGTAAGAGAAAGTCCGGGTGTGGCCTGCACTACGCCCCCGGCACGATTGAATATGTTATAATATGTTATGTGTAAGAGAAAGACCAGGTATGGCCTGCACTACGCCCCTGGCATGATTGGATTATGTAGAGGGCTATTGGTGACAAGTCCATCCTTGATGTGAATTTTTTGTGGCGTGATGCATTCCATGAAAGCATATGTTTTAATATAATGTTTTACTATTCTGCTCACTGAGCTCTAGTAGCTCACCCCTTTCCTTTAACCCCCAGGTTTGCAAGTTCGGGATAGACCGGGAAGTCTTCCAGGTTGAAGTTATGTCTATGTAATAGTTAGTTGTGGACATGAAATGTAAAATGATGTATTGTAAGTTGGTGTATAGAATTATATTGAGGATTAGTATTGTGCTTGTCCCTAATGTATGAGAATCCCTTTTTGTACATGATCTTATATTGATGTGTTTTAAATGTTGAGATATGTAAACCAAGCTTGATTAATGTTATGTTGACCCAACTAGAGCATTTGATGAGGGCTCTAGTATGGGAGTCTTTATGTATTCAGTTTTAGTGTATGCATAGGTTGAGCTTGGTAAATGAAAAAAAAAATTTAAAGTTTTATATAAATGTATGATCATGTATGGGATTTATCACGTGTAACAGGTTGCATGTTAGGCTTGCTACGGGTCCCGGCGACCTTAAGTCGATCTGGATTCTAGCGCCCGTAGCGATTCGACTTCGGGTCGTTACAGATTGGTATCAGAGCCCTAGGTTCATATGGTCGGACCTAGTGAGTATCGGGCTCATAGATGTTCTAGAAGGACAAGCACAATAGGAAAAATCATGTCCACTAGGATAAGATGTGGAGTCCTGTCTTGAATGATGATGTGAAATGCTATGATTCTATGCATGTGCATTAATGTTAAGTATGTATGTGATGCGGGTTCATGTGTTTCCACATGAACCATATGATGCTAATGTTTTATGTGATCTGTGTTGTTTTTCAGTAAGCAGAATGAGAGGCACTCGTCGATCTGCACGATTGACTGGAGTCCTGCCAGAAAATGAGGGCATGGATGCCCGTCCCCCTGCATTGCCAAGGGCAATGTCCTGTAGATCTAGTAGGGAGAGAGTGTCAAGGGACCCTAGAAGGTCTTTTGATGCAAGCAGAAGAGGAGCAGTTCAGGGAGGAGTGTCAGTTGAGGGGGATGAAATGGATGTTGAGGAGAGAAGGGATGGAAGCTTAGGTGTAAGCATGTCTGAAGAGGGCATGGGAGAATCTCAAGGAGGCACTCAGGCCTCGGGGTTTGCTCAACCACCCCAATATCCACCCTTTCCATAGGGCCCCGGGTATTCGATGGGAGGTACATCGGATTACCCTAACTTTAACCCTTATCCCTCTTTCATACCTTACCCACCCTTCTATCCACCATACCCCCAATACCCAATGTATCCACCCTCACCTTTCTATCTAAATGTGACAAACCCTAATCAAGGGAATGTTGCACCTCCTCCACTACCCCCTGAACCTGTAGCTCCTAAAGTCCAAGTGCCCAAGCCTAGCTCATTTGGGGGAGCAGAGTTAAAATGACAGACTACTTAAAGCTGGATGCTCCCAAGTTCAAGACAGGAGATGATCCTTTTGAGCACCTGAAGATAGTGAAGATGATTACAGATGAGTTAGGGGCGGATGATTGTAGAGCCATTCAGATGGCGGGGTTCACTCTTAAATGCAAAAAGGCCCGTGAGTGGTTCAAAAACTATGTGGACCCAAGATTGGACAGCTTAACCTGGGAGGAGTTTGCAAATGAATTTGCAGGATGGGCTTTCCCTGATAGCTCAAGGGAATTGAAGATAATTGAGTTTGAACAGTTAAGGCAGACTAAGGAGATGAGTGTGGATGAGTTTACAGACAGGTTTCTGGAGCTGTTACCTTTTGTGGAGTAAACTTATGACACGGACCAGAAGAAGGCCAGGAGGTATACCATAAGGCTCCACCCTAGGTATTCCTCCCTAATTTTAGCAGCAGAAAGAAAGGACTTCCACACCATAGTGGATGCAGCACGGAAGATGGAAGCTAGTGCCATTATTTAGGGGACAGTTAAGCAGTCAGTGGCACAGTCTTCGGGCTCCAAGACCCCCGGTGGGGGAAGGTTAGACTCCTCTTCTCTGGATGCAGCAGCTTCAGGTGGAAAGAAAAAGTGGGACAGAGGCCCCAGGAAGCCCAAGAAGAATAAGTTATGGAACAGGTTGAAATCAGGTCTGGGACTCAGTGGTGGCTCGAGCTCGAGTTCAGATGGTGCAGAATGTTTGAGGTGTAGCAAGCTACATAAGGGAGTATGTCGGTATGGGACTACAGCCTGTTTCAGATGTGGGCAAGAGGGACATATGGCTCGGGAGTGTCCTAAGGCACCTTTCATGGCACAGTCCCAGTAGACAGCTTCTGGCAGTGTGGCCCAGCCAGCAGCTCCAGCCACGACTCAGGGCAGTGGCAGAGGCAGAGGAAGAGGGGCAGCCTCTTCTTCAGCAGGTTCCTGAGGTGAAGGTCCATCAGCTCCAGCTCGGATCTTCACTATGACACAGCAGGAGGCGAACACATCCAACACCGTGGTGTCAGGTAATCTCATCATTGGTTGTTCAGATGTGTATGCTTTAATGGACCCTAGTGCATCTCATTCTTTTATTGCTCCGAGAGCCGTAGAGAGGTTGGGTTTGATCGTCTCTGGGTTAGAGTGTCCCTTCTGGGTCAGTGGACCCAAGTGTGATCCATCAGTGGCAGAGTCAGTCTGCCGGTTTAGTCCAGTGTTTGTGGAGAGTAGATGCCTTCCAGCCGACCTTGTGGTTCTGGACTTGACGGATTTTGATGTCATTCTAGGGATGGATTGGCTATCTGCTCATGGTGCTACCTTGGACTGCAGAGACAAGGTAATCAGATTCAGAGATCAGGATGGGTCAGAAGTTGTCTTCAGAGGAGACAGGAGGGGTACGCCTAGAGGTCTGATGTCAGCCCTATAGGCTCGTAGGTTGCTCAGGAGAGGTTGTCAGGGGTTTCTAGCTCATGTGAGAGATCTGGATAGTCAGGTTAGGGAGCCCGCCTCAGTGCCCATGGTTAGAGAGTTTCCAGATGTCTTCCCAGACGGATCCTTGAGACTTTGTATCGACTACAGGCAATTGAACAAAGTCACTACCAAGAATAAGTATCCGTTACCTAGGATCGACGATCTATTTGACCAGCTAGCAGGAGCAGATTGTTTCTCCAAGGTAGATCTGAGATCCGGGTATCACCAGCTGAGAATAAGAGAAGAAGATGTGCCGAAGACGGCGTTCAGGACCAGATATGGGCATTATGAGTTCTTAGTAATGCCGTTTGGGCTAACCAATGCCCCTGCAGCATTCATGGATCTCATGAACAGAGTGTTTAGCCAGTATCTGGATCACTTTGTTATTATCTTCATTGATGATATCTTAGTGTATTCCAAAAATGCAGAGGAGCATGCCCATCATCTGAGATTAGTTCTACAGACCCTGAGAGAGCATAGCTTGTATGCTAAGTTCTCCAAGTGTGAATTCTGGTTAAGGAGCATCTCATTCTTGGGGCATGTTGTGTCAGAACAGGGAATTGAAGTGGATTCCAAGAAGGTAGAAGCTGTAGCCAACTGGTCCAAACCCACTACAGTAAAAGAGATCAAAGGCTTTTTGGGTTTGGCAGGTTACTACAGGAGGTTCGTTCAGGACTTCTCTAAAATTGCCACTCCTATGACTAGATTAACCAAGAAAAATCAGAAGTTTGTGTGGTCTGATCAGTGTGAAGAAAGTTTTGAAGAGCTGAAGAAAAGGTTGACGTCAGCACCGATGCTAGCTCTGCCTACCAGTAATGAAGACTTCACAATGTTTTGTGATGCGTCCCGTGTGGGACTGGGTTGTGTGTTGATGCAAAATGAGAGGGTAATTGCTTGTGCTTCTAGGCAGCTAAAGAAGCATGAGTTGAATTACCCTACACATGACCTAGAAATGGCAGCTGTGATCTTTGCACTCAAGATGTGGAGGCATTACCTTTATGGGGTCAAATGTGAGATCTTCACAGATCATAAAAGCTTGCAGTACATCTTGAGTCAGAGAGAGTTGAACCTGAGGCAGAGAAGATGGGTAGAATTGCTCAGTGACTATGATTGCAAAATTCAGTACCATCCAGGTAAGGCAAATGTTGTGGCAGATGCCCTAAGCTGGAAATCACTTGGCAGTCTATCCCATATTGCAGTAGAGAGGAGACAGGTGGTGAGGGAGTTCTATAAGCTCATCGACGAAGGGCTGCAGTTGGAGTTGTCTGGTACAGGAGCTTTGATAGCTCAGATGAGAGTGACACCCGTGTTTCTGGAGCAAGTGGCTCAGTAACAGCATGAGGACCCAGAGTTAGTGAAGATTGCCAGGACTGTGCAGTCAGGCAAGAATGAAGAGTTCAGATTTGACAGCAAAGGGATCCTCCGCTACGGGAACAAGTTATGTGTACCAGACGTCGTGAGTCTGAAGGGTGACATTATGAGGGAAGCTCATAGTGCTAGGTACAGTGTTCACCCTAGAGCCACCAAGATGTATCAAGATCTAAAGAGAGTTTATTGGTGGCCAGCTATGAAGAGAGAAGTGGCACAGTTCGTGTCCGCCTGCGAAGTATGTCAGAGGGTGAAGCTGGAACATCAGAAGCTGGCTGGAATGCTTAACCCACTGCCGAGTCCAGAGTGGAAATGGGAGAATATAGCTATGAATTTTGTGGTGGGATTACCGGCAACGTCCAACAGATTGGACTCCATATGGGTAATTGTGGACAGACTAACCAAATCTGCTCACTTCATCCCTGTTAGGAGTGGCTATTCTGTGGACAAATTGGCGCAGGTATTTATTGATGAAGTGGTCAGGCTGCATGGGGCTCCTGTTTCAATTGTGTCTAATAGGGGACCTTAGTTCACCTCCAGGTTTTCGCGGAGTCTGCAGAATGCTATGGGTACCAGGCTAGATTTCAGCACTGCTTTCCATCCACAGACTGATGGACAATCAGAGAGGACCATCCAGACAATTGAAGATATGCTCAGAATGTGTGTGCTAGATTTTGGCGGTCCTTGGAGGCAGCATTTACCTTTGGTGGAGTTTGCCTACAATAACAGCTATCATGCTAGCATAGGGATGGCTCCATATGAAGCTTTGTATGGAAGGAAGTGCAGATCACCTGTCTGCTGGGAAGAAGTTGGAGAAAGGGCCTTGGCAGGGCCTAAGCTAGTAGAGATCACCAGTAGAGTAGTACCCATTATCAGAGAAAGAATCAAGACTACTGTGAGCAGGCAAAAGAGTTATGCAGATGTCCGCAGGAAGCATGTGGAGTTTCAGGAGGGAGATTTGGTGTTGCTCAAGGTGTCTCCTATGAAAGGGGTGATTCGCTTTGGGAAGAAAGGTAAGTTAGCCCCACGGTACATCGGACCCTTTGAAATCTTGCAAAAGATTGGGAATTTATCGTACAAGCTGGACCTACTTGCTTCAATGGAGAGAATCCATCTGGTTTTCCATGTTTCCATGTTACGAAAGTTCGTGTCAGATCCGAGCAAGGTTCTTAGCGAGCCTGATGTGGAGATCCTAGGAGATCTCACCTATGTTGAGCAGCCAGTGCGGATCATAGACACGCAGATCAGAAAGCTGAGGAACAAGGAAATCCCGATGGTGAAAGTCCTTTGGAATCACCACAACATTGAAGAATGTACCTGGGAGACACGGGAGTCCATACTCCAGTAATACCCTCATCTCTTTTAAGGTTAGTATCTATGTGTTTTTATGTGTTTACGTGTGTTATGCCACGCTATGCTTGTTTGGTGAACATTCGGGGACGAATGTTCTTAAGGGGGAAGAATGTAATACCCGGCTAGACTCCGGCATCGGAATTCCTACCGTCTGGCGGAAACTCAGATGTCAGAATTCTCTAGAAGGGTAAAATAAGGGCTTTCTATAATGTTTTTACTTGTTTTATGGTTTTATTGGAAAAAGAAAATTTAGTTTTGAAAGAAAATGTTTTGGAGGAGAAACCTAGGTTCGGCCGCCGAACCTCAAGTTCGGCTGCCGAACATGGTGGAGTTGCGGAGGCACTTTTGGCTTCCGAAGGTGGTCTGGCCAGCCACCTATAAAAGGCCCCCTGTCCGAAAATGAGCGAGTTTTCTCTCTCTATTTTCGGGCAAGGTGAGTCTCCGCCACCCCTTTTGTCGATCTTGTATTTTCTCCTCAAATCCTTCAAGTTTTGACAAGTTTTAACTTGGTTTTGAAGATTTTTGAGCAAAAATCGAAGTTTTGAAGCTTGGAGACCCCGGAGCTCGATTTCTCCCATCTCCGAGTTTGGATCGCCTCTCCTCTCGATTTTCAAGAGGTAAGTGGAGATCCTACCCTTCTTTTATGTTTTATGAAAGTTTGAAGGGGTTTTAGAGAGCTTTGATGCATGATTAGACTAGTTGTTAATGTTAGGGTTTATGTGAGTTAAATGATGATATGTATGTTTATTGTATGCTAAATGTGTTATGGTTGGGGTATAGGTTAGTTTTAAGCCCTTAAATGCTTGAGAATGTGTTTATGCATGTTTTTGCATGAGTTGGTTTGAGTTTGAAGGATTTGGGAGACAAAATGTGCATGAGAGGCTGAGTTCTGCCATTTTGGAAGAACTCAGATTTGGCAGCCGAAGCCACGTTCGGCCGCCGAACCTGCCTGGGAAGGCAGTTCTGGCCGTCGAACCCTGCCCCCCGAAAGTTTGGACTTTTGGCTCTAGAGAGGACTTTCGGCCGCCGAACCTGCCCCCGAAGGTTGGTGAGTTTTGGCTCTGGAACCACTTTCGATCGCCGAACCTGCCGCCGAAAGTGCCCTGTTCAGCCTTCCTTTGCATATTTTCTATGATTGTTTTAAGGTGCTTTAGAGGGGTTTGTGGGGAGATGTTTAGAGTTTTATTAGTGTATGTTTGGTCCCTCATTTGAGTCCACCTGTGTAGGTTCGGACCCGAGGAACCGAGGACCCCAGCAGTGAGATAGCTGCTTCAGAGTCTGTTCAGAGTCAGCCTGAGGTGAGTAGAATGGATCTTTATGTTTCAAAGTAAATCAATTTTGAGCATGTTCATGCATCATGAATGCCATGTTATATACTAGGTTGTTTGCATTAGAATCCACGAATATGTTGCATTGCATACTATGATGTTGATGTGGATGGATGTTGGATGACCCATTAGTCCTCAATATGACATGATATGATATGATATGGAAGTCCGGGTGTGGCCTGCACTACGCCCCTGGCACTATGTAAGAGAAAGTCCGGGTGTGGCCTGCACTACGCCCCCGGCACGATTGGATATGTTATGATATGTTATGTGTAAGAGAAAGACGAGGTGTGGCCTACACTACGCCCCTGGCATGATTGGATTATGTAGAGGGCTATTGGTGACAAGTCCATCCTTGATGTGAATTATTTGTGGCGTGATGCATTCCATGAAAGCATATGTTTTAATATAATGTTTTACTATTCTGCTCACTGGGCTCTAGTAGTTCACCCCTTTCCCTTAACCCCCAGGTTTGCAGATTCGGGATAGACCGGGGAGTCTTCCAAGTTGAAGTTATGTCTATGTAATAGTTAGTTGTGGACATGAAATGTAAAATGATGTATTGAAAGTTGGTGTATAGAATTATATTGAGGATTAGTATTGTGTTTGTCCCTAATGTATGAGAATCCCTTTTTGTACATGATCTTATATTGATGTGTTTTAAATGTTGAGATATGTAAACCAAGCTTGATTAATGTTATGTTGACCCAACTAGAGCATTTGATGAGCGCTCTAGTATGGGAGTTTTTATGTATTCAGTTTTAATGTATGCACAGGTTGAGCTTGGTGAATGAAAAAAAAAATTAAAGTTTTATGTAAATGTATGATCATGTATGGGATTTATCAGGTGTAACAGGTTGCATGTTAGGCTTGCTATGGGTCCCGGCGACCTTAAGTCGATCTGGATCCTAGCGTCGGTAGCGGTCCGACTTCGAGTCGTTACATCGTGCCTCAAAGCATTCTTGTTTATTAAAATGGACAAGTTGGGTTCTTCAAGAAGAAAGGATGTCCAGGTTAGCACTAGTACCAGGTGTTGTATGCTACGAGGCCATGAGGAATCGACCCCTACATTTGCGAGAGTGGGCTCAGCAGGGTCGGGGACTGCCGCAGAAGGCTCAAAAATAGGGACTGCTGTAGAGGCACCCCTTGTAAAAGACTCGGACTGAGAAGGGGCCGACTCTTCTATTGCAAGAAGGGGTGGAGAGGGAGGAAGCATAATTACATCTTCCGCTCGGTAAGCATGTTTGGAAGGGGGATAGATTTCCCCAACAACAGTTTTGCCTTTGCCGGCAGCATGAGCCTCCTCGGTAAATTTATTATTTGACCTAGCCATATCTGCACAAGATAAAAAGTGAGTAAGGTAGTTAGAAGAACAAAAAAAGTTGGAAAGGAAAATACCCTACTTAATAGCCAGAGAGGTGCTTTCCCCAAGGCAGGGAAGGCTAGGTGGGTGAGGACCCCGAGTTTGGCTCGCCTAAAGAAGGCTCTGCTAAGATAAAATGGTGTTCCTCAATACCTTAGTGATGTCCATTTTCTAGGACATGGCCATCATCTAGAGGAAAACTAAAGCCTCTTCCTCATCCCTTTGTGGCTGGATTTCATCCTTCTTTAGCTCCACCCACAGGTTCTAGCTCGTTCAGAGGCGTCTAAAGCCCTCGGATGTCCGATGACGAAGGATAAAGAACTTGTTCTTCTATTGCATCAGTGAAGAAGGTATTCGGTCAAATAGTGTGTGGCGTTTCCTCCTATTAAAAAACTAAAACTCCTCGTTTCTTTGAGTACCCAACTGGTACAGCTGAGAAAAGAGAGCTATGCTCGACTCAATATTGTTATTAAAATAAATAAAATGGAAGGCCACTAAGATTCTCCAATCGTTGGGATGCAGCTGGATGACTGAAAGTTTATAGAATCGAAGAACCTCAGCAAAACACAAGTTCATGGGAATCGAAGACCTGCCTTTAGCTGCTCTTTGTAAACTATGATGGTATCCTCCACAGAGATTTGGTCATCTGCCCGAATGCTCTAGGATGGACTAGATGTCACTAATCATACTACCTTCGCTTTCTTAAGTTGCCCTTAGTAGAGTGATAGGAGCTCAGGTGTGGATGGGGCTGTCGAAGGAGGAGCTTGAGGCGAAACTTTCATCAAAAGTAAGACAAGAAAAGTATTCCTATTCATTACGAAAGAAAAAAGCAAACAGGAATTACCTTGAAAGCAAGAAAGTATGGGTGAAAAAGAAGAGTGGTTGAGTCTTTCCTTAAAACAAAGATGATGATTGTGAACAAAAGTAATATTTAGAGAAGCAAAAGGGCTCTTATATGGCAGTTTCAACGACAAGTTTTAAATATGGCTCGAGAAAATAGGCAATTATCATTAGACAGGAGCAAGTGAAATGACGTGACTAGGCAAAAGCCAATCTAAATTAGCCATGTGCCCCACATTGTGAAGACAATTGTAACCTTCGAATCTGAAAAATCAAATACCAGCGAGGGACCTCTGATGTAACACAACAATCGCCCAAAGAAAGTGTTGAATCCCGCATCGGTTGTGGAAAGGGGTAATATGCCCCTTATATGGGTCATAGACCATCCTCCCCCTTGAGCTAGCTTTTGGGATGAGTTAGCCCTGACCCAAATTTAACATGGTATCAGAGCCTTCCCATCCGATGTTGGGCCTCCCATGAATATGTCACGCACCACTAAAATTCTAGGCGTGAGGGGAGTGTGTTGAATCCCACATCGATTGTAGAAAGGGGTAATGTGCCCATTATATGGGGCATAGACAATCCTCCCCCTTAAGCTAGCTTTTGGGGTGAGTTAGGGCTGGCCCAAATTTAATAGAAAGTTATAAGCTATCACCATAAAATACGACCACGTGGCAATGGTCTGATAAGCTGATACGCAGTCCCACCTGAGAAAAATAAGACTTGGACACCGTTACACCCAATTCTTCATCAAGACTCGCCCTCCCCTGAAGAGGTCTAGTCTTCACATAAAGTTACCGTTAGTAGACACAATCCAACAGATTTTCATTTCACTGGTAATTACAGGATCACCGACCGATTAACCGGCGGAATCCCTTATCAAATAGCCAGTCACATCATCATCGGATGTTCATGAAATGTTATAATTAACACCATCTTTTATAATATAAAAGCAAACGATCATGAATACAAAGGTACACAATTCTTACACTACTCTTGAGTTCTAAGTAATTCCTTACATTCGCCCTGTTCTACAGTTTACTAATTTAAACGTCAAAGTAGCTGCTGTAGGCACCAATTATCTCACGTTCTCTCTATTTTAGGATTGGCCAATCATAGGATAACTATATTTTTTATTACATTACTTCATATACATGTGTTTGTAGAATTTGAGAACTATGTCAAACAAATAACTGAATAGATTTTCATCCAGACAAGTACCTTTTTTATTTAAGTAATTAATGAAAATGAGATAGTTATAAACCTATTATTATCTAACATGATAATAAATAGAGGTTAAAATTTATCGTATTCTCTCGTATAAGAATGTATTTTGATTACATAAAATTAAATTAAATTAAATTTTTTAACCATAAATTTTGATTAAAATAAAGTGAAATTAAATTTCTTAATAATAAATTTGAATTTTTATTTACAAAATTAGAGTTGATATATGAAGTTTAGATACTAAAATTTTCTAAACAATCACATGAAAAATATTAAATTTATAAAAGCAAACACTCCATGCATGCCTGGAGCTCTATGAGGTATATATATGTTTTAGGCCAATTTTTTTTCTTTCTTATGTTAATGCATGAAACAACAAAACATATAACTACACACGATTTTAAAAGGAAAGTTCTAGTAATATGGAAAGTAGGAAAAAGGTTTTAGTCTTTGATCTTTGAAGACTCGTATATAATTGAACAAGGATATGAAACTTTGTCAGTTTGCAAATAAAATACAAATTTAGCTCTATTTATTTATGGAAAATAATTTTTATTTAAAAATATTTTATATAAAAAATATTTACTGTAAAAAATATTTTTTAACAAAATAAATTATTTTTTATTATTTAATTTTAATTTAAAAATTTATTAATAAATTTATATATAAAAATTTTAATACGAATATTAAGGTGTAAGAAATTACTTTCTCTTTTAAAAGTAGGAAATCATTTTCTTAAAATGAATTATTTTTTCCTTTCATTAGGAAAATATTTTTCATTAATTAAATTTTTCGAAGGTTCTAAATATCATAAAATATAAAATAAATATTTTTTAAAAAATAAATGGAGCCTTAAATTGTAAAATACTAGATAGAATTTATACATTAATTTTATGATTATCTTAAAACTCTCATTTGTTTGCAGAAAATAATTGTATTTTCTATCACGAACAAACAAATCTTTAAATTTGAGATCGAAAATCATGCATAATGGGCTAAGCTATTTTAACTCATTCTATTATTTATCTCAAAATGAACTAGCATATCAACATATTTTGATGTTATTGATTTAACATACAAGAAAAAAAGTGCTTAATTTCAAAAGCTCATGTAGGATAAAGTGCAATCAGATATGATTCTTTACAAAAAGTAAATTCCAATAATAATAATAAATTAATAAATCCAAATCATGAATAGAAGAAGTAACCGACAAATTCGTATTCTTTGTATGTCGTAGCCAACTACATAAAAAGCAAGGCAAATGTAAGCAAAAAAAATGGCAAAGGAATGATAAAGAAAGCAACCGACAAATTCAAATTCTTGTCAAACGTATTGTGTCCCTAACAAACTCAAATTGTCTTTCAGTGCCCTCCGAATCTTTGCCCTAATTACTTCCCATTCATACCCATTGAAAGGAACATTTCTTCTGCTTAACTATAATCATTATATACTTTGATTCTTTTCTTCCTTTAATATTGCAAGAGATTGTCCAATTAATTATGTTATTTTTAAGAGTATTATATTTTCTATTTATTCTAAAATGAAAATTTTAAATTTATTTTGTTTCCATTCTTTCTTTGGTATATATACTTATTAATTAATCGTACCCATTAATAATACTTATTAATTAATCGTATCTATTAATAATACTTATTAATTAATCGTACCCATTAATAAAAGTTACAGTAGGAATAAAATTAGGGGCGAGTAGTATTCGGTTCAAATTAAAAAAATCGACTAAATCAAATTAATTTGAAAATTTGATTTAGATTTTTATTCATTTCAATTCGATTCGATTTTTAATTTTAAAATTTTCGATTATTTCGGTTCGGTTCAATTTTTATTAAAAAAAATCTAAAAAAATCGAACCGAACCGATTAGTGATAATAGTATATTATTTTATAAAATAGAGAGATTAAATTATATTAAAATTAAAATATTTTAATTAAATTTAAATAATAAAAATAACGTATAAAAAATAAAAAAAATTATTAAAAATTCATACCAATCAAATCGAATCGAATCAAACTGAATCAGACCGGTTCAATTCGATTCGATTTCTGATCAAAATCAATTCGATTTGATTTTTATAAATACTGAAATTTTAATTTTCAATTTATTTATTTTAATTTGATTTTAAATCGAATCGATTGAATGCTCATCTCCAAATAAAGTATTTAATTATCGATTCAATATGAATGTACTCAAATATTGCATAATGAAGAGAATATATTTGGCCTAAATCTTTTGTGTTCTTAATTGCTAGAGGTTATTCACATGGTGGTGGTCGAGATTGACAAGAAAGAAGAGATGGCAAGGAAATTATTTTGATAAAATTATTTTCTTTGATTATAATTTAAATAATATAAGAATTAGAGTTGAACATTCGACTGCTTAAATTTTAAAACACAAAAAAGAAATTTGAGAATTTTATTTAATTTCATGAATACTTTTATTAATTTTGTGATAAATTAATTTTCAATAATATTAGATATTAAAAAATAAATTTTAAATTAAAAATTTGGCAGTATTTACAGAAAAAAATTAAATTAAAATATTTGTAATTGTAAAATATAAATAGTTAATAAAAGTAATAATAATTAAACAGATATGCATGGTGCCTGGAGATGGCAGCCAGATGGGTTCTCGTGTGTATCCAGCCCACTCCAACGCTAATGCTCGGTATGGATAAAATTGTGGAAGGGAAGAAAAATAAGAAAGGAAAATATTTTTTATTTTTTCTCTTTTATTCTTTCTTCATATGTTTGAATGAATAGACCAAAAATAAATTTATTTTTTTATTTAAAAATAGAAAAATAGAAAAAGAAAATAAGTGAAAATAAGAAATGGAAAAAGAAAATAATTGAAAATACTAATATGCCCTTTTGTATAAATTAATTACATTCTTTTTATATGGTTAATTTTTGCTATATATTTCTATGATTTATTTAATAAAATTAATTCGTTAAATGTAACTGTATTCCTATATATTTTTATTTGGATATAAATTCAATTAATTTTTATATTTTTAGTCGAAAATCAAATAAGTTGAATTTAAAATTTTAGTCTAATTAAATCTTTTCACAGGTTAAATAAGTCATCGTTTAATATAATATTATTTTTTTAATAATATAATATTATTTTTTAATAATAAAAATATTTTTCATATAATTTTTTTCTATAATTTATTTTAAATTCAAGTTTACGTTTGATATCCAATCTTTGTATATATTAGTTTAATTTGTATAGTAACACTTATCTTAACTCGTTAATTGCATATTTATTATCAATATGTGCTATTTTAATTTTTTTATATATATATTTTTCAAATTTTTTTATGATATCATATGATTGTAAATTTTAAATTTTTTTTTTATTTTCCTGATGTTCAAAATAAGACATTAGCTTATCAAGTTTTTTAAAATATTTTTATTTCTTTAAAATTAATTTTTAGGAGCAATATTTTTATTTATATTTTGAATAATAAATTTTAAGAGAACTATATTGTTATATATTTTTTAATTTTTGTTTCATTAGAGCACTTTATTCCTTAATGATAGATCTATATATGAGCGAAATTTAATTTGAATCTATTAAATTAGGAATACCTATGTTTATACCAAACATATTGCTATCTATTAACTTGAGATTATAGTAATTCGCAGCTTTTAACTAAGAAGAAAGAGTCCAAATAATCTAGTCAATGTTGTATTATAAAAGAATGTATGATTATTTTTTAGACATATCCTTAATGTTGCTGGAATTAAAATTATGACGTGGCCAGACTGGAACTGTGCTATGATTGGTTAGATCTGCAAGAAGGAGAAAGTGAGGTGGTTGGCATGTATGACAGTCACTCCAACGTTCAAGTCAGTAAATTGAATAACAAGCCGAGAGTAAAAAACTGCTTAGAATTCAGAGTATTGGTGTGAGAGAATAGCGTACTTTTGCCTCTATGATTTTTTTTTCCTTTTATACTATAAGAAGGTGGAGATAAATATAATATTTTCTGATAATCCGGCGATGATATGGCCGGCCTGTTAGTAAAAAATCTTCACAGGCTAATTGGTCGAGAATCCTGTGATCATAGGAATAAAGGGGATCTACTGGATTACAGCTGTTTAACGGTAATTTCCTTATGGAGACTCGCCCTAATGTTTGAAAGGGCGAGTCTGTCCGACCTAAAGCCGATCTGTCCTGAAGCCGGGTCTTTTCTCTTGGTTTCAAGCATAATGGTCATCTGAGTCTTGATTAGGAGCCGGTAGTCCGAGTCTTCCTTTCTACGGGTGGACCGTTTATTAGCTTATCAAACCTTGTCATATGGCCTTATCTTATGGTGATAACTCACGGCTTACTTTGTAAATTTCTTATGTAATATAAGAGGTCCCCCTGTTGGTCTTTGATTCTTTAGATTCGAAGATGACAGTTGTTTTTATGATTTGGATCATGTGGTTTATTTGTCTAGGCTGAGTGCACGATGTCCTCGCTTTCTTCTTGCTTGCCTTGCCGATTAGTCAAGTCTAAGATTTTATCTGGCAAAAATTGATCCGATTGATATGATAATGCCTTGACGAGCTTACGAACATTTTCTAGCCTTGATATGCTTCCAAGCTTTCTTTAGTCTTGATGTGCCTATGGGTATTCTCTAGCCTAGTCTGTGCTTCCGGGCCTTGTTCAGCCTTAACGAGTTTCCAAGTATTTTCTTGTTTTGTTGAACTTCTAGGCATTTCCTTGTCTTGACTAATCTTTCGAACATTTTTTTTTTTTCTGCTTTGTCGATCTTCCGGGCGTTTTCTTGCCTTGACTTATCTTTTGAGCATTTTCTTGCCTTGTTGGGCATTCTCTAGCCCTAACTAGCTTTTGGGCATTCTCTAGCCCTAACTTGCTCTCAAGCACTTTCTCGCCCTGCTGAGCTTCCAGGCATTCTCTAGCCTGCATCCGAGCATTTTTCTTGTCCCGTTGAGCTTCTGGATATTCTCTAGCCTTTGCGAACTCCTTAAATTTTTTCAGCCTGACGGGCTTCTTGGCCTTTTACAGCCCTGATGGGCTTACGTGTATTTTTATAACCCTGACAAGCTTCAAAGTATTTTCTCAGCCCTGATGAGCTCCTTGGCTTTCTACAGTCCTGACAGAATTCTAGGTATTTTTCTAGCCCATGCAAGCTCCTTGGCCTTTTTGAGCTTCTAAGCATCAAATGCCTTTGCAAGCTACGTATTTTTCTAGCCCTTGCAAGTTCTTTGGACTTTTCTACAGTTCTGAGGTGCTTATAGGTATTTTTCTAGCCCTTGCAAGTTCCTTGGCCTTTTCTAGCCTTGATGAGCTTTCAGGCATCAAATGCCTTTGCAAGCTTCCGGGCATTTTTCTAGCCCTTGCAAGCTCCTTAGCCTGTTCTAGCCTTGACGAGCTTCCGAGCATTGTTTTAGTCCTGACGAGCTTCTTGAAAACTTTATTTGCCCACTTGGCATCCTGTCCTACTTTCGTCAATTATCAAAAAGTCTTGCCTGCCCACAATAGGCCTTCCTCTTCCAAAAAGTTTTAGATTTCCAAAGTATTTTGTAAGAGCAGCGACACATGCCTATGATTCTCTTTGTGAGATGGTGTTGGGAAATCCCGAGATTATTGCAACCCAAAGGCGCAGCGGAAAAATAAAATTTCTATTGATTTCCTTTCCCAGAATTCGAGTGCTTCGTTTAATTCACAAGAAGAATATGAGACTAACATGTTAATCTCGTTGAGAAGATACAATGTTGGACTGATGGTGCTGCTTTTTCAAACGAACACCCTCTATGGTATCCACACGAACGTCTGCTATCCTTCTAGAGTGCTAGCTCTCTCAAAGATGGATAGATTATGTGCTCCACAATCTGCAGCTATTAGACTAAGTTTTCTCAAAACGTCGTCAGCACCCACAATTCGTAGTAGGAGTATTTATATATTTCAGTCTTTTGTTTCCCACCAACTCTTTTCCTAAAAGAGTTGTGCTCAGAACCCACTATCACAATCTCGCAGATACTCAAATATCTTATGTGATAAAGTCCTTTATCTGTAACACTTACAGATAGACTGCAGATCTTTTAAATATTATTATCTCATAATAATAAATAATTAATAATAATAACACTTTATTATTATTAACTATATCAATAATTAATATCAATAATAATAATAACACTTTATTATTATTAATTATATTAATGGGCTTTGGGCTTTTAGCCTATTAATATGACATAGCACACCAACAACGTTCTTTTGTGTGTGACCCAATAGGCTCACATTAATTGGCAATAGGCCCAGTCCCACAAGGCCCATAAGTCATAAGTGGCCTCTAGCAAGACATTATGACTACCCAACTAATATGAGGATCAATAGTCCAATAAAGCCTAATAAATAGAATAAGAATTAATCCCTTTGTCACACGATATCTAGTTCGAACATAAGTCATGGTCAATGTCAAACTTATAATATTCAAACTTATGATTTCTCGATCTCTAAGTAGACTGATAAATTCAAATGATATTGATCACACTATCAATTCATTTGAGCACGGCCATGCATTTCTCAGTCTCACTTATCGAGGGGCCCAGAAGATATCTCTCTCATAGAGAGGGACAAATCCTATCTTGATTGTTCATTATCCTCTACATAATTTCTATTATGCTCAATCATAACCTTTATGATTGTCCGATTAAAGACAACGTTTGGTTATGTCAAAACATAATAGTCCTTATGTTGGAAACTATGACAATCTCAAGTCAAAGGATTAAGACATAACTACTTTGAGATTCACTTATGACAATGACCCATGTAGTGATCTCAATGCGGGTCCATCCAATACTTTGTTCTCTAATAAGTATCTATGATTATTGAATTATATCAACATAGACATAATCATCTCATGATTATCAATCAATAATCATACCAGTTATATTTTATTATTATCAACATAATAATAAGTAACTAGGGATGATAATCATTATTATGTAACATGCAAACAAATAATAATGATAAAAACCTCTTTTATTAATAACTAAAACGACATACAAAAAGGTCCAAGATAATGGCCTAGGGCATATACACTAACAGATGGGACCAATGCTTTCAGCCACGTGGCCTAGCTTATACTGGCCTTGCGGCCTGGTATGAAATGGTTTAGAAACTTCCTGTGAAGCAGGACTAGCAACCAAAAGGTTGCCCTGGCGTGTATCCGCCTTTAAGGCCTAGCATCAAATTCCTTGGAAGCTTTTTGTGAGGCGGGTCCAACACCCCGAAGGTCAGCCTGGCGTATACCTGCCTTGAGGCTTAGCATCAAATGCCTTACAAGCTTCTCGGAACTAACACCTGGAAGGTTGGCCTGATGTATACCCACCTTAAGTCCTAGCATCAAATATCTTAGAAATTTCTCGGGACTAACACCTAGTCTTCTGGCCTGGCGTATACCCACCTTGAGGCCTGACATAAAATATCTTATTGTGAAGGACCCATGCTCAATTGGCCTTGCGTCCTTTTTTGTTGGTTTGTTTTCGTGGTCCAGCACCCAGATTTTAGCTTGGCGATTGCCTTGTGGCCTGGCATGAGATGCCTTGCTATGCGGGACCCATGCCCAGATGGCCTTATGGCCCTTTTATGAATGTGTTTGTTTTTGGGGACCAACTCTCGGAATATGTGCGGGACCCATATCCGGTCCGGAACCCCTGCCTGGATGGCCTTATGGCCTTTGTTTCCGCGGACTGATGCCCGGATTATGCTCGGGACCAATGCCCCGTTCGGGACCCATGCCCGAATGGCTTTGTGGCCTTTGTTTCTGTGGACAAATGCCTAGATTATATTCAGGACCCATACCTGAATGGCCTGGCAGAACTCGCCTTGTGACCTGGCATGAGATGCCTTGTTATGCGAGACTAATGCCTAGATGGCTTTGTGGCCTTTTAGTGGGACTTACACCCAGATGGTCTGACGGAACTTGTCTTGTGATCTGGCATGAGATTCCTTGTTATGTAGGACCAATGCCTAGATGGCCTTGTGGACTTTTAGTGGGACTAACACCCATATGGTCTAACGAAACTCTCCTGGTGACCTTTGTTCTTATCTCTATGCTTTTATCCATCCAATGTTTCTAGTAAAAAAAAAAGATTGAAGAACACATCATAGTTTTATTTATAACATTTTTCACGAATTACCTTCCTTCAGGAATAAAACAAAAGACTCGATCATCTAACTTGACCAATGTCAAAACCCCGAGTTTGACTCAGAGGCTGAACATCTGTGACACTCTCCTTATGGCCATCCCTATTAACACTCGGTCATCCTGCAACTACATGAGTAGCCCCCATAGGTTCATTGTTAGGGGTAGTTGCAGGAGTTGTTACCTTGTGCTTAGGCCTCATATCTCTTCTACTCTTTCTAATGAACTTTTGGAGTGTGCCGGTCCTTATTAACCTCTCGATTTCGTCTTTCAGATGCCGACACTCCTCCGTTGTATGTCTATGGTCTTCATAAAAGTAACAGTACTTAGTCTTATCTCACTTTCCAGCTTTTTTAGAATTGAGTTTATGAGGCCATTTAATTTTTTTTTTTATAATTTTTTCTAATCAACACTAAAATATGTGTTCGTGAGTCATTCAATACTTACCTTGGTCATTCCTTTCTTAAAAGACTGCATAACTTTAGTATTCTCCCCCATATCCTTGCTTCTTTGACTTTTGGCTCGTTCTTTTGCCTTCTTCCTGTCCTTCCAGGTACCTTAGAACAGCTTGTATTACCTTTCGATTGACGTCCTTCGGAGCATCATCTAATGACTCCTCTTTCTCGATCTTATCCTTCCCTTTAGATTGCGTTCTGAATTGCCCCTATCCGAGGCCTTGGGGTATCAAAGGAGACATCCTCCCTTCCTCTAAGAGCCATAAGCGATATCTCCTCCCAAAACTTTGCATTGCTCGAAAGTAACATGCAGCCTTCTAACGTACTAAGGTATCTACTCAACGCTCAGATTATTGAGATATAATTCATTGACTATTGAGGGAGCATTTTATCCACTGCCAGGGGTAGAAGAGATGATGGCGTCCTCATTGGTAATACCCTTAGCAGCAGACTATGAAATTTCGACCATGTCAGGAGAGAAATGTGATATTTCTTTTTAAGAAAAAAGGGATAAGAGACCGATTTTAATTCAAATGAACAAAGAGAATTTAATGGATCTCTCGATAGTAGAACTAATGATGTTGCTGGAACTAAAATTATGATGTGGTCGGATCAGAGCTGTGCTATGATTGGCTAGACTTGTAAGAAGGAGAAAGTGAGGTGGTTGACACCTACAACAGCCACTCTGACACTTAAGTCAGTAAACTGAAAAATAAGGTGAGAGTAAGGAATTGCTTAGAATTTAGAGTATTGGTGTGAAAGAATAGCATACATTTACCTTTGTAATCGTTCCCTTTTTATACTGTAATACCCGGCTAGACTCCGATATTGGAATTCCTACCGTTCGGTGGAATCTCGGGTATCGGAGACCTCTAGAAGGGTAAAACCATGTTTTAATGTGTTTTATGTTTTTAATCAAGAAAGAAAATGAGTTTTTGCTTGAAAATGATCTTGGAGGAAGACCCAGGTTCGGCCGCCGAACATGCTTGCGCTTCGGGAGTGCTTTAGGCCCCCGAAAGCATAAGTGAGGGAAGTCCAGGTTCGGCCGCCGAACATAGCATCCATGCGGAGGCACGTTCGGCCCCCGAATGTGGCCTGGCCAGCCACCTATAAAGGGGTCCCTTAGCCGAAAACGGGCGAGCTTTTCTCCCCATTTTCGGCCAAGGTGAGCTCTCCGCCATCCCTCACCGATCTTGAGTTTCTTCCTTCAAATCTTTCACGATTTTCACAAGTTTTCACTTTGTTTTGAAGATTTTCGAGTATAAAGCAAGTTTTGGAGCTTTGAGGTTCAAGAAACTCAATCTCTCCCATCTCCGAGCTAGGGTCGTGTTCCTCTCGATCTTCAAGAGGTAAGGGCCGATCTTGAGCTCACTATATGTTTTAAACAAGTTTTAAGTTGATCTATGGGGTAGAAATGCATGTTTAGGTTTTGGTTGGTTTTATGAGTTTATGTTATGTTTTTGAACAATGTGGATGTTGATGTGTTGTAGATGGGGTTTGATATAGCTTGAAGCCTCTAGGAGCTTGTATGTTTGAGTATGTGTGTTGTAGAATAGGTTTATGCATGGTTGGAGGTTTGGGAGGCATTTGAGGTTAAGGAGCCGAGTTTCTGCCATCTTTGGCAGAAACCAGGTTCGGCAGCCGAAGGACTTTCGGCCGCCGAACCTGCCTGGGAGGAAAGCCTTTCGGCTGCCGAAGCCTGCCCCCGAAAGAGGACTTTCGTCTCTGGAGGGCAGTTTCGGCCGCCGAAAGTGCCGCTGAACATGCATGAGTTTCGTCTCTGTCTGGGAGTTTCGGCCGCCAAAGGTGCCGCCGAACCTGCCTAACTTTCTGCTCTGGAGGGACTTTCGGCCGCCGAACCTACTGCCGAAAGTGCCCTATTCAGCCTTCCTTTGCATGTTTTGCATGATTGTTTTGGAGTGTTTTAGGGGGTTTTTGGGGGATGGTTTTAGAGTTATGTTCTAGTTGTTTGGTCCCTCATTTGAGTCCACCTGTGTAGGTTCGGACCCGAGGAACCGAGGACCCCAGCAGTGAGTCAACTGCTTCAGTCTTTGTCAGAGCTAGCTGAGGTGTGTAGAATAAACCTTTACGTTTTAAAGCAAATAAATTATAAAGTTTGAGCATATTCATGCATCATGAATGCCATGTGATATCATAGGTTGTTTGCATTAGACTTCACGAATATGTTGCATTGCATCCTATGATGTTGATGTGGATTGGTTATTGGATGATCCTTTAGTCCTCATATGATATGATGATGTTACGGCATGATATGGTATGGAAGCCCAGGTTGACCCATTCTACGTCCCTGGCACTATGTAAGAGAAAGTCCAGGTTGACCCATTCTACGTCCCTAGCACATTGGAATGTTATGATATGTTATGTTTAAGAGAAAGACCGGTTGACCCATTCTACGTCCCGGCACTTTGGAATGTAGAGGACTATTGGTGACAATACCATCCGTGATGTGAATTGTCTGTGATGTGTTGCATTCCATTATGGCATATGATTTAAATGTTTTTATTATTCTGCTCACTGGGCTCTAGTAGCTCACCCCTTTCCCTAATCCCCCAGGGTTGCAGGTACAAGCTAGACAGGGGAGTCAAGAAGAGTAAAGTCATGCTTATGTAATAGTTAAAAGTGTGGACATGATAAAATTGTGATGTAAAAGATTTGTAAAGTCATGTATTAATGATATTGAGGATTAGAGGTTGTGCTTGACCCTATGTGTATGGTGATCCCTTTTGTATACATGATCTATGTTTTATGATGTTTATGTTCAACCAGGCTTGATGTATGTTTATGATATCCCATTGGAGCATTGATGAGAGCTCCAGTGTGGGGTTTATGTTTATGCTTATGTATATGTTTATGTACATGCACAGGTTGAGCTTGGTAAAGGAAAAGAAAAGTTTACAGGTTTATGAGTATATATGATCATGTATGGGATTTGACAGATTCACAGGTTATATGTTAGGCTTGCTACGGGTCCCGGCGGCCTTAAGCCGATCTGGATCCTAGCGCCGGTAGCGGTCCAATTTTCGTGTCTTTACAGAATGGTATCAGAGCCCTAGGTTCATATGGTCGGACCTAGAGTGTCGGGCTCA
This sequence comes from Manihot esculenta, assembly GCF_001659605.2. NCBI lineage: Eukaryota > Viridiplantae > Streptophyta > Magnoliopsida > Malpighiales > Euphorbiaceae > Manihot > Manihot esculenta. Next base: position 29,989,716 of record NC_035162.2, read on the forward strand.
TAGATGTTATAGAAGGTCAAGCACAATAGGAAAGATCATGTCCACTAGGATAGGATATGGAGTCCTGTCTTGTATGATGATGTGAAATGCCATGATAATATGCATGTGCACTAATGCTATGATATGAATGATATCTATGTGATGCGGGTTCATGTGTGCTCACATGAACCATATGATGCTAATGTTTATGTGATGTGTATTGTTTTTCAGAAACAGGATGAGAGGAACTCGTCGATCTGCACGATTGACTGGAGTACCACCTGAGGATGAGGGCACGAGCGCCCGTCCTCCTGCATTGCCTAGGGCAATGTCAAGTAGGTCCAACAGAGAACGAGCAGTAAGAGACCCTATAAGGTCTTTGGATCTGGGTAGAAGCAGATCAGTGAGGGGAATAGTTTAGGGAGGAATGTCAGTGGACATGGGGGATGATATGGATGTAGAGCAGAGGAGGGATGGTAGTTTGGGAGTTAGCATGTCAGAAGAAGGTATGGGAGAGTCCCAAGGAGGCACTCAGGCCTCGGGTTTTGTTCAGCCACCCTACTACCCACCCTTCTCACAAAACCCCGGGTATTCGATGGAAGGCACATCGGATTACCATAGCTTTAACCCTTATCCCACACAGATGCCATACCCACCTTACTACCCACAGTACCCCATGTATCCACCCCCACCATACTATCCAAATCCAGCAAACCCTATCCCAGGGGATGCTGCTCCTCCTCCTCCACCAGCAGAACCCACAGTTCCTGAAACCCCAGTACCTAAGCCTAGCTCATCTGGTGGCAGCAAGGTCAAGATGACTGACTACATGAAGCTGGGTGCTCCTCAGTATGAAAAAGGGGATGACCCGTTTGTGTATCTTGAGATGGTCAAGGTGATCACAGATGAGATTGGGGCCAATGACAGTAGAGCCATTTAGATGGCTAGATTCACGCTTAAGTGCAAGAAGGCACGAGAGTGGTTTAAGAATTATGTGAACCCGAGGGTGGACAGCATGTCTTAGGAAGAGTTTGCAAACGAGTTTGCAGGATGGGCTTTCCCTGATAGCTCAAGGGAATTGAAAATGATAGAGTTTGAACAGTTGAGGCAAACTGATGATATGAGTGTGGATGAGTTTACAGACAGATTCTTGGAGCTGTTGCCATTTGCAGGGCAAAATCTTGATTCAAACCAGAAGAAGTCAAGGAGGTATATCATGAAACTCGACTCCAGGTATTCCTCCTTGATCCAATCAGTAGATAGGGAGAGCTTCCATGCCATAGTGGATATGGCCCGGAAAATGGAGGCCAGTGCCATCATTCAGGGGACGGTTAAGCAGTCAGTGGCACAACCTTCTGGTTCTAAGACCCCAGGCTCTTCTTCTCTGAGTGCAGCAGCTTCAGGTAGCAAAAGGTGGAGTAACACCACTAGGAAGCCGAAGAAGAACAAGTTCTGGAACAAGATCAAGTCCAGTCTGGGACTAGGGAGTGGCTCAAGCTCTGGTGCGGATAATGCAGTTTGTGCAAAGTGTGGCAGGACACACAAGGGAGTTTGCCGGGCTGGGACAGCAGCCTGCTTCAGATGCGGGCAAGAGGGGCACATGGCTCGGGAGTGTCCTAGGACAGTACCTATGGCTCAGTCCCAGCAGACAGCTTTAGGTAGTGTAGCGCAGCCAGCAGCTCTAGCCACGACTCAGGCCAGTGGCAGAGGCAGAGGGAGAGGGTCAGCCTCTTCTTCAGCGGGTTTCAGAGGTGAAGGTCCATCAGCTCCAGCACGGATCTTCACGATGACTTAGCAGGAGGCAGATGCATCTAACACCGTGGTGTCAGGTAATCTTGTCATTGGTTGTTCAGATGTGTATGCCTTGATGGACCCTGGTGCATCTCATTCTTTTATTGCTCCGAGAGCCGTAGAGAGGTTGGGTCTGATGATCTCTGGGTTAGAGTGTCCTCTCTGGGTTAGTGGACCTAAGTGTGATCCATCAGTGGCAGAGTCAGTCTGCCAGTGCAATCCAGTGTTTGTTGAGGGAAGATGCTTGTCCGCCGACCTTGTGGTTCTAGACTTGACAGATTTTGACGTCATTCTAGGGATGGACTGGTTATCTACCCATGGTGCTACCTTGGACTGCAGGGACAAAGTAGTCAGGTTCAGAGGTCAGGATGGGTCAGATATTGTCTTCAGGGGAGACAGGAGGGGTACACCTAGAGGTCTAATATCAGCTCTTCAGGCTCGTAGGTTGCTTAGGAAGGGATGTCAGGGGTATTTGGCTCATGTAAGAGAGCTTAGCAGTCAGGTGAGAGAACCCACCTCGGTGCCAGTGGTTAGAGAGTTTCTAGACTTCTTCCCAGACAAGCTGTGTAATACCCGGCTAGAATCCGGCACCGGAAGTCCTATTATCTGGCGGAATCCGGGGTGTCGGAATTCTAAAAAGGGTAGGATTTATGTTTTACTAAGGTGTTATGATGTGTTTAAATGTTTTAAGGTTAAGGGAAGTGAGTTTTGAGTTGAAATGACCTAAGGCAGTTGAGCCAAGTTCGGCCGCCGAAAGTAAGTTCGGCCGCCGAAAGTGTTTGGCTTCCGAAGGGAAGTTCGGCCCCCGAATGTTGCATGGTGTTGCATGCGATTGGGCAGCCGACGATGAGTTGGCTAGTGAGCTGAGTCATGTTTGTTTTGACAAGTGTTGGCCTCAGATTCTTGCCATGGAATGACCACGTCTCTTATGACTCATCTGTACATGTTTTTGGTTGTTCTCACAGCAGTTTGAGGTGCTTGCAAAGGTAGTGAGAGTTGAGAGAAACAAAAGTTACGCTTATGAGATTTTGAGAGTGTGAAGAGAGGTTGATCTGTTTTTCCTTTGTTCAGTGTGTGTCTCTTCCTGTTTCCAGAGGTAAGGGCAGTTTTAGACCCTGTTTAAATGTTTTCTGAAGGGTTAAAGGAAGGAGAAGCATGCTTGGGTTATTCATGGTAGTTTTGATGTTTTATGCATGTATATATGTTTATATGTTATGTTTGTTTTGTTGTTTGGGGTTATTAGCTAGTCTTGGACCCCTGTGATCATATACATGAGTATATGTATGTTGAGGAGGTGAAGTTTGCATGGTTTGAGAAGTTGAAGGAAAGAAGGAGATGGGTTGTCGTTGAAACTGAGTTCTGGATGAACTCAGGTTCGGCAGCCGAAAGTTCATTCGGCCGCCGAACCTCTTGCATGGTAGCTTAGGCTGCCACAGCTTGCCCCCGAGTGTTTTTGCATGTTCGGCTCTGTTTGGGGGATTCGGCCGCCGAAGGTGCCGCCGAAGGTGCTTGAGTTTCGTCTCTGGAGAGGACATTCGGCCGCCGAACCTGCCGCCGAAAGTGTTCTGTCCAGCTTTTCTTTTGCATGCTTTGCATGGCTAGTTAAGTGAGTTTCAGGGGATTCTTGGGGAGTTTAATAGAGGTATTGATAAGTTAGTTTGGTCCCTCATTTGAGTCCATCTGTATAGGTACAGACCAGAGGAACCAGAGAGAGCAGCAGTGAGTACTGCTCCAGAGATTCAGAACCTGCAGAGTCAGTCAGTCCAGATAGCCAGAGATGTGAGTGGAACTAAACTTATGACTTTTAATTGAATCACAAACTGCTTTTAGCATATCTCATGCATCATGTTTATGCCATAGGTTGATTGCATTAGTATTCACGAATCTGTTGCATTGCATTGTTATTTGATGATGTGAGTAAATACTGAATGATCCAATAGTCACAGACAGGAAGACCAGGAGCCTTTGACTACGCCCTGGCACGTATAGCAAAGACCAGGAGCCTTTGACTACGCCCTGGCAGGTATATAGCAAAGTCCAGGAGCCTTTGACTACGCCCTGGCAATGGTAAGTTCACAGGTGTTATATACACATATACATATATGACAGGAAGACCAGGTGCTCGATTCTACGCCCTGGCACAGAGTTACTGGGACTATGTGGTGACAGGTTTACTCTTGATGTGGCTTGTCTGTGATATGGTGCATTCCATGAGATCATATTTTACTGAGATGTTTTACTGTTCTACTCACTGGGCTATAGAGCTCATCCCACTCCCTTAACCCCAGTTTTGCAGGTTCAGTATTCAGTGTACAGTGTACAGGGACAGGTCAGCAGAGTACAGGAAGAGTAAAGAGATCTGTAATAGCTTAGAGTGGACATGTAATATTAAAGAGATGTAATAGTTGTTGCTTGCCCTAGTGATGTATGTGTTGTACATGATCTGTATATGTATATATGTTTTCCTGTATGTGAAAACCAGGCTTAACAGGTATGAGTTAACCCATCTAGAGCAAGCTCTAGTCAGGGATACAGAGTACAGAGTACATGAGTACAGAGTACAGAGATAGTGCATGCACAGGTTAAGCCTTGGTTCAGAAAAGAGTTTTATTTTCACAGAAAATGTATGATCATGTATGAGATTTACAGGTACACAGAGAGTATAGCAGGCTTGCTACGGGTTCTGGCGGCCTTAAGCCGACCTGAATCCTAGCGCCGGTGACGGTCCTTTTTGGGGTCGTTACAAGCTGCCAGGTTTACCACCTGCTAGGGAGATAGAGTTCGAGATAGAATTGATGCCTGGAACCAGACCGATCTCTATCCCTCCCTACAGGATGGCTCCAGCTGAGTTGAAAGAATTGAAAGAGCAGTTGCAAGAGCTGGTAGACAAGGGTTTCATCCGACCGAGTACCTCACCTTGGGGTGCTCCAGTGCTGTTTGTGAGGAAGAAGGATGGATCCCTTAGACTTTGTATCGACTACAGGCAGTTGAACAAAGTCACTACCAAGAATAAGTACCCATTGCCAAGGATCGACGATCTATTCGACCAGCTAGCAGGAGCGGGTTGTTTCTCCAAAATAGATCTGAGGTCTGGGTACCATCAGCTGAGGATAAGAGAGGAAGATGTGTCAAAAACAGCTTTCAGGACCAGATATGGGCATTTTGAGTTCCTTGTTATGCCGTGCGGGTTAACCAACGCCCCTGCAGCATTCATGGATCTCATGAACAGAGTGTTAAGCCAGTACCTGGATCACTTTGTTATTGTCTTCATAGATGATATCTTAGTGTATTCTAGGAATGCAGAGGAGCATGCCCATCATCTGAGGTTGGTTTTACAAACCTTGAGGGAACATGGCTTGTATGCCAAGTTCTCCAAATGTGAGTTCTGGCTGAGGAGCATTTCATTCTTGGGGCATGTAGTGTTAGAAAATGGAATAGAGGTGGACCCCAAGAAAGTAGAAGCTGTGGCTAACTGGCCTAGACCCACTTCAGTGATAGAGATTAGAAGTTTCTTGGGTTTGGCAGGTTACTACAGGAGATTTGTCCAGGACTTCTCTAAGATTGCAGCTCCTTTGACCAGATTAACCAGGAAGAATCAGAAGTTTGTGTGGACCGACCAGTGCGAAGAGAGTTTTGAAGAGCTTAAGAAGAGGTTAACGTCAGCACCAGTGTTGGCTTTGCCAGCTAGCAATGAGGATTTCACAGTTTTCTGTGATGCATCCCGAGTGGGATTGGGTTGTGTGTTAATGCAGAATGAAAGGGTGATTGCTTATGCTTCTAGACAGCTGAAGAAGCATGAGTTGAATTACCCCACACATGACCTGGAGATGGCAGCAGTAATCTTTGCACTCAAGATGTGGAGGCACTACCTCTATGGGATTAAATGTGAGATCTTCACAGATCATAAGAGCCTGCAGTACATCCTGAGTCAAAGAGATATGAACTTGAGACAAAGAAGATGGGTAGAGCTGCTGAGTGACTATGATTGCAAGATTCAGTACCATCCGGGTAAGGCGAATGTTGTGGCAGACGCCCTAAGCCGGAAGTCACTAGGCAGTCTATCCCACATCACGGCTGAGAGGAGACCAGTGGTGAAGGAGTTTTACAAGCTCATTGATGAGGGTCTACAGTTGGAGTTGTCTGGTACAGGTGCTTTAGTTGCTCAGATAAGAGTGGTACCCGTGTTTCTGGAGCAGGTGGCTCAGAAACAGCATGAGTGTAACATCCTCTAGGCCCACAACAGTAGATATTGTCCGCTTTGGGTTCGAGGGCCTTGGCCCAGCCTTCCCCTCACGGTTTTGTTCTTGGGTCAAGGGATTTGATACCCTTTCTTCCCAAAACGCGTCTACTGTGGTCTCTTGGGGCTTGCCCTTATAAGGCTTCCCCCCTCCTTACCTCTTTCCGATGTGGGATACTTTCAATCCACCTCATAGGGCTTCTACCCCCCATAAGGCCTGAGCGTCCTCGCTCAGCACACCGTACTCATGAGGCCTAGGCTCTGATACCAATTGTAACATCCTCTGGGCCCACAACAGTAGATATTGTCCGCTTTGGGTTCGAGGGCCTCGGTCCAGCCTTCCCCTCACGGTTTTGTTCTTGGGTCAAGGGATTTGATACCCTTTCTTCCCAAAACGTGTCTACTGTGGTCTCTTAGGGCTTGCCCTTATAAGGCTTCCCCCCTCCTTACCTCTTTTCGATGTGGGATACTTTCAATCCACCTCATAGGGCTTCTACCCCCCATAAGGCCTGAGCATCCTCGCTCAGCACACCGTACTCATGAGGCCCAGGCTCTGATACCAATTGTAACATCCTCTGGGCCCACAACAGTAGATATTGTCCGCTTTGGGTTCGAGGGCCTCGGCCCAGCCTTCCCCTCACGGTTTTGTTCTTGGGTCAAGGGATTTGATACCCTTTCTTCCCAAAACGCGTCTACTGTGGTCTCTTGGGGCTTGCCCTTATAAGGCTTCCCCCCACCTTACCTCTTTCCGATGTGGGATACTTTCAATCCACCTCATAGGGCTTCTACCCCCCATAAGGCCTGAGCGTCCTCGCTCAGCACACCGTACTCATGAGGCCCAGGCTCTGATACCAATTGTAACATCCTCTGGGCCCACAACAGTAGATATTGTCCGCTTTGGGTTCGAAGGCCTCGGCCCAGCCTTCCCCTCACGGTTTTGTTCTTGGGTCAAGGGATTTGATACCCTTTCTTCCCAAAACGCGTCTACTGTGGTCTCTTGGGGCTTGCCCTTATAAGGCTTCCCCCCTCCTTACCTCTTTCAGATGTGGGATACTTTCAATCCACCTCATAGGGCTTCTACCCCCCATAAGGCCTGAGCGTCCTTGCTCAGCACACCGTACTCATGAGGCCCAGGCTTTGATACCAATTGTAACATCCTCTGGGCCCACAACAGTAGATATTGTCCGCTTTGGGTTCGAGGGCCTCGGCCCAGCCTTCCCCTCACGGTTTTGTTCTTAGGTCAAGGGATTTGATACCCTTTCTTCCCAAAACGCGTCTACTGTGGTCTCTTGGGGCTTGCCCTTATAAGGCTTCCCCCCTCCTTACCTCTTTCCGATGTGGGAAGAAAGGGTATCAAATCCCTTGACCCAAGAACAAAACCGTGAGGGGAAGGCTGGGCCGAGGCCCTCGAACCCAAAGCGGACAATATCTAATGTTGTGGGCCCAGAGGATGTTACAATTGGTATCAAAGCCTGGGCCTCATGAGTACGGTGTGCTGAGCGAGGACGCTCAGGCCTTATGGGGGGTAGAAGCCCTATGAGGTGGATTGAAAGTATCCCACATCTGAAAGAGGTAAGGAGGGGGGAAGCCTTATAAGGGCAAGCCCCAAGAGACCACAGTAGACGCATTTTGGGAAGAAAGGGTATCAAATCCCTTGACCCAAGAACAAAACCGTGAGGGGAAGGCTGGGCCGAGGCCTTCGAACCCAAAGCGGACAATATGTACTGTTGTGGGCCCAGAGGATGTTACAATTGGTATCAGAGCCTGGGCCTCATGAGTACGGTGTGCTGAGCGAGGACGCTCAGGCCTTATGGGGGGTAGAAGCCCTATGAGGTGGATTGAAAGTATCCCACATCGGAAAGAGGTAAGGTGGGGGGAAGCCTTATAAGGGCAAGCCCCAAGAGACAACAGTAGACGCGTTTTGGGAAGAAAGGGTATCAAATCCCTTGACCCAAGAACAAAACCGTGAGGGGAAGGCTGGGCCGAGGCCCTCGAACCCAAAGCAGACAATATCTACTGTTGTGGGCCCAGAGGATGTTACAATTGGTATCAGAGCCTGGGCCTCATGAGTACGGTGTGCGGAGCGAGGATGCTCAGGCCTTATGGGGGGTAGAAGCCCTATGAGGTGGATTGAAAGTATCCCACATCGGAAAGAGGTAAGGAGGGGGGAAGCCTTATAAGGGCAAGCCCTAAGAGACCAGAGTAGACGCATTTTGGGAAGAAAGGGTATCAAATCCCTTGACCCAAGAACAAAACCGTGAGGGGAAGGCTGGGCCGAGGCCCTCGAACCCAAAGCGGACAATACTACTGTTGTGGGCCCAGAGGATGTTACAATTGGTATCAGAGCCTGGGCCTCATGAGTACGGTGTGCTGAGCGAGGACGCTCAGGCCTTATGGGGGGTAGAAGCCCTATGAGGTGGATTGAAAGTATCCCACATCGGAAAGAGGTAAGGAGGGGGGAAGCCTTATAAGGGCAAGCCCCAAGAGACCACAGTAGACGCGTTTTGGGAAGAAAGGGTATCAAATCCCTTGACCCAAGAACAAAACCGTGAGGGGAAGGCTGGGCCGAGGCCCTCGAACCCAAAGCGGACAATATTTACTGTTGTGGGCCCAGAGGATGTTACAATTGGTATCAGAGCCTGGGCCTCATGAGTACGGTGTGCTGAGCGAGGACGCTCAGGCCTTATGGGGGGTAGAAGCCCTATGAGGTGGATTGAAAGTATCCCACGTCGGAAAGAGGTAAGGAGGGGGGACGCCTTATAAGGGCAAGCCCTAAGAGACCACAGTAGACGCGTTTTGGGAAGAAAGGGTATCAAATCCCTTGACCCAAGAACAAAACCGTGAGGGGAAGGCTGGGCCGAGGCCCTCGAACCCAAAGCGGACAATATCTACTGTTGTGGGCCCAGAGGATGTTACAATGAGGACCCAAAGTTAGTGAAGATTGCCAGGACTGTTCAGTCAGGCAAAGATAGTGAGTTCAGATTTGACAGCAAGAGGATCCTCCGCTATGAAAGTCGTTTGTGTGTACCAGATGACGTAGGGCTTAAGGGAGACATTATGAGAGAGGCTCATAATGCCAGATACAGCATTCACCCCGGAGCCACCAAGATGTATCAAGATCTGAAGAAAGTTTATTGGTGGCCAGCTATGAAGAAAGAAGTGGCACAATTTGTGTCAGCCTGCGAAGTGTGTCAGAGGGTGAAGCTGGAACATCAGAAGCCGGCTAGAATGCTTAACCCGCTATCTATTCCAGAGTGGAAATGGGAGAATATAACTATGGACTTCGTAGTGGGGTTACCGGCAATGTCCAACAGATTGGACTCCATATGGGTGATTGTGGACAGACTCACCAAATCTGCTCACTTCATCCCTGTCAGGAGTGGCTATTCTGTGGACAAGTTGGCGCAGGTGTATGTTGATGAGATCGTCAGGCTGCATGGGGTTCCTGTTTCAATAGTGTCCGATAGAGGACCCCAGTTCACCTCCAGGTTTTGGCGGAGTCTGCAGAATGCCATGGGTACCAGGTTGGATTTCAGTACTGCCTTCCATCCACAGACGAACGGACAATCTGAAAGGACCATCCAGACGATAGAGGATATGCTTAGAATGTGTGTGCTGGACTTTGGCGGTTCTTGGAGGAAGCATCTACCTTTGGTGGAGTTTGCCTACAATAACAGCCATCATGCTAGCATCGGGATGGCTCCATATGAAGCTTTATATGGGAGGAAGTGCAGGTCACCTGTTTGTTGGGAGGAAGTTGGAGAGAAGGCCTTGGCAGGGCCTGAGCTAGTAGAGATCACCAGCAGGGTGGTACCCATAATAAGAGAAAAGATCAAGACTGCTGCAAGCAGACAGAAGAGATCCGCAGAAGGCAAGTAGAGTTTCAGGAGGGGGATCTGGTATTGCTCAAGGTGTCTCCAATGAAAGGTGTGATTCGGTTCGGGAAGAAAGGTAAGCTGGCACGGTACATCGGACCCTTTGAAGTCTTGCAAAAGATCGGGAATGTATCATACAAGCTGGACTTGCCTGCTTCAATGGAGAGAATCCATCCGGTTTTCCACGTTTCTATGTTGAGGAAATTTGTGTCAGATCCGGGCAAGGTTCTTAGTGAGCCTGATGTGGAGATCCAAGAAGATCTCACCTATGTTGAGCAGCCAGTACGGATCATAGACACCCAAATCAGGAAGCTGAGAAATAAGGAATCCCGATGGTGAAAGTCCTGTGGAACCACCACAATATGGAAGAGTTCACCTGGGAGACACGGGAGTCCTTGCTCCAGCAATACCCTTATCTTTTCTAAGGTTAGTTCCTTGTGAGTTCATGTGTTTTATGTATGTTGTATGCCTTGCATGTGCTAGTTGAGGAACATTCGGGGACGAATGTTCTTAGGGGGGGAGAATGTAATACCCGGCTAGACTCCGGTATCGGAATTCCTACCGTCCGATGGAATCTCGGGTGTCGGAGACCTTTAGAAGGGTAAAACCATGTTTTAATGTGTTTTATGTTTTTAATCAAGAAAGAAAATGAGTTTTTGCTTGAAAATGATCTTGAAGGAAGACCCAGGTTCGGCTGCCGAACCTCAAGTTCGACTGCCGAACATGCTTGCGCTTCGGGAGTGCTTTAGGCCCCCAAAAGCATAAGTGAGGGAAGTCCAGGTTCGGCCGCCAAACATGGCATGCATGCGGAGGCACGTTCGGCCCCCGAATTTGGCCTGGCCAGCCACCTATAAAGGGGTCCCTTAGCCGAAAACGGGCGAGCTTTTCTCCCCATTTTCGGCCAAGGTGAGCTCTCCGCCATCCCTCGCCGATCTTGAGTTTCTTTCTTTAAATCTTTCACGATTTTCACAAGTTTTCACTTTGTTTTGAAGATTTTCGAGTATAAAGCAAGTTTTGGAGCTTTGAGGTTCAAGAGACTCAATCTCTCCCATCTCCGAGCTAGGGTCGTGTTCCTCTCGATCTTCAAGAGGTAAGGGCCGATCTTGAGCTCACTATATGTTTTAAACAAGTTTTAAGTTGATCTATGGGGTAGAAATGCATGTTTAGGTTTTGGTTGGTTTTATGGGTTTATGTTATGTTTTTGAACAATGTGGATGTTGATGTGTTGTAGATGGGGTTCAAGATAGCTTGAAGCCTCTAGGAGCTTGTATGTTTGAGTATGTGTGTTGTAGAATAGGTTTATGCATGGTTGGAAGGTTTGGGAGGCATTTGAGGTTGAGGAGCCGAGTTTCTACCATCTTTGGCAGAAACCAGGTTCGGCAGCCGAAGGACTTTCGGCTGCCGAACCTGCCTGGGAGGCAAGCCTTTCGGCTGCCGAAGCCTGCCCCCGAAAGAGGACTTTCGTCTCTGGAGGGCAGTTTCGGCCGCCGAAAGTGCCGCCGAACATGCATGAGTTTCGTCTCTGTCTGGGAGTTTCGGCCGTCGAACCTGCCTGACTTTCGGCTCTGGAGGGACTTTCGGCCGCCGAACCTGCCGCCGAAAGTGCCCTGTTCAGCCTTCCTTTGCATGTTTTGCATGATTATTTTGGAGTGTTTTAGGGGGTTTTTGGGGGATGTTTTTAGAGTTATGTTCTAGTTGTTTGGTCCCTCATTTGAGTCCGCCTGTGTAGGTTCGGACCCGAGGAACCGAGGACCCCAGCAGTGAGTCAGCTGCTTCAGTCTTTGTCAGAGCTAGCTGAGGTGAGTAGAATAAACCTTTACGTTTTAAAGCAAATAAATTATAAAGTTTGAGCATATTCATGCATCATGAATGCCATGTGATATCATAGGTTGTTTGCATTAGACTTCACGAATATGTTGCATTGCATCCTATGATGTTGATGTGGATTGGTTATTGGATGATCCTTTAGTCCTCATATGATATGATGATGTTACGGCATGATATGGTATGGAAGCCCAGGTTGACCCATTCTACGTCCCTGGCACTATGTAAGAGAAAGTCCAGGTTGACCCATTCTACGTCCCTGGCACATTGGAATGTTATGATATGTTATGTTTAAGAGAAAGACCGGTTGACCCATTCTACGTCCCGGCACTTTGGAATGTAGAGGACTATTGGTGACAATACCATCCGTGATGTGAATTGTCTGTGATGTGTTGCATTCCATTATGGCATATGATTTAAATATTTTTATTATTCTGCTCACTGGGCTCTAGTAGCTCACCCCTTTCCCTAATCCCCCAGGGTTGCAGGTACAGGCTAGACAGAGGAGTCAATAAGAGTAAAGTCATGCTTATGTAATAGTTAGAAGTGTGGACATGATAAAATTGTGATGTAAAAGATTTGTAAAGTCATGTATTAATGATATTGAGGATTAGAGGTTGTGCTTAACCCTATGTGTATGGTGATCCCTTTTGTATACATGATCTATGTTTTATGATGTTTATGTTCAACCAGGCTTGATGTATGTTTATGATATCCCATTGGAGCATTGATGAGAGCTCCAGTGTGGGGTTTATGTTTATGCTTATGTATATGTTTATGTAAATGCACAGGTTGAGCTTGGTAAAGGAAAAGAAAAGTTTACAGGTTTATGAGTATGTATGATCATGTATGGGATTTGACAGGTTCACAGGTTATATGTTAGGCTTGCTACGGGTCCCGGCGGCCTTAAGCCGATCTGGATCTTAGCGCCGGTAGCGATCTGATTTTCGGGTCGTTACATATACTGTAAGAAGGTGAAGATAAATATAGTATTTCCTGATAATCCGAGGATAATGTAGCCAGCCTGTTGGTAAGGGATCTTCACTGGTTAATTAGTCGAGAATTCCGTGATCACAGGCGTAAAGGGAATCTGTTGAATTGTAGCTGATTAACGGTAACTTCCTTGTGGAGACTCACCCTAACATTTGAGAGAGTGAAACTTTTCGATCTGAAGTTGACTTGTCTTAAGGTTGGGCCTTTTCTTTCGAGTCTTGATTAGAAGCTGATCGTCCGAATCTTTCCTTTTACAAGTGGGACCACTTATAATTTATCGAACCTTACCACGTAGTCCAATTTCATAGTCACAACTCACAGTTTACTTTAAAAAATTCTTATGTAGCATTAATTTTTTTAATTAAAATTTTATTATAGAATTGAGAAAATAATATTTAAAATTTTTAGTAAAACGGATTATTTTTCCATAATTAAAATTTTTAGTAATTTGAATAAAAAATTAATTTAAAAAATAATTAAATATTAATAAAAATTTAATTATGTAATATCTCTTTAAAATGGAGTGTGGACATTATATTTTGATCGGACAATTTAATGCAATTATTACTTTTAATTTTAATTAGAGTTGAATCTAATATGCTTGTAATTTCAAAACTTTAATAGATGCTTAGTATTTTAAATTTTTAACTAACTTCAAAAATTAAAAGAAAATAAATAAATAAATATATAATAATTTAAATATATATAAACAAAATGTTGAAAACAAGATAAATATATTAAAAGAAAAATCATCTTAGTCCTTTGGTTTAGATTTGAATTTGTTATAGGTAAAATTTAATTTTTTAATCTTTAATCTGTTTTTTTTTTAAATTTTAATTCACATCTTCAAACTTTGGTCTCACCCTCTATTTGGCATAATACAAATAAAAAATAAAAAATTGCTTTTAAATTATAGCTTTCAATTTTTAGCATATTTAGTTTTAAACTATTGAATTAAAGTGATGAACACAAATTGGTGCTTTAAAATCTTAGCCATCAAATTTTTTTAGCCCTTTTGTATTTTTAGTATTTAGATTAAAATTAGTTAAAATAAATTTATGCAATTTTAATTCTCATTATTCATTTTTGTAAGGATAAATTTGAGCTTTTAGATTAAAAAGTAAAAAGCAAAATGTACCTTCCAAATTTTAGCCATTTAATTTTAATACTTTTCATTCTAGATAAAAAATAGTTAAAGTAAATTTGTTCCATTAAATCTCTTTTTATTTTTTCTTTTTATAAGGACACTCCACTGTTGAATCAAATTATACTAAACTAATTTGTTCTGTTTAATCTCAGCCTTTATTTTCACCTCTTTAAATCCTTTGCCCTTGGATCTAAGGCTTTGTCTAACTACATAAACTTTTTGTTCACTAAACTGAATCCACACTCGAGCTCGCCACCTTCAACTCTTACTGTCCATCTCCTTTCTCCGTCGAGACCCACAGACCTCTACCATCTCCTCCGGTGACCCTCTATACTGTGCATCTTCCTCAGCCTCTCATTCTCAACAGACCTATTTTCCCATCTCCTTTGATTGCTTCCTCCACTAAATTGGATCAATGGGCATTAGACACTCGCAAGGTCTAATCAATGAAAACTTGATAACTCAAAGGTGAATAGTAAAAGTGGTTTAGTTGATCATACCTCTTGACAAAGTGGAAGACACTTTCTCTTTCTTTAAGAGATGTGTTGTCGTTTTTTACTCTACTTATTCTTCTTCTAGATAAAATATTTTCACCATTGTTAAGTGACTGTGCGGTTGTCGAAACCGGTCAAAAATAATATTTTTGGTTATTAATAATTTTCCAACTGCAGATAGTGGCAAAATGATCGAATTCACAAGGAATTGATACTTACCTATTTTCCTTATCATGACCAAGTAAACAAACTGAAAGTAAATAAACTGAAAGTAAAATAAAAAGGGAGGTTTTGAGATTGATGAATTAAACTAATATTGAAAGTAATAAAGTAAAGCAAATAATTGAAGTAAAGAAATTCAAATATGAGAAAAACTCTAGTTGAAGAATTGGATCCGCTTCAGTTGTTGGAATTGATCATTGATACTTAAATTCCTTTGTTTGATTCAATAAATTAGTTATGGAGATAGGAGACGCTTCTCACCACCATATCTCTCCTTAAGCATAAATCAATTAAGGAACATCGTCTAATTAATTACTAATTAACAAGTTGCCAAGGAACGTCCTTGAGCTTTTGGCATCTAACAACTGTCAATTGCATTAAGAAATAGAGAGACCTAATTCTACCTATCCAAATGCATGGTGATATTGCTAGATTATGCAATTTCCTTAGTTTTTACACCAACAGTTACTTATGTTTGAATAATCCAAGCAATTACGGATTTAAAACTATCCAAACTAATAAATTATTACCTTGCAATCAAGAATTAATTAGCCCTATTGATCTAAACCACAAAACAACAATGGAATTAAGCATGAAATTGCATAAATTTTGAATAACAAAAGATAAACAATGTATGTTCAGATCTCCCAATCCATAAAATAACTAAAGTTTCACCTAATCTTCAACTAGAAAAAAATGTTTCAGCCACTTATGACTAAAACAAAACAAGAAAATAAAGAAAGGAAGAAGGAGAAGAGGTGGCCGAAGCCTTGGGGAAGGGAGAAGAGTGGTCTTGCGCCCAATCTGAAGAGAAGGAGAGGAAGAGAGTGGTGCGGTTGGCTTTAGTTCTCCTTATATAGCTTTTATGTGTTACCCTAGCTCTTTCTTGCTGCCCAAGTTGGTCTTCCTTATTGCCCGAGTTGCTGCTCTTGCCGTCCAAGTGCATTGATGAGGTGGAGCCTCTTTTTTGAATTTTAAATTTTGAATGTGCAAGACTTGGGAGGCAAGTATGTCTTCTTTGGCTTCTTTAACAAGCTGAATTTTGAATTTTGAATGCTCTTGAAGATTTAAAATTTGAATTTCAAATTACTTTCCTTATTTATCTCTTCTTATTTATCTCTTTTTTAGTTGCAACTTGGCATGCTTATTCTCTTTTGTTCCATTTTAGGCAATTTTAAGGGCATTTTCTCCAAATTACATATTTACACCATTTTCTGCAAAATAAGATCAAAATTATAAAATTAGGCGGAAAAAGTGTAAATTAACATTAATAATATCATGATAAAATGGACTAAATTTGAACTGATCATTAAGTTTTTGTGAGAGCTTCTCTTTTAAAGACAAAATAATTTTGTTTTATGAAAATTATTACACTATAACCAAGCAATACGAAAAATTTCTTTGTTCTTCTATCAAGTAGTTTGCCAAGACATCTTGAAGGATAAAGGAGTTTGGTTTTAATGCTTGGAACTTATAGACGATCACTTCGTATGACGAGCCTGAGGGTCAACCATCGGTGGCCTAGAATCGATAATACAAGTTTAGGAAACTACAAGAATAACTATCTTTAATTTTCTCTTTTGAATAGTTTATTGGCTCCTTATTTGCTTCCAAATGGCTAATAGAATTTTAATTAATCTTAACATATTAGATATGTTACTTTACTATGCCTATGCGTTTTGCTAGATAAACATTCAAAGAATAAGGCATTGATCATATAATCTCTAAATTAATTAAGATAAAAAAAAATTTAAATGCAAAATTTCATTCAATACATATTTTAATCACTTTCGTTGCGCTGTTTGGATGAAATTAGATTTGCTTTCTACTGGTATCAGAGTCACAATAGATGCATGGATGAAATTAGATTTGCTTTTTAATTGATAAATTACATCGTTATTTTTTTATAGTGGACGATTTGTATTTAAATTTCTTAGTATCGGAATAGATGCATGGATTCACTTTTTTTTTTTGTCTGTGAAGAGATAAACCTACATGATGATATATTAATTTTCGTGAAAAAAAAAATAAATCTTAATAATAAATCTTAATATTAACTTTCTCTATGAGAAATTTATAATTATCTTTATTTTATGTGAAAACTCATTAGTTGCTCGTTTAGTTTTGAAAAATATATTAAAATATTCATAAAATTTTAAAAATTATTAATTAGTCTTTACGTTAGTTTTACCTATTAATTATCTTATAATTTAGTTCATGTGGTATAGAAAAACTTATTACTTTATCTTTTAATTTTGTAAAAATGTCTACTATTTAGTCCCTCCGTATTGAAAGTATTTTATATTTTTATACAATATTTAATAACTACAATTAACAGAGAGACTGATTAATAGATTTTTTAAAATTTTCAAAATATTTTAATATATTTTTTAAAATCAAGAGACTAACAAATAAATTTTCCTATAATGTAGAAATTACACAGTAAAATTTTTCCTATATTTATATATATGTGTATCTTTTACATAATATGAAATTGGCATACCATTGTGTTTATTTTCTTTATATTGTTGTTCATCAGTGAAGAACAATTAAAATAAGTTTGTCATCTTTGGTCAAATTTATTCTGTAACTATTTGTTTTTTGATCATTTATTTCTTATCTTGTTTATATAATGATAATGAATTAATAGGAATATGGGATTAACTTAATTTTATATAATGAATTAATAATTTAAATTAAATCACATACGTGAGTGGATATTGCTTTCCCTTCAAATCGTAGATTATATTGAATTATTTTCTTATCACCTGCCACTATTAATAAAATTTAATATTAAAAATTTAAATGAAAAATGTTGAGTCCCACTTCGAATGTGAAATGGATAACTTATCCTTTATCCTTTATATGGGCTATAAAGCCTTATTCAAATTTAACATAATATCAGAATCTCCGATTTGTTAAATCTCACATCAGTTGTGAAAAGGGATAATGTGCCCTTTGAATAGATCCAGTATGCCTTCTAACATTGCATAGATTCATACTATTTTAATCTTTTATAAAACCATACAAAATTTTAATTTTATTTGTAATAAAAAAGAAAATAAATTAAAAATAGTTAAATTCTTTGATTTGAAATAAAAGTATTGTTAAAAATATCAATTGAATTAAACTTTTTATAAAATTCTTATTTCAAATGAAGGAATAAAGTTGTTTTTCTATCTAAAACTTGATGTATTCTCCTTGCAAGTTCTAGAGTTTTGTTCAGTTTGATCTCAAGGGTATGTATGGGGCTAACTACCTATACATTGAAAATCATTTTTATTATTTTTAGTTCATAAAATATTAACATCCAGATTTCGTATTTTTGTAATTCTTTTAAAGAGAAGCTTTAAAATAAAGAGCAGTGGATTAAGGTTAAATTTATGATAAAATTATTATATTCTCTCCGTCTTATAATTTTTTATTTTTTTTTACACATATTAAAAAATAATTTTTATTAATTTTTAAATTATACACATCTTAAATACATTAAATTTTATTAAATATTAAAAAATATTTCGAGAGATTTTTTAGAGATAAAATAAAATTAAATAGAGTTATATTAATTAATTTATATATTATTTAAAAAAAATGAACAATAATTTTAAAATAATAAAAAAAATATGAATAAAAATTATGGGACGATATGAGTAATATAAACATATTTTGATTTCAAAAGTTATTTTAATAAATTTTACAAATTAAAGATGGTTAGGCTCATTGCTTAACAGCGGCAATACCGACAGAATCTAAGATAGTGATTTCTTCAACATATTCCATTTCTTCTCAATCCCCTCTTTCTAATGTTGCTACAAATTCCATTTTTTCTCAACCCCTCTTCCTAATGTTGCTCAATACCTGCCTATTAAACTTAATTCCACAAATTTTCTTCTGTGGCAAGCTCAGATTTTACCAATTCTTAATGGTTATCATCTTGCAGATCACATATCTGCAACTTTTTCTCCTCCACCTCCTTTTCTGCAGAATCAGCAGCAAATCCTGCTTATGCTGACTGGTTTAGTCAAGATCAACTTGTGATCAGCTGGATCAACGGTTCCGTTTCCAAGTCCTTGTTGCCTCAGGTTGTTGGGTTGACATCTGCTCAGGCAGTTTGGCAAAATTTGGAGTCTATTTATTCTCAAGGAGCACGGACTCAGATCATGAAGTGCAAAAATATTTTGAAACATTTAAAGCAGGGATCAAATTTCATTGATGATTATCTCAAACGAGCAAAAATTTTGTTTGATATTATGGCTGCGTTACAAGCTCCTATTGCAGAGGAACCTTTATTGGTGATATTTTAGAAGGGTTGGACTCTGCCTATCGTCCATTTATTCGATCATTGAAGCTCGAAACTCTACTATTTCTTATGATGAACTGTATGCATTTTTGTTGAGTGAAGAAGCACAATTGAAGATGGCTAGTCTATCATTGGACTCTTCTATTCCGCCGACTGCTCAGTTTGCTCAAAACGATTCTTACAGGTCTGGTGGGAATCAAAATAATCGAGGAGAGGAGGTTACAATTTTAGACACAGTTCTCGTAACTAACAATCCAACAGAGGTTCAAGATCGAATAATTGATCATCACACAATAATTCTAGTTCTAGTTCTCGATCAACGATCTCTGATTTATTACAATTGTCGAGGAACTGGACATACAAGTCAGCAATGCCCATCCTAAGCAGAATTACAGCCAACCTTATGCTCATCTTGCTGCTACTGGAGGACCGCCAAAAGCTCAGGAATGGACATTGGATTCTGGAGCAAACTTTCATTTTGGAGCAAACTTTCATTTAACCCGATCTACGAAACATTGATCATCCTGAACCTATACAAGCACTGATGCTGTCACAATTGGCAATGGTAAAACGATTCTTGTTTCCTCTGTTGGCTCTTCTTATTTTTAAAATTCAAATAATCTTTTTCGTTTTGATAATATTTTGCATTCATCATCTGTTTCACGTAATTTGGCATCTATTTCAGCTTTTGCACTTCAGAATAATGTCTATCGAGTTTTTTCCTGACTTCTTTCTTTTGAAGGATATCTGCACGAGGCGAATCATTCACAAAGGACCGAGTAAAGACGGATTATACAATTATTCGTTGTTTCTGTTTCATCCATAAGCTAATGTTGCTATCTTTTTTGATTGGCATGTAAACTTAGGCCATGCTAATTCTCGTTTGCTTCATAGTGTATTTCTTTGAATAATTTAGCTTGTAATAAATTTCAATCTGTTGAACCTTGTGAAGCATGTTTATCAAGTAAAATGCATAAACTTCCATTTTCAGAGTCAGATTTTAAGGCTACTAAGCTATTAGAATTGATTTATTCTGATGTTTGGGGGCCTTCCCCTGTCTCTTCTATTGATGGTTATCGTTATTATGTCTTGTTCTTCGATCAATTTTCCAAATGTTTTTGGTCTATTTCTTAAAACAAGAATCTAAAGTTTTACCAACGTTCATTTACTTTTGCCAACTTATGGAAAGGTACTTTAATGAATCGATTAAAATGTTTCAGGCAGATTGTGGGGAGAGTATCAAGGTTTAACCAGTTATTTATGAGAAAATGGAATAACACAGAGTTTTTTACCCATATACTTCCGAACAAAATGGTTGTGCAGAGAGAAAGCACCGACATATAATAGAAACTAGTCGCTCCTTATTGTTTCATGCTAATATGCCCTCAAAGTATTGGACATATGCTTTTGATTGTGTTGTATATTGTATTAACCATTTATTCATTAAGCCAAACTTTAATATGACTCCATATGAAACCTTATTTTACTAGAAACTAAATTATCATAGTCTTCGTATTTTCGGTCGTGTCGTGTTATCCATGGTTAAAACCCTATGCTAAACATAAACTTGATTCCCGTTTAACTGTGTGTTCCTTGGTTACAGTAAGGTGCATAAAGGTTATTTCTGCCTGGATATTTTAAGTGATAAAATTTATGTCTCACGGCATGTGTAACTTTTTATCAGGTGTTTCTATTTCGATTGTTAAAAGAGAAGTCAGCTGCTGAATCTAATTCTTCCTTTCAATTGGGTCCTCTCATACCACTCAGTGTTCAACAAACCAAAGGAATTTTGGATCCTTGTCCAAACTCACAATGGCTTGTAGTTTCATCAACTACTCCTACGGTTGATCAAAATACAATCTCTTCACAAGAACAAAGTCCACCGGTTGTCGATTTGCAACAATGACAACAGTTTGAATCTTCACCATCTGATGTTCTTCCTTTACAAGCATAGTTGTCTCTTCTTGCTCCTACACCTATACCGACCAGAACGCATCCAATGGTTACTCGATCCTAAATAGGTTCTCTAAAGCTAAAGTTGTATCTTCACCGACTGAAGCATAATCACTTTGTTCCAACCTATTATTCCAAAGCAATTCTAAATGAGAATTGGCGTGCTACGATGACTGAAAAAGTAAACGCCTTGCTTCAAATATGAATGTGGGAACTTGTTCCAAGATCCCTAGCTATGAATGTCATTGAAAGCAAGTGGGTATTTCGAATAAAAGAAAAGTCAAATGGATCAATCGATCATTACAAGGCACGACTGGTAGCAAAAGGTTATAATCAACGTCCTAGGCTTGTGTAACAGCCCGGACACCGATACCCCTCTGTAACGGCTCCAAACTGCTCGGCGCTATGATCCAGATCGGCTTAAGGCCGCCTAGACCCGTAGCAAGCCTGCTACTGAACTCTGGGTACCTGCTCAATCCCATACATGAGCCAACTAAACACTAGCTTTGAAAACCTTTTCTTCTGGAAAACTACCAGGCTTAACCTTAAAATCACAGCCTTCAAGGCCGACACCAGTGATCTACTACCACACTCAATCTCTATGCACTATGTCTGAAAACATAGAACCCACTCTCTCAGGGTCAGCATATCACAGGTTAGTCTTGATGTCTGTTCTGGGTCAAGGGATTTACCCTTTCTTCCCTGATCACTGGAGTTTGAGAAACACATCAGATGTTAAGCCTAGCTTGACACAGTTCTCATTACGAAACGGAAAACAGGACACATGCAGACACTAGGGATTCAGCACACACTGGGCAAAGCACATCTCTAGACATCACATGACATACTATACTTTCCATCCTCTAGCTTTTCATTAACTCTGTACATACATCATCATATCATATCCTTTATATACATCATGTCCACTACTATACTATACAAGCATACATAACATAACATAACATCTCTTGAACTATTACCATTACATGTACATATATAACTTATCATAACATCCAACTCTCATATACATATACATCAAACTCCTCTAATACATATACACCAACTCTTCACATACTTATACATGCCTACATATCAAGCCATACTATGCTGTTACATAACTTCTTCATTTCTCCTTACTTTATCATCTTTGCCTTCTAATAGCTCACTCTGATCACACTTTGGCCCTGCAACACTGGGGTTAGGGGAATGGGGTGAGCTATAAAGCCCAGTGAGTAGAAACTATAAAAACAGTTCATTCATTCATTTATATGCTCTCGTGAAATGCATCACAGCACAAACATATCACATCTCGGATTAGACATGACCCCAGAACTCCCTCTGTCGGTGCCCGGCTCCCTGAGGAGCTCTCAAAAGCACTACATGCTCTAGTGCCCGGCTTCTACTGCGAAGCTCTCAAAGGTCTTATCTAGGCATAACAGGTCGCGGGCTACTGGAGTCGCCTTGGTCCATCCCCATCAACAATAATAATGCAATGCAATGCAACATTCTCGTGATCTCTAATGCAATACAACCTGGTATTACATGGCATCCATGATGCGTGTCTCATGCTCATACTGTCATTATCTTTAAACATTAACTTTAAAACATGCATAGTTAGTTCTACTCACCTGCAGCCTCTGCTCAGCTAACTCTGGGCTATCTCTAACACTGGAGCTAAACACCTCTCCTCAGGTCCGATCCTACACAGGTAGACTCACATGAGGTGCCAAACAACTCTAACATAACTCTGAAACATCTCTTTTAAACCCCTTTAAAACCTCATAAGCATGCATGGAAAAACATGCAAAGGAAGGCAAAACAGAACACCTTCGGCGGCACTTTCGGCAGCCGAAAGTCTCCTCCAGAGACGAAACTCGGGTAGGTTCGGCGGCACCTTCGGCGGCCGAATGTGCATGACAGATCCGAAAGTCCAACTTCCGGAAGCAAGGTTAGGCAGCCGAAACTACCTCCTTAAGGGGTTCGGCGGCCGAAACTCCTTTCGACGGCCGAACCTGAGTTCATCCAGAACCCAGATCATGCACCAACACACCTCCCTAAGCCTTCCTAACCCACTTAACATGCATACCACTTCTTAAAACCATGCATAAACCGCTAAACATACCTAAAAGAGCTTAAAACACCCTAAACTCTAACGCATAACCACATATACACACATAGTGCATAAAGGGTCCATAAAACCCTCCCATGCACAACCATGCAACACATGCATATCTACCCCTTTTCCCTTCATAAAACTTGCTTAAAACACTATAAAACATAGAGATCAACCCTTACCTCTCAAGTTGGTGTGACCTCAACTTCACAACGTGGAGAACCAAGCTTCACAAGCTTCAACCTCTAAAACCTTGCTCAAAGCTCACAACTCTTCAAAACAAGGATAAAACTCATTAAAAATCATGGAAGAACTTCTAAAAACCATAAAATCACTTCAAGGAGAACATGAGCTCACCTTGGGTGAGAAGAGGAAGAAAACTCTACTCCTCAACCGACCTAAGGCCCCTTTTATAGCTGGCTTGGTCAACCACATTCGGCGGCCAAACATGCAGGCAAAACCATGCAACGTTCGGAAGCCGAACATGACCTTCGGAAGCCAAAACCATGCAACCTTCGGCGGCCGAACCTGCATTTTACCTCCTTGACCGTTTCTCGTCAAAACTCATTTCCTCTTATGTTAAAATCATCAAAACACTTAAAACCTTTTGAGAAAACCTTTGTTAAACCCTTGCTTAACCCTTACCAAAGGGTCCGACATCTGACATTCCACCGAACGGTAAGAATTCCGATGCCTGAATGAGCCGGGTATTACAGCTTGATTATAAATAAATATTCTCTCCTATAATCAAACCAGTAACAATCTGAGTAATTTTGTCCATTGCTGTATTGAAAGGTTGACAACTCAATCAATTGGATGTATCCAATACTTTTCTGCATGGTGCTCTTAATGATGTGGTTTTCATGGAGTAACCAGCAGGATTTTCGGATTCTCAATTACTAAATCATGTGTGCAAACTCAAGCGCCCCCTTTATGGTCTTAAACAGGTGCTGCTACAATGGTATAAGTGTCTCACTTCTGTACTTACTCAATTTGGTTTTGTGATTTCTCATGCCAACTCAATTCTATTGATTTTTAATCGGAATGGTGTTGAGCTCTTTTGTATGATATATGTGGATGATATAATTTTGACCGGCTCATCGAATACTGCAATTCAGAATGTGATCACTTTACTACATTCTTAATTTAAATTAAAGGAATTGGGTGAATTGGATTATTTCCTGGGAATTGAAGTAAAGTAAACACCCACACGATTGCTCTTGTCTCAAAAGAAATATATTGTAGATATATTGGAGAAGGCAAATATGACTGGTTGCAGAGGGATTTTAACTCCAGCAGTTTTGCAAGATGCCACACTTTCATAAGCTTTTCATGATCCTACTCTGTTTCAGCAAATAGTAGGTAGTCTTCAATATCTCTCATTCACCCGACCGAATATCACATATGCAGTTAACAAAGTAGGTTAGTTCTTACATAATCTAGCTGCATCTCATTGGATAGCAACAAAACGTATACTGAGATACTTGCAGGAAACTGTTGATTTTGGCTTAACTATCACTAAAGATTTGGGTTTCGATCTACATATATACTCTGATGCCGATTGGGCTTCTGATTCTATAGGTAGAAAGTCAACGTCCGGTTTTGCTATCTTTCCTGAGCGTAATATAATCTCATGGGCTTCAATAAAACAGAAGCATGTGGCTCGCTTGTCGACAGAATCTAAATACCGTGCCATTGCTTTAGCTACAACAGAGGTCACATGGCTTCAATCTTTATTTTGAAAAATTAAATTTCCTACTTCGACTCCAACACTTTGGTGTGATAACTTGGACGCAATATATTTATCTCGAAATCCAATCTTTCACGCACGAAATAAACACATTGAGGTGGACTTTTCATTTTGTGCATGATAAGATTCATAATAATGAATTATAAGTCAAGTTCATATGTTCCTTAGATCCGTTAGCTGATCTTTTGATCAAGCCATTATCAAGACAACGTCATTATACTCTTCAAGACAATTTATTAACTCATTCCTCCATGGTTTGAATTGTGAGAGAGTAATTGGGATAAGCTACAGCTCGAAATAAGCTACAGCTAGCTAATAGAATTATGTTTTATGATTAGTTGTGTTGTGTTTTAAAAATATATAAGATAAGTTTTTGTTGTAAATTTCCTATATATGTAGGAAATAAATATTAATGAGAATTAAGCTTCAGGTCTCTCAAATCTCTATTCTCTGATTAAGTCTTTCAATAATTTTCTCACTAAATTTTAATTATTATTATTTATTTATTTAATTATATAAAATTATATAACTTTATTAATTTATTAAATATGAATATTAAAAATAATTCATATAACTTGAATTACATGTATAACTTACAATTTGATTAAATTTATATTAATTCAAATTTAATCTTTTACTCGACTTAAAAATTTAAACTTATAGCCGAGAGTTCTATGGCCTATTCCGCAACAATTTTAAAGCTATTATTTAGCGTGTTGACTTGATAAAAAAGGTAATTAGAAGTTAAGTGACTGAATTATAAAAAAATAATTCTTTTAACTTTATACTAACCGCTTGATATTACGTAATAATTGCGCAGAGTGAATGCTGAGCTATCATTACGTAATAATTGCGCAAAGTGAATGCGGAGCTATCATTATAAGACATAATCATGTAGTGAGAGTCCGACAAACCAATACGCAGTCCCACATGTAAAAAGGACCATCCGATTCTTTATCAATGCTCGCTTTCTCCTAAAAATACAGAGATAAAAATATTTAATTCTTACACAACTGCTCTTAAGTTCTAAGCAATTTCTTATACTCGTCTCATTCTTCCATTTACTGATTTGGACATCAGAGTCATGACCGTAAACGCTAACCACGTCATATTCTCTTTCTTGTAGAATTGACCAATCACAACACAACTCTATTTTAATCACATCATCGCAATAGTTATTCATTTATTAAAATAAATAATATTGATAATTAAAATGTGTACAAGTACACTTAATTTATGTTGCGCTGAAATATTAATTTTTATAAACAATCTAATGGTAGAAATGGTGAAGAAGAAAACTGATTTTCCTATGATTAGAATAAAAAATTTATTTTCTTTAATTATTTATTTCCTAAAATAAATAAATAATTTTGCTAGGCATGAGGTTTTTTTTTCCTTCCAATTTGTGAATTAATTCCAATAAGATTATAAAAAGTACATTTTAATAAAAAAATCTGATTTGTTCACTAGGTGAAGCATTTTATTTTAATTTGTGAAACAACATATATTGATAATTGTACCAAAGTAATTCAACAATAAAAGTTTTAGTTAAGACAAATATGATTAAAAAAATGAATATTTACAAAGTAATTCACTTTTATGATCTGTTTAAAATTTTAATAATATTTAATTATTTTTATATTAATTTTTTATTCAAATCACTCAAAATTTTAATTATAAAAAATAAACGATTTTATAAAAAATTTCAAAAATTACTTTCACAATCTTAATAAAATATTAATTTAATATTTATTTTGAAAAAAATATCATATGATAGCACATTCTCATATAATAAAGCAGTAATTACATTATAGGGATTTTCTGTACTGACTTAAAAGTTAATGAATCACTAAAACCTTAAGTCAATATATAACAAAATTTTTAGTCAATTATAAACAAATATTTCCAATTTTAATTGTCAACAAATTGACTTATTAATGAATAAAGTTGTTCAACAAAGTAAAATTTTTAAATATATGTAACAATATAGACTTTAAATTTATTTATTATTTAAAATACAAATAAAAAATTACTTTTAAAAAATTAAATAGCTAAAAAAAGAGTGACGTCAGCAAAACTGTATTCAAAATTTTAAAATTAAAATAATATATATTCTATTAATTTTTAGGATATCTTTTATATAGATCAGTTTATTTTTTAAAAGAAAAAATGATTTTTAAAAGTAATTTATCATTTTCAAACTTATTCTGTTATGGAATTGATTTAAACTTATAGTAAAAATGTAATTTAAATACAAATAAAATTAAGAATTTAAAGTTAAGTGAATTCTAAAATTATTTTATATAATAAAATTTGAATTAAATTAAAGTAATATATTTTGAATATTATCTTAAATTTATTAATAAAATTATAAGGATATTTAAATAAATTTGGGAGTTGCTTACCTCTTCACACATTTATATATATTATAGAAAAACAATGCTTTGCCAAACATCAATTTAAAACAAGATGAGTTTACTTAAAAATTAAAATAAAATTAGAATCAATTAGAATTAATTTTAAATTGAAATCAGTAGTTTAGTTTTGAATTCAAATTAAGAATGTAAAATTTATATAAACTTTTTAAGTTAATTTGAATATAATTTAAATTTAAATTAAAAATTGTTCTAATTAGTTTTATTATTATTTTGTAACTAATCAATATGGAATGTAATTTATAGTTATCAAATTTAACTATATATATATATATATATATATATATATATATATATATATATATATATTTCATTTAATATTACTCCTCTTAACACTTTACATTATAAATGGATATAAACTAATGTTTAGAAAAAATTAAAAAGTAAATTTTATAATTTTATAATTCATTTCCTTATATAAATCGATGAAATTAAGTTGACCGTGATTTTACAATACAAGAGAAAGAGAATAAAGAATTTTAAATGAATTTAAACTCTCAAATTAATTTGTATAACAAATTTAAAAAATAAACCTAAATTTTTATATAATAATAATAATGTAATGATGAGAACAATTTTAAAAAAAATACTATGTAATTTTATCGGTTTTTAACTTCACAGTCCATAATTTACTTCAAGATATGTAATTTAATTTTGTGTCAAAATAGTATTTATTGATATAATGCCGTCAACAAATAATGTAATTTCTAGACTTTGTGCTAATGTGAAACTCGTATTAGGAGATATTATTGACTAATATAAAAGATTTCTAATTAGAAGACTCCAGATTTTTTAGATCATAATTATACTTGATTATAGGAATGTTTTTCTACCTTTATTGTAAATATTCCTAATTAGATGTGTTTTGTATATAAATAATCAAATCTTATAAAGATCAAATAAATTAGAATATAATAAAAAATTTCTCTCAAAATTTTTTATGGTATCAAAGCCTAAATCTAATTTAGAGTTCTAATTCAATTTTGAATTTTCAAAACTCTAAGCAACCAAATTTGATACTCTCCTATCTAGGCCTATTTTCTTTCATCACTGCACTCTCAGAAAGATCACAGCCTGCTCACTAGCCGTCTGCTTGTCTCCGGTGAGTCATCTACCGGTGCATGAGCCTTATGCACCACTCATTGCCGGCGAGTGACCTTGTTTCTAGCAAGGATCTTCACGTATTGTCAGCCATCGTTGACCGTGGGCTTCTATTTCCAGTATTATGCTACTATTTCTTACTCTGTTGGGAGTTGGTTAGGTATTTATTAGGTATGGGCAACCTCCTTTTATCCTTTTTTTTGGTTTTTTTTTTTGCTTTGTTGCTGCTCCTTACCATAGCAAATGCAAAAAGAGTTTCATGCTGAAGTTAGGTGTTGATTGGGTGTCTGTTTTAGTTGGGCAATCTCTTTTCATTGTTGTGTTCTCTTTGTTGCTATCTTCTAACATGTTGTCTCCATGGATTATTGATTCGGATACAAATAGACACATGACAGACTCTTCTAAAGGTTTCCTTAATTATCATTCATGTCTACAAAAGGGAACTGTCAGAATAGTAGATGGTTTCTTCACATCTATCTCTGGAATCGGTTCTATTGTTTATGCTCCAAATATCAAGCTATCATCTATTCTTCGTATTTCTTATTTCTCTGTTAATCTTTTATTTGTTAATCCTCTCACCAAAGCACTTAAGTATCAAATTTAATTTTTTTCTGATCATTATGTTATTTTGAACCTTCAAACTGGGAAGATGATCATTATGTTATTTTGAACCTTCAAACTGGGAAGATGATTAGCAACGGTAGACTACACAATGGCTTATATATGTTGGAAGGGAATCTAAGTTTGAATTCACTTTAGGTTCTTTTTACAAGAAATCAGGATGTTAACCATGAAATCATACAATAGCATTGACGATTAGGATATCCATCCTTCTTTGTTATAGAGAAACTTTATTTTGTTTTATTTTCCAAACCTTAGTGTGATTCTTTAGTTTATGATGCTTGTGAGTATATACTAAGCATACAAGAACTTCTTATCCCTCAAGTAACAATAGGAGTACGGTCCCTTTTGTGACCATCAATTTCAACGTTTAGGGACCTACTCAAACAGTCTTATTATCTAGTAATCATTGGTTTCTTACTTTTATTAATTATTGCACTCGCATGACTTGGATTTATTTGATAAAAAGTAAAGAGTGATGTATTTTCTTGTTTTCAATTTTTTCAGAAGATGATTTGTACTCAATTTGATGCTAAAATAAAAGTTTTGAGAATTGATAATAGCACAGAGTATATGGATGGTCGTTTTTCTACTTATCTGGAGTCTAATGGGATACTACATCAAACTAGTTGTCCTTACATTAGTGCCTAAAATAGTGTTACTGAAAGGAAAAATAGGCACTTGTTGAAAGTAGCTAGATCTCTTCTTTTTACCATGAATCTTCCAAAATTCTATTGGGGAGATGCAGTCTTAGGCGCAACTTATCTCATTAATAGAATGCCTTTCAAAGTTCTTGCCTTTAAAAGTCCTTTAGAGGTATTATAAGGGAAAAATATTTATACTATTCAATCAAAGGTGTTTGGGTGCACGTGTTTTGTTCATACTAGGATAGGTGGACAGCTCTATCCAATGGCTCTTAAGTGTGTGTTTGTTGGGTACTCTCTCACATAGAAGGATTGTAGTGTTACCACCCTCCATCTAGAAAATATTTTGTCAGTATGGATGTTATATTTAGAGAGACTGAATCTTACTTCAGCACTATCCCATCTCTTCTTTAGGGGAAGCACAATGAGAGAGAAGAGATGATTCCTAGTCCTATAAATCTAGAGTTTTTTTTTTTTTTACTTAAGAGGAGACTACTATACAGGGGGAAATTATTGGTGATAAGGAAAAATAATTGGGCATTTGGAAAATCTAGATTTAAGAAGATACTCAAGAGGAGACAAAACAGAAGAAAAAAAAACCATTGTGCAGCCTACTCAGTGTCATTAATCTTCCTATTCTCCATCTAGTGAGTCAACTCTAAAACTTGTGCCTATTAATGACCTAAATAAATCAATTGCTCAAAGAAAAGGAGTTAGATCTTGCACAAAATACTCTATTTCTATCTTTCTCTCTTATGATTCTTTATCTCCATCCTATAGAGCTTTTTTCTTGTCTATTTTCTCTGTGTTTATTCCACAACATTGAAAGGAAGCTCTCAAATATTCTAATTGGAAGGGAGCAACAATTGAAGAAATGAAAGTTCTGGCTAAAAATAAGATCTGGGAGTTGGTGACTCTTCTACCTAGAAAAAACTAGTTGATTGTAAATGGATGTTCATTGTGAAACATATAGCAAATAGATCAATTGAAAGATTCAAGATCAGAATAGTTACCAAGGGATGCACTCAAACCTATAGAGTGAATTACCAGGAGACATTTGACCCTGTTGTAAAAAAGAATTCAATCAAAATTTTGTTATCTTGTGCTGCCAATCTTGACTAGAACCTACAACAATCTGATGTGTAAAATGCATTCCTCCATGGAGATTTACAGGAGGAAGTATACATGGACATCTCTCCTAGATTTTTTCTGATGAAAAAACCCAAGGGTGTGCATGCTAAAAAAAGGTATTGTATAGATTGAAATAATCACCCAGAGCTTAGTTTGATCAATTCAGCAAAGTCATCGTTTCCTTTGGCTATCAATAGAGCAATGCTAATCATATCTTATTTATCAAATATCATAGGGGTAAAATTACTCTTCTCATTATTTATGTTGATGACATAGTAATGACAGGAGATGACAAAGACGAAATGGCTCGATTAAAGAATCAATAGTAAGACTGTAGTGAGTCGAGATGTTGAATTCAATGAAGAGGCAACTTAGAATTGGGAGGATTAAGAAGCAAGTGTTAATAATTTCTTTCCCTATTTTGAAGAAGAAATCCAAGAAAGTACAACATCTATGCAAGAGACAACTCCATCTCAATCTCCAACTTATGTTGCATCACCCACTTCTTAAGGAAGTTGAAGTAAAAGGCCACGAAAGATGAAGAGCATTCAAAAGCTATATGATGAAACTGAAGAGATCACATATTATTATGATTATTTATTATCTTCTTGTAGATATTAAGCCTTTAAATTTTGATGAAGTTGTAAAAGACAAAAGATAGAAACAAGCCAAGGAGGAAGAGAACAAAGTGATTGAGAAGAACAATACTTGAAAATTATCAACCCTTCTGGTTATAAAGCTATTGGAGTCAAATGGATATTTAAAGTAAAGAAGAATGCAACTAGAGATGTGTAAAAATATAAAGTAAGACTCATTGCTAAAATGGCTACAAATATAACGCTAGAGTAGATTATGAAGAAGTGTTTGCACCTGTTGCTCGATATGGAGACAATATGCTTTCTTATTTCTCTAGTAGATCAAATGAAGTGGAAGATTGATCAATTGGATGTAAGGTCAGCTTTTCTAAATGGCTATCTTGAAGAAGAGATATATGTCAAACAATTATTGGGTTTTATGGTTGAAGGCCATAAAGATAAAGTATTG
Source organism: Manihot esculenta (assembly GCF_001659605.2). NCBI lineage: Eukaryota > Viridiplantae > Streptophyta > Magnoliopsida > Malpighiales > Euphorbiaceae > Manihot > Manihot esculenta. The sequence continues at coordinate 30,021,370 of NC_035162.2, forward strand.
AAGCTGCAAAAAGATTTGTATGGATTGAGGCAAGCACCAAGGGTATGGAATTCTCGCCTTGACAGGTATTTCCAAGATAATGGATTTGTTCGTTGTCCTCATGAATATGCTTTTTATGTTAAGTCATATAAAAATGGAGATGTATTGCTTATTTGTGTTTATATTGTTAATCTCATCTTTAGTGGCAATAATCCAAGTTTGTTTGATGATTTTAAGAAGGCTATGTCAATTGAGTTTGAGATGACAAATATGGGGCTGATGACATATTATTTATCTTGGAAGTAAAGCAAATGCAAGCTGAAATTTTCATTTCATGGGAGTATTTAAAGAAGTTTAAGATGCTTTATTGTAATCCTGTGAGCACATCCATAAAATGTGGAATAAAGTTATCAAAATTTGATGAAGGAAAAAAAAAGAAGATCCTACTATGTTTAAAAGCCTTATTGGAAGCTTGAGATATTTGACATGTATAAGACCAAACATTCTTTTTGCAATTAGAGTAGTAAGTCATTTCATAGAAACTCCTACTTCTACTCACATGAAAACTATTAAAAGGATTCTTCGTTATTTGAGAGATATAATAGACCTTGGATTGTTTTATTCTCCTTCTAAAGATTTGAAACTTGTTGGATGTTTTGATATTATTTTTATGGGTGATTGTGCTATTACATGGAGTTTAAAGAAACAATCCATTGTTACACTCTAAACTTGTAAATCTAAGTATGTGGTACAACATCATGTGCTTGTCATGCTATCTAGTTAAGACGTTTGTTGAGTAAACTTAACTTGCTACAAGAAGAAGCTACTGAAATTTGCATTAATAATAAGTCCATATAAGCACTAGCCAAGAATCCAGTTTTTCATGACCGAAGTAAGTACATTAATACGAGATATTATTTCATGAGAGAATGCATTGCTAAAGGAGAAATAGAGTTGAAGTATAGGAAGGCTCAAGATCAAGTTGTGAATATTCTAACAAAACCTCTCAAATTTGAAGAGTTTCGAAGATTGAGATCATGTCTTAGAATTGTGAAGAAATTCCAAGTTAAGAGAGAGTGTTGAATAATAATGTGGAATTTCTAGGTGCTTGAATCTAGACTAGTGTGTGGGTGAGTTCATTGTGCCTATATTCATAATTAGTTATTTATTATAATCATAAATATTAATAGTGTACTAGAATGTTAAGAGTTACCTAGAATTTCAAGAGTCATGAGAGTTCAAGAGTCACTTTTGTATTATTACATATATACTCCCATATATTTGTGTTTTTAATTGAGTGTGTGAATAAAGTAATCATTCTCTTCCACCAAAATTCTCTATGCATATCCATCTCCTCTCTAACAATATTATGGTTTGGCATGTCACACCCACTCTCTAACATGTAGAAATAGATATGACTCGTAAAAAAAACTAACAAAATTTCTCATGAATATATATATAATGAATACGTATAACCTGCTACAATTTTAAAATATAAAAACATGAATGGGAGGCTGATGGCTGGTTTAGATATTTTATAATATATTTACACCAATATTCCCTCTATGAGGATAAAAAAAATTATATATATACACTAAACAAAATACATCCAGCAGTCTGAGCATACAATTTATATATTATTCTCCAAAATTACAAAATGTTACAAAGGATTTAGGATTGGCCCGACCTCTACTAGACTCCGAAGCTGATGAAGTAGAAGAAATGACAATACTAGAAGATGTAGACTACTAGGAGTTGATCATCAAAAGAATCTATCATATTAAAAATATAAGGGGTGAGTATCATTTACTCAATAAGTGGATAAATAAATAACAAAGGAAAATATATAAAGTTTAGGTATTTAGTAGTACCAAATATTAAGTGAAAATAGGTCAGCTGAATAAATACAATTTAATTCAATTAATATAAATTAAGATGAATAAACATTTTGCTAAGATATCACTACTGGAATAATGAATATAAAATTATAAATGTGATAAATAAAATCTGCATACACTTATAACATGCTCCCTGTAGATAATACTGACATCTCAAGTGTGTTAAAATAAAATAATAACGGCCTGAGAGCAATATTAGCATCTTAGACTCTATAATAATAATGTTGGTCTAAGAGCAAATAAAATATTGGTCATATACATGTGCAGAGCTACTCAAAAGGTGACCACCTGACATATGTCCAAAGACTATGTGTATATCAAGCGTTGTCCTAAAAATAGTATAAATATATGCTAAACTAAAAATAAATCACCTGTAATCATCAGGGTATTATTTGTTTGGTGCATATACAGAAATAATCAGCTAATTATTCAGCTTTACCTTAAATTTCATTTTCGTTAATTCAAGAAATACAAATTCATTTCATTCATTTTCATTTTAAATAAATAAAATAACATATATATAAATATATATTTTAAAAAAATATTAATGTTATATATTTATCTACTTATATGTACTAAGGACAAAATAAGTTTAAATCGGACCAACACTCTATTATCTATATTAGAAACTGGATCCTCTTTTAAAATTAAGAAAAAAAATAATGTAATAAGTGATAAAATAAATATTCTAGAATGATAATATAAAATATGAAATATAAATTTTAAATATTAAATATATATATTTTTAAGGAAAAAAATTTTGACAGTATTCGAACATAACTAGACCTCTCAAAATTATACAGACTCAATAAACTATGAATATTATTTAGATCAATTTATGAAAATTATTAATCTTAAAAATAAAATTTTATTAATTTATTTAATTAAAACTTATCTCCTTTTAATTTTCAAATCATGAAAATCGCTATTTAATAATGGAGAAAATAAATTAAATTATAATAATCTGAATAAAAATAATAAAATTTACTTATTCAAATATCGAAACGTTTAAAAGAAATTATTAAATTTTTTATCAGGATATTAGTTTAAATAAAGATTTAATTGAGAATTTTAAAAGTTTATAGATTGATTGAATTAAAAAGGTTAAAATTTGAATTAAAAAAGGAAATTTGTTTTTTTATAAATAACAGAGCAAAGCTCCGTTCTCTTGGGAAAGAAGAAGAAACGAGGTTTGGTTTTAGGGTCCTTCTCGAAATCACAGCTCTTATTTATTATTATTTTATTTATTTTAATTTTTTTTAAATTTATAATTTTTTTATTCTTTTTGATGGACCGGAAAAATATAGAACTTGCTTTGGCTCCTGGTTTCACCATAGCTCACGGCTGAACTGATAGTTTGGCCTCCAATTCGGCTCTCTTGGGAGAAGCAGGGCTGCGTCTCGCTGAGAGCAGGTGGTCGATGATATGCGCTTTTTAGCCGTGGGTTTTATGTTTGTTTCTTATCAACATGTTAAGTGTAATACCCGGCTAGAGTCCGGCACCGGAATTCCTGTTGTTTGGTGGAATCCGGGGTGTCGGAATTCTAGAAAAAGGTAGAATTTATGTTTTACTAAGGGGTATGATTTGTAGTGATGTTTTACGGTTAATGGAAGTGAGTTTTGAGTCGAAATAACCTAAGGCAGTTGAGCCAAGTTCGGCCGCCGAAGATAAGTTCGGCCGCCGAAAGTGCTCAATATTCGGCTTCCGAATTCAGGTTCGGCCCCCGAATGTTGCATGGTTTTGCATGCGATTCGGCAGCCGAAGCTGAGTTGCTTAGCCAGCAGTTTTGTATCCCTTAGTCAGCATTTTGGACAGGTGTTATCACCAGCTCATGTCCAGACGTTGGCCACGTCTCCCCTGGTTTATTTGCTGAGTTTGAGCAGCTCATGCAGAGTGTTTTGATTGTGCACAAGGGTTTGAATGGTTTGAAGCAAAAAGCTAAGTGTGTGAGAGTTTGAGCGTTTGAGGAGAGTTGGTCCGTTTTTCTTGTTCAGAGTGTTCATCTTCGTGTTACAGGAGGTAAGTGATGCTCTTGCACATGTTTTTATGTGTTTTCTGAAGGTTGTAAGGTAAGGGAGAGAGATGCATGTTTAAGTGAGAAGTAGTGGTTTTGATGAGTTATGCATGTATACATGTTTCTGTGTTCTATTTGATTTGTTGTTTGGGGTTATTGGTTAGTTTTGGACCCCTGTGATCATATACATGCGTATATGTGTGTTGAGGAGTATGGTTTGAATGGGTGAAGGGAAGGAGAAGATGGTTTGCCGTTGAAGCTGAGTTCTGGATGAACTCAGGTTCGGCAGCCGAAGGTTCATTCGGCCGCCGAACCTCCTGCATGGTGACTTGGTTGCCACAGCTTGCCCCCGAGTGATTTTGCATGTTCGGCTCTGTTTGGGGGATTCGGCCGCCGAAGGTGCCGCCGAAGGTGCTTGAGTTTCGTCTCTGGCGAGGACATTCGGCCGCCGAACCTGCCGCCGAAAGTGTCCTGTCCAGCTTTCTTTTGCATGCTTTGCATGGATAGTTGAGTAAGTTTAAGGGGATTCTTGGGGAAGTTTAAGAGAGTTATTTCTACGCTTGTTTGGTCCCTCATTTGAGTCCATCTGTATAGGTACAGACCAGAGGAACCAGAGAGAGCAGCAGTGAGTACTGCTCCAGAGGTTCAGAGCCTGCAGAGTCAGTCAGTCCAGATAGCCAGAGGTGAGTGGAACTAAACTTATGACTTTTAATTGAACCATTAACTACTTTTAGCATATCTCATGCATCATGATTATGCCATAGGTTGAGTGCATTAGTCTTCACGAATATGTTGCATTGCATCGTTATTTGGTGATGTGAGTGAATGCTGAATGATCCAATAGTCTCAGACAGGAAGTCCAGGAGCCTTTGACTACGCCCTGGCAGGTATAGCAAAGTCCAGGAGCCTTTGACTACGCCCTGGCAATGGTAAGTACAGAGATGTTATATACACATATACATATATGACAGGAAGACCAGGTGCTCGATTCTACGCCCTGGCACAGAGTTACTGGGACTATGTGGTGACAGGTTTACTCTTGATGTGGCTTGTCTGTGATATGGTGCATTCCATGAGATCATATTTTACTGAGATGTTTTACTGTTCTACTCACTGGGCTATAGAGCTCATCCCACTCCCTTAACCCCAGTTTTGCAGGTTCAGTGTACAGTGTACAGGGACAGTCCACCAGAGTACGGGAAAAGTAAAGAGATCTGTAATAGCTTAGAGTGGACATGTAATATTAACGAGATGTACTAGTTGTTGCTTGACCTAGTGATGTATGTTTTGTACATGATCTGTATATGTAAATATGTTTTCCTGTATGTGGAATCCAGGCTTAACAGGTATGAGTTACCCCATCTAGAGCAAGCTCTAGTCAGGGATACAGAGTACAGAGTACATGAGTACAGAGTACATGAGTACAGAGTACAGAGATAGTGCGTGCACAGGTTAAGCCTTGGTTTAGAAAAGAGTGTTATTTTTACAGAAAATGTATGATCATGTATGAGGTTTACAGGTACACAGAGCGTATAGCAGGCTTGCTACGGGTTCTGGCGGCCTTAAGCCGACCTGAATCCTAGCGCCGGTGACGGTCCATTTTGGGGTCGTTACATTAAGCAAGATGCTAATATGTTAGCTCATAAATAAGAAATTGAAGGCTTCTTTTGACATTGAATGTATATGGATAGAAGAAGTTCCATCATCTTTAGTCTTAAAGGGAAAAAAAAATCTTTACTAATAAAATTGAACTTAGAAACAATTATAATTCAAATGAATAAATTAGTCTTTATTTAGTTTTTAAACTAAATTGTACTTTTTCCTATGGATAAACAACCGAATCGAGTAAAACGAAAATCAAAATTTTAGTATTTATAAAAATCAAACTGAATCGATTTTGATAAGAAATTGAATCAAATCAATCAGTTTGATTTTATTTGATTCAATTCAATTTGATCGGTTTGAATTTTTAATAATATTTTAACAAATTTTTATTTTTTACACTTTATTTTTAATATTTTAAAATTTAATTAGAATATTTTAATTTTAATATGATCTAATCTCTCTAAATTATTAAAAATAATATACTATTATCACTAATCGGTTCGGTTCGATTTTTTTGATTTTTTTTATCAAAATTAAATCAAATGGAAATAACTAAAATTTTTAGAATTAAAAATCAAACCGAATTGAAATAAATAAAAAATCAAACTAAATTTTTAAATTAATTTAATTTGATTAATTTTTTTAATTTAAATCGATCACCATACTTCCTCCCTTTCTTAATAAATGTCTCTTTTATCAATTTCCTTATAATTAAAGTATTGAATAGAATAAAGTAATAAGGTTAATATTTTATTAAAATACCCTTTATGAAATATTAAAAACCACACCATTTATTTGGTAATATTAATAAGAGTATATTTGGAATTATCTTTATAAAAATATCTTAATTTTATAAATGGGCACTTAAATTAAAAAAAAATCAAAAGAGACTTAAGAGTCCCTTAAGAAATGGAGGGAGTAATTTATATTTTTCCTAAATATAATAAAGAAGTAACTTAAGAAGTTCCATAATCAGTAGTGTTTATAGTTATTTGGTTTATAGTAAAGTAAATTTACTTTATTATAAAAAAATAAATTAAATTTTATGAAAATTATATTTTTTTTATTACAAATTAAGGTAAAGTGATGTTTTAACAAAACATTAATGTTTCAAATATATAAATATATTTTTATAGAAATTAATATAATAAAATTATATTAAATTAATAACATTATTATTATTATTTAAAAATACTATTTTATTCTATTATTTATAAAAAAATTAGTATTTTTATATTTTAAATATTATTATTTCTTATATTTTTTAAAATATCATTCTTTATTATTAATTTAATAATTTTTCATAAAATCTTTACATAATATTTAAACCAATCGATTGAAAAAAACAACGTTTACACTATTTTATGTTTTAATCTAAATATATAATTGATCTAACATTTAGATTTAATGTTAATTTTAATCAATTTTTAAAAATTAAAATATAATATTTCATATGACATCAAATGTTTACAAATTTATAAAATCTATAATACAAATATTCTAGATTTTAATTTTAAATTTTTTTAAGAAATATTATGCTTATTTATTTTTTAAAATTAGTGTCATTTGTTTATTAACATTATGTATTTTTTTCTAATATAAATGATTGCCAAAAATTAATTCATTATAAAAAATTTTAAAATAAAATATAAAATTTTCATATAAGTATAATTAGTTTATATAATAAAGTAGTTGTATAGAAGCAAAGGGCAATTTAAAAGTTATTAATAAACTAGGGATGATGACTAATCTTATATATATATATATATTTTCAAACTGAAGTGGGGTTCTCATGCACACGACTCATACCCATTAGAAATCAGGCATAGAAATCAGTGGCGGAGTCAGGAGCTTCCCTTTGATAGAGTACCGGCTGCGCCGCTGCGGCACCACCGGCTGCGCCGCTGCGGCACCTTCATCCCCTTCAAAACATTTTCCGGTCGCGGTACGGCACGTGCCCCCTTGCCATACCTTCCCTCCGCCCCTGATAGAAACATATGTCTTTATAATACAATGAATAACTTAATTCGCTGATCTTTTAACAAAAACTAAATTAATTGATAAAAATTTAGCCATCATAATCCGATAATTATAAATAATAGATAAAAAATTGAGAAATCCTATTGTTTACTTTCAATAGCCTGAACTAGGAGCAAACAATCAGTTTTCACCGGCACAATTTCATGATTTCAACTAATTCAGTGACACAAAACTTCACTCAATTTCGAGTCCTCTATAGCTGGCTTATAAAATAAGAACCTACCAAGCACAAGCCATTACTGTCTCTCAAAATCCCACCAAAATCAAACCTCCCATTTTGCAAGAAAACATCAAAGTTGCATTTAACTTCAAACCTGTTTGGTGGCTTCCATAAAATTGCACCAACCAAACCAGCTTTATCATTACCTTCCTGCACCTGCGCTGCCTACCATTATGCTAGAATTTGCCAAGACAAATGCAACTACCCCTGCCGATTTTCTAATCTGGTTCCATATTATCTGATTTCTTGACCACCAAATTGCCCATAAAACCATGAAATCATGAACACAGTCCTTTCCTTTCTGTTTCAACCAGCCAATACAATCAGCTACATCTTTCCAATTCTGCCAACCCACATATGACTGTAATCATATTTTATTTGCTGCCGGACAATGTAACAGCACATGAAAAATTATTTTTACATTATTTTCACAACACGGCACACAATCGTCACCTCAACATGCCTAGGCTGCAGTGTCTTATTATAAGGAAGAGTATTTGTCAAAGCACACCATAAGTGGTGCTTTACCTTTTAACAATATTGTAAAATTAGTTTAAATTTTAAAAAATTTTATGGTCGTTAAAGATTTTATGATCATAAAAGATTTTATAGTGATTAAAAATTTTATTGTCATTAAACATTTTATGGTCGTTATAAATTTTATGGTCGTTAAAAATTTTATGGTCGTTAAAGATTTTATGATCATTAAATATTTTATAGTAATTAAAGATTTTATTTATGAGATTTAAATATAATATTAAATATGATAATTATAATTTTATTATATTATCTCAAAATTTTTATAATTATATATAACGGTCGGTTTTTTCACTATAAATAGCTTTCGTCTCTACAAAAATATGAACTCCCATTTTTCGACATTATTCTTTCTCTTCTTTGTATTTTCTGCTGAGTTATAAATTAGAGATAAATTCTTATTGTTCTAATCCTGAAAAATTAGATTTAAAAAAAACATGTTTAATCCTGGAAAATTACAGAATAAATACAATGTTCAACACGACTCAAATTTTATTATTTTACCCCATTTTTCCAACAAATGGCACATGTGCGTTTCATACAATTTACCAAAAATCAAAATTGCCAACTCTATAGCCACTTCTAACTGTATATCTTCCATGTGTTTCATGCACCCATTCCCATGTATCTCGACGAGCAAAATATGCCACTAAAATTCTTTTGGCAAGCCTAATATCTCGTGGTTGTAAAAATTCTTCTAACATCTCTTCATCCCATCTTCTTCCTTTTGCTTCCAATAAAGCTGCTACCCTCAGTAACGTATTCCTCTCTACTGGAATTGCTTGTACAAAAGAATTTTCTTCATCAGGCAGCCATGGATGATAGTAAATTAAACTCTCATCACCACTACTAATACGTCGTCTACAACTCATCTGTAACAATTCCTAAACTGTCCAAATACTTTTCCATATGAAAGACGGATTATTACCCAATTTCGAATGAAAGAAATTGGAATTCGAAAAATATCGTTGCTTCAAAGTCTTTGCAACCAAAGAATCTGGCTCTGAAATCAACCTCCATCCCTGCTTTGCCAAAAGGGCCAAATTAAATTCATGTAATCTTTGAAAAGCTTAACCACCCTGGTCTTTTGGCATACATAACAATTCCCATCGTTTCCACCATATACCCCAATTATTTTGACTCCAAAAGCTCAATAAAACGCATTAAACATCTTCTCTATTGTATCACATGTATCCATCGACAACAAAAATAAGGTTATCAAATAAATTCGGAATTGTTTGAGCTACAGTTTGGATCAACACATCCTTCCCGCCTTTAGACAGCAATTTTGCTTTCCATCCATGTATTCTCTTCGCCACTTTGTCCATCCCATACTGAAAAATTTGCTTCTTCTTTTGGCCAACTATAGACGGCATTCTCAAATAACTACCATGGGAGTCCACTTGCTTCACACTCAAATTAACAAAAACATCCTACCTCAACTCCTCTTTCAAAAGACCACAGCTGATTTATCAAAGTTTACAGTTTGATCGGAAGTTTTTTCATATAACAAAAGTATCTCCTTTAATCTGTTCGCTTCTATTACCTCTACACGTGTAAAAAATAAACAGTCTTCAGCAAAAAATAAATTTGACACTAGTGATGCAGCCCGAGTAACTTTTTTCCATGAATCAATCCACTAGCTTGATACTTATGTAGAATTGCAGATAAACCTAGAGCACACAAGGTGAATAAGTAAGGAGATAAAGGGTCTCCCAGCCTTAAACCTCTTGTTGGATTGATAGGACATAATCCTCACCTTCCCTAGCTATCATATAATTAACTGGCATAACAATCTCAATAATTTTCATAACCTATGACTCCTTAAAACCCAACTTCTTCGAGATTTATTCCAAAAAGAATCATTCCACCCGATCATACGCTTTTCTCATATCTGTTTTAATCGCCATAAAACCTTCCATCCCCTGCGTACGTCTCTTCAGAGAGTGAAACAATTCAAAAGCAACAATAATGTTATCTGTTATATACACACTATATAAAGGAGATGCCCGCCATTATCTATGCTACATACATTCATGAAACCAAACTTCAAAATTCAAAGCCAAAGACCAACAAATAGTCCAATTATCTATGTTGTTGATTTAATTGATGTTGTTTCTAAACAATGAAACCTAGTTATTCTTGCAGATTCTTTCTCCCCTTTGGAATGTCAAGCCATTTTAAGTATTTCTTTGGGGCAAATAGCTAGGGAACTAGAATATGTTTGGCACTTCTCTCGTTGTGGTCAGGTTATTGTCAAATCAGCTTCAAGGATAAGCCTCCTCTTCTCCACCTGTAGTTTCTCAATCCTTCTGGAAAAGATTGTGGCAATTGCGAATCCCCCCTAAAATTCGCAATTCTATTTAGAGAGCTTGCAAAAATGCTCTAGCAACACGAGAATTTATTTCGAAGAAATTACTCACCATCCTCTTCATGCCCTTTGTTTAGCAATGATACAGAATCTTTAGAGCATCTGATATTCTTCTGTCTTCATGCTCGAGCACATGGTTTGGATCACGCCTTGAATTTATCCCCTCTGAACAGAATCCAAGCTCCTTCATTGATTGGTTGCAAAATTTCATTAATGGAGACAATAATGGTGATGACATATGTCACGGTTTCAGATTTTGACACTGACCTGAAACTGTGTGGCACTTGATTTGAACTCTTTTCAAGCCAAGTCAGCCAAGCTCTCTACGCGTTCACCTGGACAAAGGAACGTAAAAGTTAAGACCTCCTGCCCCATTCTCATAAAAACAGGGAATATCACAGTTATCATATGAAAATATCATGATCGGATAATTATAGTAATACAAGTACATCAACAAGCAACCAAGCATAGAGATTTATTGAATGGGCTACTTATTTTATTCCAGGGGCAAAATAGTCATTACACAGTCATGTCAACGATCCATTCCCAACTTGCAGACAGGGGGGAATGCCTGCAAGAAGAGAAGGCACAATTCAGGGACTCAACAAGCCTACGGTGGCCAGTCGGGCCCAGCCCTTACTGATGGCCAACTAGTCACTCCTCCCTAAATAGCCTTAAGAACAAGTAGAACTATGGTGGGAGGAGACATCAATATGTCTGAGGTGACACCCCCCTTTAATAAATAAATAAAAGGAATTACAAGAAACTGACACGACCATTTTCTTACTACTAATTTCTACTAATTTATTCCATTATTGTTTTCCGGAAATTCTAATATTAGAATATTACAGTTTTGGTCCCTGAAACTCTATGACCCTGACACTCCTCCACTTAAATGGTCGACATCCTCATCGACTGACCATTAATGAAGTCCATAATCTTGTGTGCATATGCCTGTAGGCTTGATTCCTTCTCCCAACTAGTTTCCTCATCACCAAGGCCATTCCACTTGACAAGGTACTCTTTGTGTGGTGGACGCTTAGTGGTCTTGACGACTCGTTCTGCTAAGATTTCTTCCACTCCTTGATTGACAGGTGGTGCGCGAGTTACTGCTGGTCGTGATGTTGTGTTACGGTTTGCATCAGACTCATCGGCATTATATGGCGTCAATTTGCTGACGTGAAATACTGGGTGGACTGTCATCCACTTCGGAGATTCGATCCTATAAGCGGCTGGTCCAATCTTGGCGACTACTGGTACTGGTCCTTCATACTTCTAGACTAATCTCTTATCACGGTTGTAGAGGAATCTCAGCTGCTCTGGCAATAGCTTCACCATCACCAAGTCACCAACTGTGAAATCCTACGGGCACCGGTTCTCATCTGCCCATTTCTTCATATGACTCTTAGCTTTCTCTAACTGAGCGCGGGCAAGCTCCATATTTTGTCTCCACTCCTTACTGAACTGGAATGCTTTCGGATTGCGGCCGGAATAAGGCCCATCTACATTATTCGGTGTCAACGGTTGTTGACCTGTCACAATCTCAAAAGGACTTTTGTTAGTAGTAGAGCTCTATAAAGAATTAAAACAAAATTGAGCAACGTCAAAGAGGGAAACCCAATTCTTCTGGCTGGTACTAACAAAGTGCTATCTGTAACGACCCCAAAATGGACCGTCACCGGCGCTAGGATTCAGGTCGGCTTAAGGCCGCCAGAACCCGTAGCAAGCCTGTTATACTCTCTGTGTACCTGTAAATCTCATACATGATCATACATTTTCTGTGAAAATAAAAACTCTTTTCTGAACCAAGGCTTAACCTGTGCATGCACTATCTCTGTACTCTGTACTCTGTACTCTGTACTCTGTACCCCTGGCTAGAGCTTGCTCTAGATGGGTTAACTCATACCTGTTAAGCCTGGTTTTTCAGATCAAATCTTTGCATGATTTAATGAAAACATGAAGAAAGACTCACCAAGGGCAGGATCTCACCTCAGAAGACAAAAGAAACGGTGTTCTCACCGCTTCAACCGACTGAGGGCCATTTATAGGTGGCTGGCCAGACCACCTTCGGCGGCCACACGTGAAACCGAAAGCCATGCATGTTCGGCAGCCGAACCTCAACTTCGGCGGCCGAACCTGGCTTTTCTGCCTTGGTTCATTTCACTCAAAAACTCATTTCCTTATGCATAAACCTTGATGAACATATCAAAACATTTAAGAAAAACATAATTCTAATCCTTCTAGAGACGTCCGACATCCCGGACTCCACCGGAAAGTAGAATTCCGATGCCGGACTCTAACAGGGTATTACACTGCAGGTACTCTAACATTCCATTAACTCTCTCCGTTTGTCTGTCTGTCTGAGGATGATAACTTGAGGACATCGCCAAGTTGGTGCCCAACAGCTTGAACAGCTCCGACCAAAATGACCATGTAAATCTTGCATCACGGTCACTAACTATGCTCTTCGGGATCCCCCAGTATTTTACCACATGCTTGAAAAATACTTTAGCAATCTCCTCTATCGAGCAATATTTTGACACTGGCACGAACGTGGTATATTTGGAAAACCTGTCGACATCACCAGGATGTGATCAAATTCCCCTACTTGTGGGAGTCCTGCGATAAAGTCAATGGAAACATTTTCCCATGGCCTAATCGGCATTGATAATGGCTGTAATAACCCTGCTGGTTTCTGTCTGTCTGCCTTATCCTGTTGACACACCAAACAAGTCTTTGTATACTCTTGGACATCAGTCACCATTTTCGGCCAAAAGTACCCCTGCTTCAGAAGTGCTAAAGTACGCTGCCACCCTGAATGGCCAGTCCACCTAGTGTCATGACATTCCTTTAACAACAAGCGTCTAAGTTCCCCGGCTTTAGGAACATAGATTTTGTTCCCTCTTGTCATGATCAAGTCCGCTTTTAACTAAAATTGCCTTGTTTTGCCATTGTCCATTAGTTTCCTTAAGGCTATGGCTTGGGTATCCTTTTGTAATTCTTCCCGAATCCTTTCTTTCAATGTTGTCCCTGCTACGCTCTGCGACAAATGAGCTATCCGCTTCAGAGTTGCTATCTCAAGTTTCCTGCTTAAAGCATCAGCCACTCTATTAGAACTTCCTGGGTTGTACACAAACTGGAAATCAAACTCAGATAAACATTCGTGCCACCTTGCTTGCTTAGGTGTTAGTCTCGGCTGAGAAAAGAAATGGCTGACACCCGTGTTGTCTGTCTTGACCATAAACTTTGATCCCAATAAGTAATGTCTCCACGTTCTTAGACAATGAATCACTGCTAACAACTCCTTCTCTTGGGCTATATATCAAACTTTCGTTTCCTTCAACTTTCAGCTCTTAAATGCTACTGAATGTCCTTCTTGCATGAGTACTCCTTCTAGTGCCAGGTTGGAAGCATCTGTCTGCACCTCAAAAGGTTTACTCATGTCGGGGAGAGCTAATACTGGTTCAACCATCATCGTGTTCTTCACATCATCAAAAACTGCTTGGCACTCGTCCGTCCACTGCCACTTGTTTCCCTTCTTAAGGAGCTCTGTGAGGGGACACACCTTTTGGGAATATGCCCTCACAAATCGCCTGTAATAGTTTGCCAATCCCAAGAAGGATCTCAACTCTGCTATACCTCTGGGTACCTTCCAATCTTGAATGGATTTTACTTTACCCTGGTCCATGCTTATTTTTCCCTGCTCGACCACATGACCCAAGAACTTGATTCTGGCCAACATTTCTCTTTCTTGACGAAGAGATTATTCTCCCTCAATTTCTCGAATACTAAACTAAGATGTTCCCTGTGTTCTTTCAGTGAAGAGCTATATACCACAATATCGTCAAGATAGACCACCACAAATTTGTCAAGATATTCATGAAAAACCTGGTTCATCAAAGTGCAAAAAGTAGCAGGGGCGTTTGTTAGTCCAAAAGACATAACTAGAAACTCAAAAGCACCATATCGTGTCACACATGTTGTTTTGGGCTCGTCCCCCTCTTTAATCCGAACTTGATGATACCCTGATCGAAGATCCAACTTGGTAAAAAACTTTGCCTGACCCAATTGGTCAAACAAATCTGCTATCAAGGGGATAGGATACTTATTTCGCACTGTCACCTTATTCAGAGCTCGATAATCCACACACAACCTTAGGCTTCCGACTTGTTTCTTTTGAAAAAGCACAGGAGCCCCAAAGGGGGCTTTTGCTGGTCATATAAACCCAGTTTCTAGTAACTCATCCAACTGTTTTCTCAATTCCGCCAGTTCTGGGGGTGCCATCCGGTAAAGCGCCTTTGCTGGAGCCTTTGTGCCCGGTAGCAACTCTATTTCGTGATCAATACTTCGACGAGGTGGCAAAATAGACGACAACTTATCTGGCATAACATCCTTGTATCTTAACATCACGTCCCTGATCTCAAGGGGATATGTAGACATCTCCCCCTCTTCCTTCATAACTGGAACCATCCCGTACGTCGGCTCCTTGCCTCACCCCCTTCTTAAATTGTAACGCTGAAATCAACTTCTTCTCACAAATCGGACTGAAAGTGGTGGGTACCACACACGGTCTGTCTCCCATGAGGAGAAGACAGTCGGCTGAGGGAATCGGCACTGCCCGTGCTGTCTTAAGAAATTCCATTCCAATCACTACATCAAAGTCATCAATGGCGTTACTGTGAAGTTCACCTCTCCTTTCCACGGTCCCATTTCACAAGCTACTGATTGAGCCACGCCTACCGTATTTTGTGCCTTGGAATTAACTGCTTTTATCTTCCCCTTGTCTGCTTTGATCTTCAGTTCAAAATAAGAAACCAACGAATCAGCTATAAAGTTGTCAATAGCTCCCGTATCAACTAAGGCTCTGGCTAACTTCCCGTTGATAGTCAAATCCACATACATTAATCCCCTCTCAGAGGATTTGCTGGCTTTTTGCTTTTCCATAGCTCCAAGAAAACGAAGAGCCCCTACCATAGATTGATCATTGTCCACTTCTTTCTGTTCTTCCTCTTCATTTCCCTTCTCTTCCTCTTGTAGAGTTCGTAGGGAATTCAACACCTCTTTATGAGGGCAATCTACCATTCGATGGGGTCCAAGACATAAGAAGCACTTTACCTTAAGTCTTGGCAATGAGAACGAACTTGATCCTTGGGGTCGACTACCCTGTGATCCTGTAGAGCTCAATTCCCTTCCTTGAAAATAAGGTTTCGAGTT
Source organism: Manihot esculenta (assembly GCF_001659605.2). NCBI lineage: Eukaryota > Viridiplantae > Streptophyta > Magnoliopsida > Malpighiales > Euphorbiaceae > Manihot > Manihot esculenta. Next base: position 30,037,248 of record NC_035162.2, read on the forward strand.
CACATTACCACTCCAGTTCCTTCTTTCTACCCCTCCAGTAGTGTCATTCAGTCGATTTGCTCCCCCATTTTGGCCTTCACCCACTTGTTAGGGTGAGGGTCTTGCCCCATAGTAGAATTGAGCTTCTGCTTATAATCCTCTAGGCCCTCAGTTGCCCCTATAACTGCATCGACATCTGTCACCTTCTGTCTCATTAATTCATTCTTAGCCTAAGGTTTCAACCCTTTCATAAAGTTGTAAAACCGATCCTCCTCCAGCATGTTCTCTATATTTAGCATGAGACGTGAGAAGTCCCTCACATAATCTCGAATCGCACCTGTTTGCTGTAGCTCTCCCAACTTGCACCGTGCATCATATGCCATATTCTCCGGACAAAATTGAGCTCTTAACTCCTTGGCGAACATGTCTCACGATGTAACTTGGTTTGCCCCCGGCCCCGCTTTCACTATTTTATTACGCCACCACAATTTAGCATCATCAACCAAGTACAAGGGTAAGATCAACAGCTTGTCCTCCTCGGACTCTCGCTTGGTAACTCTAAAGAACAACTCCATGTCAAAAAGAAAATTGTCTACTTCTTTTGCATCCCTTACTCCGCCGAAAGCTTTCAGCACCGGGACCTTTGTCCTCTCTGCCCCACAAGTTTTCATGCCATTGCTCCTCGTAACCTTCATAATTGTGTTCACCCTCGCATCAAGCTCTTCCAGTTTACCTTGGAACGTGTCCATCATCTCTTTGACATTATCATTTACCGTATCGATGGTCTCTTTAGCACCATCTCTAATCTCGTCAACAACCCCTACCAAAGAGGTATGAGCATCAAAAATAGATTTGAGAGTTTCCATTATGCCTCCCACTTGAGAGGCCACTGCCTCCCATTCTGTCATTTTGGACTCCAGATCACCCCACCGGGTGTCCTTCACTTGAAAAGGATTTTGGGTGGCCTCAAGCTCTATTGGCTCACCCTCACCTCTAGCCGATTTGGCCCTCTTAGCCGATCGTCGTTCATTTTCTTTCTCTAGCGCCTCAATGCGCTTATAAGCAAAATCAAACTCCAATACCATCCCCTCTTGGGTGGCATAGTCACTCAATAGAGCAACAATGTTCTCAACCCTTCTCTCAAGGGCATCGATGCGTGTGGTAGATTTTGTCATACCTCCACACTATTCTCGATCGTTCTTGCTCTGATACCAATTGTCACGGTTTTAGATTTTGACACTGGCCTGGAACCGTGTGGCACTTGGTTTGAACTCTTTTCAAGCCAAGTCAGCCAAGCTCTCTACGCGTTCACCTGGACAAAGGAACGTAAAAGTTAGGACCTCCTGCCCCATTCTCGTAAAAATGGGAAATACCATAGTTATCATATGAAAATATCATGATCGGATAATTATAGCAATACAAGCACATCAACAAGCAACCAAGCACAAAGATTTATTGAATGGGCTACTTATTTTATTCCAGAGGCAAAATAGTCATTGCACAGTCATGTCAACGATCTATTCCCAACTTGCAGACAGGAGAGAACGCCTGCAAGAAGAGAAGGCACAATCCAGGGACTCAACAAGCCTACGGTGGCCAATCGGGCCTAGCCCTTGCTGGTAACCAACTAGTCACTCCCCCCTAAAGAGCCTTAAGAACAAGTAGAACTATGGTGGGAGGAGACATCAATATGTCTGAGGTGACACCCCCCTTTAATAAATAAATAAAAAGGAATTACAAGAAACTGACACGACCCTTTTCTTACTACTAATTGCTACTAATTTATTTCATTATTGTTTTCCAGAAATTCTAATATTGAAAAATTACATTTTTGGTCCCTAAAACTCTATGACCCTGACAATGTGGATGTTATGTTGTTCTACCTTTTATGTAGGTATGTTTGGAAAGTCAGGAACTTTGGTGTATTTGAAGATATACCTCCTAACCCTTTGGTAACTCTTGAAAGGGCTCAGAATTATCTTGATGAGTTAATCATTTTGGCAACTCCACAATCTCATTCTTTGCCACAACAGCAATTGGTATCCATCAGTCCAAAGGTCTGGAGCCCTTCTCTTGCTGGCTTTTTAAAAATTAATGTAGTTTGCAGATTTTGAAAGTGTCTCTTCTTGAGCTAGTGCGAGTTTAGGGGTAAGGAATCCTAGCGGTTTGCTGTTGGATGAATTTGCAAAATCTTTCTATTGTGTTATAAAAATTAAATAATTTTTTTTTAAATCGTTTTTTCGACAACCTACACCATAACGTGAGGATAATGGAGTGGGCTTCATCTCAGTGGACTGTGAATAGGCTGGATCATACTATGGGAAGCCCAAGCTCTGAAGTGACGTCCCTCTTTCCCAATACAAAGTCAATAGGCTGTTGAAGTAGAGACATGGCTCAATCCTTGCAGTTGATCTATTGGACCTCTATCCATAGCTTGATTCTGCTGGTAATTTATTCCAAATCTATAAAGCCCGAGTCTAATAAACCTTTCACTGTTATGGATAATATGATATTAACACTTTGTTTAGACTTTTATGAGAGATGAAAGACAACAAGAACAGGAACGAATTTATTTTTTATTTTTAATCTTCTTCCTGTCTTATATCTAATTTTTTAAAAAAGAAAATCTCTCCAAATAAATAAATAAAAATAAATACTATTTCCTTTTCTCTCTTTTTTTTTTTTCGATTCATAAAAAAAAAGTATGATAGGAATTCCATTTGATTTTCTGTGGATAATAAGTTGGATGGTGGCAGCCTGTTGGATAAGTTGTCAGCAATGGCTGATCGATGAGCCCTTTCTTTTGTCAATTTAAAAAATTATTAAAAAGAGCTCATTACTAAAATCGGAAAATTCTTCTTTTTTATGATTTTTTATCAATATTTTTTTCTTAAATTTAATTTACATTAACTTTTTATTCAACAAAAGAAAGGAAGGGAAAACAAATATTCAGAAATTAATCAAACGATAATAAATCATCCTTACAGTACAATTGCACAAACTATAGACTATATCCTCTTCCAGAAGTATTGAAAGAGAAGATAAATCCCAAATCTAAAACAAAATTTACAACGGAAATAAACACACTTTAAATCATCAATACAATCAAGAAACGGAGAACCTTCTTCTTCTTGGCTTGGAAATGTCAACACCAACATTATCATCAATGTTAGAAGTATCCTTAGATCCATGTTTGAAAGGATTCAACTTTCCTAATGTCTTGGACATTGATGAGAAGAAGGTGGGCTTCCGAGGACCACCCTTCCCGGAAGTCCCTTGATTGCTGTTGTTCTTCTGCATATCCGATATGACAAGCTTCATCTTCATGAGCTCCGATCTCAAAGCCTCGTTCTCTCTGATCAGAGACACATCCGTCGCCTGCAATTGATTCCTTGTATTGCCAACGCCAGCTTCTGGCGTGCTGCGTTCGTCCATCCCACTTCTTAGCTTCAGCTGATCATAGTATAACGCATGCAAAACAATCTGTACAGGCAATCGTTTGTTTTGTGAGGCATGAAGTCGAGCTTCGTGGGAAAGCTTTAACGTGTCCATTACACTGCACACCTTCTCTCGCTCTATCTCGTCAAGGTTCGGATGGGCCTGACAGATCAAATCAAATAGCAGTTAGCGTTTGAATGCTTGTCTTTTTAACAGGATCTAATGTCTTAAAAGGAATATTTTCAATTACCTTCAGATAGATGTCAATGGCACGGTAGAGATCATCATCGACTTTCCTAGCTCCTTTGGGAACTAGAATGGCGATTCCATTGAATTTGGAGATACCGAGTTCTCCATAGGTGGCAATCTCGCCGAGATAGGCGTCTACGGTCTTTGCAACTCTTTGCATCCCCGTAGAACAAGTATCCTTGAAATCGCCACCGCTGAAGACAGCCATGGTCTTCTCCTTCTCCACGAACCCAGATATGATCCTCCTCACGCTCTCTAGATCAAAGAGTCTCTCGCCATCGTAAGTGAAAGACAAGACCAGAAGATCGTCCACTGTAACGTGCTCTAGTATTGCAGAGATTCGTTTCTCTAGCTCGTTCTTGCAGGAGTTGGAGGCTTTGAGGAAGATGGCAGACCGGAGAAGGCAGCAGAGAAAGTTGATCGGGAAAGCAGCTTTTTCAGAAGGCAAGAGAGAGACTATTGATTGTAGAAGCTCCCGTTGGCAGCTCCTGATGTCGGAGTCGTCAGGATCCATGGACTTGGCTTGCCCAGAATGATCTCGAACCAGATCTCGAAGATTTCTCTCCGTGTAAGTTATGAGAGCACTCGCTAGGGTTAGTGCTTTAGCTCCCCGTTTCTTCATTGCAGAAATAATCTTCCCCACAAATTCTACATCTAAAATCGAGAGCTCCTCCGTCCACCAGTTGGGAGGCGACCGGCTTGGAAAGTTTGCCTCGTTACAGGCCTAAAGCCCAAAACAGACACCACCTCAGCACAACAAGAACAAGATTTTCATTTTTCAATAACACTTGAAATACAGAAGCATACCTTAACGCTGATAACATCTGCACATCTCTGAAGAATTTTGAGATCTTCAGCCATGGGAAGGAGATCTTCGCAAGATTTCAAGACGACAATAGCACCGGAGAGGCTAGACAAGGCAACCTGAGCAAGGAAATCTTCTGTACGACCAGAGAGGTTATTGTCGCAGTATAAATCAGTCATCTGGAGATATTCAGAAGCACAGCGAAGAGCAGCAACATTATGAACAGTGATTTCGAAGTTGACCCCATAGCAGAATTTTGCAGCTTTCTCAAACATTTCAGGGCCTCCAGGTATCTCAGAGAGATTGATTCTTGTAAGGTCTGGTTCTGTCGATTCCATTATCAGTTTCCTTATGTAGTTGCTCTTTGCCACAAGCATGAACTGTCCCAAAAAGGAATCTTAATTAACCATGCATAATAATCCTTCATCTATTTATCCTCAAAATACAAGGAAAAGGTGTAGAACTGATTTGATCCATGTACCTTGTGAAGAGCGAAGCTGGCTTCTCCAACTTCAACCACAACATCTGTTGGAATTTCTTGAGAAAACACCCTGAAATTAACAGGTTTTGTAAAGAAAGATCAATAATTAACCTGAGGATGGTGTCGTAGAAGCTTGATCAAGGATTTGAAGCTTACCATTGACCTGTTCTCTCCATGGCAATGGAGAGTCTGCTGTTGCTTCTGAGAGGGGTAGCCATTTCTGCTGACTGAAATAAGGAAGGATGTTTAAGATCCGAGGTGATGAGTTATGCAGAGATTCTTTATAGAATTGATTTATTAATAATCCGTTTATCTACTGAAAATTTCACTTTTTTAAGATAGTTTCTTGGACTATTCTACCCCCATCCAATCCAATAGGCGAACTATTCTTTGACCATTCCACCTCTATCTAATCCAATAGCAAACTCACTTTTCATTAGCAAAATTCCCAGAAAAAAAAATTAAAAAGTGAAATTAATTAAAGTTCAACCAATAGAATCAAATTAAATACACATACAAATTTATATTTAAAATTAGAGTTAACATTTATTCAGTTTGATTTAAAACACCATCAAATTCAAAAAATTAAAAATTAAAATTTTTTTTATAAAAATTAAATTTATTTTGATAAAAATTAAACTGAATTAAATCGATTTAATTCAATTTGATTTAATTAGTAGAATATTTTAATAAATTTTTTATTTTTTTATATTTTTTTAATATTTTAAAATTTAATTAAAATATTTTAATTATAATTATGATCTAATCTTTTTATATTATCAAAAATAATATATTATTAACACTAATCAATTTGATTTGATTTTTTTAATAAAAATCGAACCAAATTAAAATATTTAAAATTTTTGAAATTAAAAATTAAACCGAATAGAAATAAATAATAAATTAAACTACATCTTTAAATTAATTCTATTTAATCAATTTTTTCAATTTAAACGGAATATTATTTTTCATTTTTATTTGAAATTACTGCAGTAAGATATTTAATTTAGTGTATTTTTATTTAAATTAATATAAAATTTTAATTTAATCTCAATTTAAGCCTTACCGTAACAAACCATAGAATTTTGCTATTATATGAATTAACATAAGTTAAAAATATCAATAATTATTAATTATAAAAGAATATAATAATAAATAAAAATTATGAATACTAATAAAAATTTATTTTTATTAATAATATTTATTATTAATAGTAATTATTTTATGATAAAATTATGATTATAAAAAAATAGTAATTATTTTTTATTAATAATCATAATTTTATCATAAAATATTTATAACTATAATTTTACTGTTGTTAATTGTGGCCATAAACATAGCAAATTAAATTTATTATTATATTTTACATACATCAATAACAGTAACTATTAATATTTCTATTATATTTTAGTTTATATAACAATAAAATTAATATTAATGTAAAATATTTTATTACTAATTTTAATATTTATTGTAATGTTTAAAAATTAGAATTCGTGAGATATTTTTTTATTTAGATAAAAAATTAGAAAAACCGTATTTATGTTTTAAGTTAATTAAATTTCTTGCTTTCTTAGTTCAAAAATTAAAAAAAAAAAAATCAATTTCCAGATTTTTCTTCAGTTTTAGATTGAATTGAGTAAAAATTGAAAATCTTAAACTAATTTAATAAATAAAAATATATGAAATTAAACTTTCTCAATAAGTTCGATGTGTAATTTGGTTACTCACTTTGTCTTAAAAAATTGTATTACCCCAACTTTAGTTTTATTATTCTATTTAATTCTTCAACATTCAAATTTAATTTCTACAATTTGTATGTATCTGAGTAAATCTCATTTCAAAAAAAAAAATAATTAAAAATTAAAAAAATAATATGCATATAATTTTATATTATAAAAATTAAATTAATTATAATTTAAAAGTTGAAAGAGGAAATATATTAAAAATAAAGTTAATGGATAATATGACTCTTCGTGCAAACATGAGGTGAGAAATTATACATTTAGTCTTCTCAATAAATTAAATTTAAATTTTACTTATCATTTTTATCCTAAATTTAGATAAATGTATCACAATTATCCCTTAATTTTAATTTGCATATAAGAAAAATTTTTAAATTTCAAAATAACTTATTTTCTTTAAATTCTTTATAAAAATATCCATAATGATCATAAATTATAGTCATGTAATTTTCTTTATAATTAAATTAAAATTTAATTTTTATTTATTTATTTTATATTTATTTGAGTTTACAGTTAATTTAAAATTTTGCAATTTGATTTTAAGATGATTTTATAATTTTTTTTATTTATTTTAGTGCAAAAAATATTATATTTTACTTTATTTTAATTGTATTTAACACTGCTTAACATGGTTGATTTTTTTATTGGTATTATATTTATATTTTATTTCTATTTATGTTAATATTAAATTTTATATTATTTTATAAATACATTTTATCTAAAAATTACTTAGTATTAGAAATTTTATGATATAATTTAAAATTAACATATGATTGTAATATAATTATTTAAATTGAAAATAATTTTAAATTGAATCGAATAAATTAAATATTAAAATTTTAATATTTAAAAAATTAAATTAAATTGATTTTAAATAAAAATTAATTAATTATTTTAATATATTCTTATATTTTTTTTTTAAATATGTAAAGGTTAATTATAATTTTTTTTAAATAATGAAAACACACGGAGACATCATATGACCAAGTTTTGGAAAATGGAGGATAAAGTGGGGAATTGAGTTGGAATTGTAACGAAGTAATCATTAAACATCAAAATCCAACATTATTTCCGCGAAGGCCAGACAGGATGGAATGGGAATGTCTCTGTCAGTTAAACAAGTGGCTAGGATTTTCACCTAAAGTTTTGGTCACCAAGCCTCCACGTCATCCCGTCGACCACCTCTTCCACGCCACCGCTCTGACTGTTTTGTTCCCTTGGATAACATGGTGGGCCTCTCCCGTAGCTCATTCTCCTACTATTACTTGTACACCTGGCACTTTATTCCACGTGGTCCACTCATATTCATGAAACGGATATCCGTCGTTGTACATACAATTATTTTCTTAATTATTTTTTTTCTCTCCATCTCTTTAGAGAATAATCGCTAAGAATGGTTCATGCATACCCATAGACAATAACCGTACCATGACTGGCTATAGATTACTCTATGACTAATACATTTCCACCCTTAAAATTTATCCAAAAATAATTTATGGCACTTTAAAATTTAAAAATATCATAGAATATTTTTGATATGCAACTTTGAATCCTTCTTTATTGCAGAAGTCTCGTGATGAAGAAAAGACTTTCATTGCATTGCTCAAGTGAATAAGCTACTTATATATAATACAGGTGGCTTAGTTAACTACTTAGTTAGGTGACCTGGCATACAACTAACAAATTGGTTAACTACAAGTACATTAGTTAATTACTCTAAGCTAACTATAAATACAATAAAATAGCTAGCTAACTACTAAATCTTGCTATCTTATACTTCCGCTTAAGTTAAATATAGAGATCAATAATATTCAACTTGTTTAGTAAAAATCTGAATTGTAGGGTGAAGAGTTTTAGTAAATAGGTGTGCCACTTATTGCTTAGTATGCAAATATTGACGCTGAATTACACTAAGTGAGACCTTTTCCCTTATGAAATGACTATCTATCTCTATGTGTTTATTCCTCTCATGTAAAACAAGATTTTTTTAAAAATATGAATAGTAGACATACTATTAGAAAATAAATCCATAGGTTTAGGATCTAGCACATTCAAATATGCCAATAATGCAATTAACCATAATATTTTTACTAGCGTAGCTGCTATAGATATATACTCTGCCTCTACTGAGTTTCATGATACAATGTGTAATGACAAATGCTCCTCTGGACTTTCTCTTATACATAACATATCCATAATGTCAGGAGTATAGAATGGGCAGTCATGATCTTTCATTTACATAGTGCCAAGGGCGTAGAATGGGCAGTCTTGGTATTTCCATATCAGTGATAAATATATCATAACATACTCGAGAGCTAGTGGCTCATCCAACGTCCATCCACAACAACAATAATTTATGCAATGCATCATATTCGTGAACTCTAATACAAAACAACCTAATCATATATACATGACATTCATGTTGTATGAGCATGCTTAAAAAGTTTGATTTTTTTAAAATAATAGATCAGTTCAGTTCTACTCACCTCTGGCTGACGCACACCTAACCTTGAAATAGTTATCTCACTTCAAGTCTCTACGGTCTTCAAAGTCCGATCCTATCCATACAGACTTAAATGATGAACCAAACATAACTTTTACAATAGTTAAAACAACCCCCTAAGAAATTCCTAATAACACACAAGAATACTCGTAGGAAATAAGCAGAAAAATGCTGGACAAGGGACTTTCGGCGGCAGGTTCGGCGACCGAAGGTCAAAACCTTCGGGGGCAGGTTAGGCGGCCAAATGGCTGCCTCCACAGGCAGGTTTGACGGCCGAATCTTGCTTCCGCGGCCGAACCTGGTTCTCCAATAAGGCAAAACCCGATTCTGCCTTAAACATGCAGCCACCAAAACGCTTCCAAACACACATACAAGATTACCAAACTTACTCAAAACATAACTAGGGTCACTAATCATCAAAGAACCAAAGGAAAGAACACATGCATTCATAAAATAAGGAGGATCACCCATTCTCAAAATAAAAACTCCAACTCTAAAACTTAGAAAAAGGACGATCATGCATGCCACAACAACCCAGTAAGCACTTAATACACTTATTGAAAACCTTTAGAAAATAGAAGAAAAGGCAAGGACTGAACTTACATATTTGGAGACACAAGGGTGACAGCAAGCAAGATTTGGATAAGAGGGTAACCGATCTCCGAAGGGTCTTCAAAAGCTAACACTTGAAATTCAAACTCAAATCTTCAAAATCGAAGTAAAAACTCATGAATTGTTTAAGGGATTTGAAGAAACTCCACAAAAACATCAAGGAGAGTGCATGGAATCACCTCTGCCCAAAATGGAGAAAGAGTTCTCACATTTTCGGGCTAAAGGCCTTTTGTAGGTGGCTGAAAAAGCCACCTTTCGGCCGCCGAACCTTAAAACTCCTCTAACTTCTTCTTTTTTTTGAAAACGAAAAAACACACCAAGAAAAGTTTCAAATTAAATTTATGAAAATCCTATTTTACCCTTCTAAAGATTCCTGCTTTGAAATCCCGGATTTCGACGGAGATTCCGTCGAAACGTTGGAATTCTGACACCGGATTTTAACCGGATATTATATTCTTTACCCCTTAAGAACATTCGTCCTCGAATGTTCAATAAAGCAAGCAAGCAAAATATACACATTAAGAAAACATATAAAACCATCTAACAACTTACTTTAAAAGAGATGGGGTACTGCTTAAGCATCAACTCTCGAGTCTCCTAGGTGCACTCTTTCATATTGTGGTGATTCTATAAAACTTTCACTATCGCGATTTTCTTGTTCATCAGCTTTCTGAACTGCGTGTCTACGATTAGTACTGGTTGCTCAACATAGGTGAGATCTCCTAGGATTTTCATATCAGGTTCACTAAGAACCTTGCCTCGATTTGACACGAATTTTCATAATGTAGAAACATGAAAAACCATATGGATTTTCTCTATGGAAGTAGGTAAATCTAACTTGTAAGATACATTCCCAATCTTTTATAAGATTTCGAAGGGTCCGATGTACCTTGGAGCTAGTTTACTTTTCTTTCCAAAACGAAACACCCCCTTCATAGGAGACACCTTATGCAATACCATATCTCCTCCTGAAAAATAACTTGCGTTTTGCGGATGTCTGCATAGCTCTTCTGCCTACTTACTACTATTCTGATTTTTTCTTTGATGATGGGCACTACTCTGCTGGTGATCTCTACTAATTCTAGCCCTGCTAAAGCTCTTTCTCCTACTTCTTCCCAGCAGATAGGTGACCTACACCTTCTTCCATATAAAGCTTCATAAGGAGCTATTTCAATGCCACTATGGTAATTGTTATTGTAGGAAAACTCCAACAATGGCAGATGTTGCCGCCAAGAACCACTAAAATCTAGCATACACATCCTTAACATGTCCTCTATAGTTTGGATAGTCCTTTTTTACTGTCCATCAGTCTGTGGGTGGAAAGCAGTGCTACAGTCTAGCCTCATACCCATAGCATTTTGCAGACTTCGCCAAAACCTTAAGGTAAACTGGGGTCCCCTATCTAACACTATAGAAACTGGAGCCCCATGCAGCTTGATGATTTCTTCCACGTAGATCTACGCCAACTTGTCCACAGAGTAACCACTCCTGATAGGAATAAAGTGAGTAGATTTGATCAATCTTTCCATTATTACCCATATAGAGTCATGTCTATTGGACGTTGCTGGTAACTCCACTACAAAATTCATTGCCATATATTCCCATTTTCACTCTGAAATCGGTAGTGGGTTGAGCATTCTAACTGGCTTCTGATGTTCTAACTTTACCCTTTGACACACCTCACAAGCGGACACAAACTAAGCCATTTTCCTCTTCATAGATGGCCACCAATACACTTTCTTCAGATCCTGATACATCTTGGTGGCTCCAGGGTGAACGTTGTACCTGGCATTATCAGCCTCTCTCATAATGTCTCATTTCAAGTCTATGTCATCTGGTACACATATTTTGTTTCCGTAATGAAGAATCCCTCTGTTGTCAAACCTAAAATCACCATTCTTATCTTTCTGAACAACTCTTGCTATTTTTACCAACTCAGAGTTCTTGTGTTGTTTTTGTGCCACTTGTTCCAGAAATACGGGTGTCACTTTCATCTGTGCTACTAACGTACCTGTACCAGACAACTCTAGCTGCAAGCCTCGTTAACAAGCCTGTAAAACTCTTTCACAACTGGTCTTCTTTCCACTGAGATGTGTGATAAACTGCTAAGTGATTTCTAACTAAGAGCATCTGCCACCATATTTGCTTTACCCGGATGATACTAGATTTTGCAATCTTAATCACTAAGCAGTTTCACCTGTCTCCTCTGCCTCAAGTTTAACTCTCTCTAACTCAAGATGTATTGCAAACTCTTATGATATGTGAAGATTTCACATTTCACCTGTAATACCCGGCTAGACTCCGGTATCAGAATTCCTACCGTCCGGTGGAATCTCGGATGTCGGAAACCTCTAGAAGGGGTAAAATCATGTTTTCATAAAATGTTTTAATGTATTTTATGGTTTTAAGTAAAAAGAAAATGAATTTTTGCATTAAAATAACTTTGGAGGAAGACCCAGATTCGGCCGCCGAACCTTAAGTTCGGCCGCCGAACATGCATGCGCTTCGGGAGTGCTTTAGGCCCCCGAAGGCATAAGTGAGGGAAGTCCAAGTTCGGCCGCCGAACTTCACCTTCGGCCGCCGAACATGGCATGCATGCGGAGGCACGTTAGGCCCCCGAAAGTGGCCTGGCCAGCCACTTATAAAAGGGTCCCCTTGTCCGAACGGGTGAGCTTTTCTCCCCATTTTCGGCCAAGGTGAGTTCTTCGCCGTCCCTCACCGATTTTGAGCTCTTTCCTTCAAATCTTTCATGTTTTCTTATGAGTTTTAACTTTGTTTTGAAGATTTTTGAGCAAAGAGCAAGCTTTGGAGCTTGGAGACCAAAGAGGTGAAATCTCTCCCATCTCCAAGTCTAGGTCGTCTCTCTCTCGATCTTCAAGAGGTTGAGCTCATTGTATGTTTTAAACAATTTTTAAGTTGATTCATGGGGTAGAAATGCATGTTTAGGATAGTTGAGCTTGGTTAGGTTTTATGTGCTCTTATGGACAATGTGTGCTATGTGTGTATGTTTGATGTATTGTAGTTGGGGTTTAGGATAGTTTGAGACCTCTAGGTGTTGATGTATGAATGTATGCATGTTTTGAGAGGATTGAATGCATGATTGAATGGTTTGGGAGGCAAAATGTGCATGAGAGCCGAGTTTCTGCCACTTGGGAGAGACTCAGGTTCGGCAGCCGAAGGGACTTTCGGCCGCCGAACCTGTCTGTGAGGCAAGCCTTTCGGTGCCGAAGCCTGCCCCTGAAAATGGACTTTCGTCTCTGGAGGGCACTTTCGGCCGCCGAACCTGCATGGCTTTCGGCTCTGGAGGGACTTTCGGCCGCCGAACCTGCCGCCGAAAGTGCCCTGTTCAGCCTTCCTTTGCATGATTTGTATGATTGTTTTGAGGTATTTTAGGGGGTTTTTGGGGAGTATTTTCAGAGTCATGTTCATGTATGTTTGGTCCCTCATTTGAGTCCACCTGTGTAGGTTCGGACCCGAGGAACCGAGGACCCCAGCAGTGACAGCTGCTTCAGAGTCTTTTGAGTTTCAGCCAGAGGTGAGTGGAATACAACTCTTTTATTTTAAAGTAAATGAAATTTTATGCACGCTCATGCATCATAAATGCCATGTTGTATACTAGGTTGTTTGCATTAGAATTCACGAATATGTTGCATTGCATTATTTGATGTTGATGTGGATGGGTGTTGGATGATCCATTAGCCCTCGTATGATATGATATGATAATGATACGGTATGGAAGACCAGTGAGGCCCATTCTACGCCCCTGGCACAGTTGGACTATTATGTTATGATATGATAAGAGAAAGACAGTGAGGCCCATTCTACGCCCCTGGCACAGTTGGTCCATGTAGAGGGCTTTTGGTGACAAGTCCATCCTTGATGTGATTTACTTGTGATGTGATGCATTCCATTATAGCATATGTTTTAAATGTTTTTATTATTATGCTCACTGGGCTCTAGTAGCTCATCCCACTCCCTTTACCCCCAGGTTTGCAGGTACAGGGTAGACCAGGAGGTCAGCAAGAGTAAAGATGAGTTATGTAATAGTTTAGACGTGGACATGATAAATTGTAATGTAAAAGTATTGTGTAGTTATATGATGTAAAGATGTTATTGAGGTTTAGAATTTGTGCTTGACCCTAGTATGTTATTAATCCCCTTTGTACACATGATCTTTATGTTATGATGTCTTATGATGTTTTGATAGACCAAGCTTAAAGTATGTTATGATACCCCATTGGAGCATTTGATGAGGGCTCCAGTGTGTGGTTTATGCTTATGTTGATGTGCATGCATAGGTTAAGCTTGGTAACAGGAAAGGAAAAAGTTCACATTGTTTATGATATGTATGATCATGTATGGGATTAAACCGGTTTTCAAGTTTTATGTCAGGCTTGCTACGGGTCCCGGCGGCCTTATGCCAATCTGGATCCTAGCGCCGGTAGCGGTCCGGTTACCGGGTCGTTACATCACCCTATACAGGTAATGCCTCCACATCTTGAGTGCAAATATCACATCTGCCATCTCTAGATTGTGTGTAGGATAATTTAACTCGTGCTTCTTCAACTGTCTAGAAGCATAAGTAATTACCCTCTCATTCTGCATCAACATATAACCTAGTCCCACTCAGGATGCATTACAAAATACTGTGAAATCCTCATTACTTATAGGCAGAGCTAACACTGGTGCTGATGTCAATCTTCTTTTTAACTCTTGGAAACTTTTCTCACACTGATCTGACCAGACAAACTTCTGATTCTTTTGGGTCAACCTGGTCATAGGAGCAACTATTTTGAAAAAATCCTGAACGAATCTCCTATAGCAACCGGCTAAACCCAAAAATCTTTTGATCTCTATTACTGTAGCGGGTCTGGACCAGTTAGCTACAGCTTCCACTTTCTTAGTGTAACGACCCCAAAATGGACCGTCACCGGCGCTAGGATTCAGGTCGGCTTAAGGCCGCCAGAACCCGTAGCAAGCCTGCTATACTCTCTGTGTACCTGTAAACCTCATACATGATCATACATTTTCTGTGAAAATAAAACTCTTTTCTGAACCAAGGCTTAACCTGTGCATGCACTATCTCTGTACTCTGTACTCATGTACTCTGTACTCTGTATCCCTGACTAGAGCTTGCTCTAGATGGGTTCACTCATACCTGTTAAGCCTGGTTTTCACATACAGGAAAACATATATACATATACAGATCATGTACAACACATACATCACTAGGTCAAGCAACAACTATTACATCTCTTTAAATATTACATGTCCACTCTAAGCTATTACAGATCTCTTTACTCTTCCTGTACTCTGCTGAACTGTCCCTGTACACTGTACACTGAATACTGAATACTGAATACTGAACCTGCAAAACTGGGGTTAAGGGAGTGGGATGAGCTCTATAGCCCAGTGAGTAGAACAGTAAAACATCTCAGTAAAATATGATCTCATGGAATGCACCATATCACAGACAAGCCACATCAAGAGTAAACATGTCACCACATAGTCCCAGTAACTCTGTGCCAGGGCGTAGAATCGAGCACCTGGTCTTCCTGTCATATATGTATATGTGTATATAACACCTGTGAACTTACCATTGCCAGGGCGTAGTCAAAGGCTCCTGGACTTTGCTATATACCTGCCAGGGCGTAGTCAAAGGCTCCTGGTCTTCCTGTCTGTGACTATTGGATCATTCAGCATTTACTCACATCATCAAATAACAATGCAATGCAACATATTCGTGGATACTAATGCAATCACCCTATGGTATCATCATGATGCATGCGAGATGCTAAAAACATGTCATTTGGTCAATTTAAAAGCATTAAGTGTAGTTCCACTCACCTCTGGCTATCTGGACTGACTGACTCTGCAGGTTCTGAAACTCTGGAGCAGTACTCACTGCTGCTCTCTCTGGTTCCTCTGGTATGTACCTATACAGATAGACTCAAATGAGGGACCAAACTATCTTATTAATACCTCTATTAAACTCCCCAAGAATCCCCTGAAACTCACTTAACTAATCATGCAAAGCATGCAAAAGAAAAGCTGGACAGAACACTTTCGGCGGCAGGTTCGGCGGCCGAATGTCCTCTCCAGAGACGAAACTCAAGCACCTTCGGCGGCACCTTCGGCGGCCGAATCCCCCAAACAGAGCCGAACATGCAAAACACTCGGGGGCAAACTGTGGCAGTCTAAGCCACCATGTAAGAGGTTCGGCGGCCGAATGAACTTTCGGCTGCCGAACCTGAGTTCATCCAGAACTCAGTTTCAACGGCAAACCACCTCCTTCTTTCCTTCAACTTCTCAACAGGCATATACTCATGTATATGATCACAGGGGTCCAAGACTAACTAATAACCCCAAACAACAAAACAAACATAACAGATACACATGTAGACATGCATAACTCATCAAAACTATCATTAAGAACCTAAACATGCATCTCCTTCCACAAATCCCCCTAAAACCTTCAGACACATATACACATGTTCAAGAGCATCACTTACCTCCTATAACAAGAAGCTGAACACTCTGAACAAGGGAAAACGGATCACCTCCTCTCACACTCTCAAACTCTCTCAAACTCACTTTTTGCTTCACAACCGTTCAAAACTTGGTGAATGAGCAAACTCCTGCATGAGCTGCTCAAAACACTTGCAGATGAGTCATAGAAGACGTGGCTAATTCATGGCAAGAATCTGAGGCCAACATCTGTCAAAAGCCATGACTCAGCTGGCTGGCCAACTCATCGTCGGCTGCCCAATCACATGCAAGACCATGCAACGTTCGGGGGCCGAACTTACCTTTGGCAGCCGAACACTTTCGGCGGCCGAACTTACCTTCGGCGGCCGAACTTGGCTCAACTGCCTTAGGTCATTTCAACTCAAAACTCACTTCAAGTATTCTACCACATCAACACAAATCACACTACTTGGGTAAAACATAACTCCTACCCTTAGATAGAGTCCCAACACCCCGAATTCCACCAGACAATAGGAATTCCGATGCCGGATTCTAGCCGGGTATTACATTCTCCCCTCCTTAAGAACATTCGTCCTCGGATGTTCCTAAAACAAATAACAATCACAACAAAAGGAGGAAACGAACCTCAAAACAAATATGGATACTGCTGGAGCATAGACTCCCGCGTCTCCCACGTGCACTCTTCTAGATTATGGTGGTTCCATAACACTTTCACCATCGGAATCTCCTTGTTCCTTAGCTGTCTGATCTGCGTGTCCAGAATCCGCACTGGCTGCTCTATATAGGTGAGATCTGTATGAATCTCCACCTCAGGCTCACTCAGAACCTGATTCGGATCTGACACAAACTGTCGTAGCATAGAAACATGAAATACTGGGTGAATTCTTTCCATAGAAGCAGGTAAATCCAGCTTATACGACACATTTCCGATCCTCTGCAACACCTCAAAGGGTCCAATGTATCGTGGAGCTAATTTACCTTTCTTCCCAAAACGAACCACTCCTTTCATTGGAGACACTTTCAGCAATACCCAATTACCCTCTTGAAACTCTAACTGCTTTCTGCGCACATCTGCATAACTTTTCTGTCTACTCTGAGCTGTTCTGATTCTCTCTCTGATCATGGGCACCATTCTACTGGTAATGTCTACTAACTCCGGCCCTGCAAGAGCCTTCTCTCCTACCTCTTCCCAGCAAACAGGTGATCTGCACTTCCTCCCATATAATGCTTCATAAGGAGCCATCCTAATGCTAGCATGATGACTGTTATTGTAGGCAAACTCCACCAAAGGTAGATGCTGCCGCCAAGAACCGCCAAAGTCTAACACACATAGTCGAAGCATATCCTCTATGGTCTGGATGGTCCTTTCTGACTGTCCATCAGTCTGTGGGTGGAAAGCAGTACTAAAATCTAATCTCGTGCCCATCGCACTTTGCAGACTCCGCCAAAAGCGAGAGGTAAACTGAGGTCCTCTGTCTGAAACTATAGACACTGGAACTCCATGTAATCTCACTATCTCATCCAGATAGACCTGTGCCAACTTATCCACAGAATAGTTACTCCGTACTGGAAGAAAATGAGCAGATTTCGTGAGTCTGTCCACAATCACCCATATCGAGTCTATCCTGTTGGACACTACTGGTAAACCCACTACAAAATCCATGGCTATGTTCTCCCATTTCCACTCTGGAATCGGTAATGGGTTAAGCATTCCTGCTGGTTTCTGATGCTCTAATTTCACCCTCTGACAAACCTCACAGGCTGTCACGAACTGCGCCACTTCTTTCTTCATGGCTGGCCACCAATAGACCCTTTTCAGATCCTGATACATCTTGGTGGCTCCTGGGTGAACACTATACCTCGCATTATGAGCTTCCCTCATAATGTCTTCCTTCACACTGCCCCTATCTGGTACACAAAGTCGACTTCCATAGCGAAGGATCCCTTTGCTGTCAAATCTAAACTCTGCACTATTGCCTGACTGAACAGTCCGGGCAATTTTCATCAACTCAGGGTCCTCATGCTGTCTCTGAGCTATCTGCTCCAGAAACACAGGTGTCACTCTCATCTGTGCTATCAACGCACCTGTACCAGACAACTCTAGCTGTAATCCCTCGTCAAAGAGCTTATACAGCTCCATCACAACTGGTCTCCGCTCTGCTGCTATATGGGATAAACTGCCTAGTGACTTCCGGCTTAGGGCGTCTGCAACAACATTCGCCTTACCCGGATGATACTGGATTTTACAATCATAATCACTGAGCAATTCGACCCACCTTCTCTGCCGCAAATTCAGCTCTCTCTGACTTAAGATGTACTGTAAACTCTTGTGATCGGTGAAGATCTCGCATTTAACCCCGTAGAGGTAATGCCGCCACATCTTAAGTGCAAAGATAACTGCTGCCATCTCTAGGTCATGGGTAGGGTAATTCAACTCGTGCTTCTTTAACTGTCTAGAAGCATAAGCTATTACTCTATCACTCTGCATCAATACACAACCCAATCCCACTCGAGATGCATCACAGAACACTGTGAAGTCCTCATTACTCACAGGCAGAGCTAACACTGGTGCTGTGGTCAATCTCCTCTTGAGCTCTTCAAAGCTCTCTTCACACTGGTCTGACCAGATAAACTTCTGGTTCTTCTGAGTCAATTTGGTCATAGGAGTTGCTATCTTTGAGAAGTTCTGAACGAACCTCCTATAGTAACCTGCCAGTCCCAGAAAGCTTTTAATCTCAGTCACTGTCGTGGGTCTGGGCCAGTTAGCTACAGCCTCTATCTTCTTGGGATCTACCTCAATACCCTCTGCTGATACCACATGTCCCAAGAAGGCAATGCTCCGTAACCAAAACTCACACTTCGAGAACTTGGCATATAAACCATGCTCTCTCAGTGTCTGCAAAACAATCCTCAGATGCTGGGCATGCTCCTCTGCATCTCTGGAATACACTAAGATATCATCGATAAACACAATGACAAAGTGATCCAGAAACTCACTGAATACCCTGTTCATGAGATCCATAAATGCTGCAGGGGCGTTAGTCAACCCGAACGGCATCACTAAGAACTCATAATGCCCATATCTGGTCCGGAAAGCTGTCTTAGGCACATCTGCCTCTCTGACTCTCAACTGATGATACCCAGATCTCAGATCTATTTTCGAGAAACAACCTGCTCCAGCTAGCTGGTCAAATAGATCATCAATCCGTGGTAAGGGATACCTATTCTTGATAGTGACCTTGTTCAACTGTCTGTAGTCGATACAAAGTCTGAGGGATCCATCCTTCTTTCTAACAAAGAGCACTGGAGCACCCCAAGGTAAGGTACTAGGGCGGATGAAACCCTTCTCTACCAAGTCCTGCAACTGTTCTTTCAACTCTGTTAATTCAGCTGGCGCCATCCTGTAGGGAGGAATAGAGATAGGTCTAGTAAGTGGCAGTAATTCAATTTCAAACCCTATCTCCCTATCAGGTGGTAGTCCTGGCAAATCGTCTGGGAACACATCGAGAAACTCTCGGACTACTGGTACTGTGGCTGGTTCCCTCACCTGACTGTCTAGCTCTCTCACATGAGCTAGAAACCCCTGACAACCCCTCCTAAGCAAACGACGAGCCTGAAGGGCTGAAATCATACCTCTGGGTGTACCTCTCCTGTCTCCTCTGAAGACACACTCTGACCCATCCTGGTCTCTGAGACTCACTAGCTTCTCTCGACAGTCCAACGTAGCACTATATGTAGATAACCAATCCATCCCCAGAATGACATCAAAATCTGTCAAGTCTAGAACCACAAGGTCAGCTGGAAGGCATCTACCCTCTATAAACACTGGACTGAAACGACAGACTGGCACTGCCACTGATGGGTCACATCTAGGTCCACTGACCCAGAGAGGATACTCTAACTCAGAACTGATCAAACCCAATCTCTCTATGGCTCTCGAAGCAATAAAGGAATGAGAAGCACCGGGGTCCATCAAAGCATACACATCTGAACACCCAATGATGAGATTACCTGACACCACTGTGTTCGACGTGTTAGCCTCCTCCTGTGTCACTGTGAAAATCCGTGCTGGGGCTACCGGATTTCCACCTCGGGAACCTGCTGCTGAAGTAGAGGCTACCCCTCTCCCTCTACCTCTGCCACTAGTCTGAGGCATGACTGGAGCTGCTGGCCGTACAACTGGCTGTACCACACTGCCTGAACTCATCTGCTGGGATGGTACAAAAGTCATCTGCGGACAATCCCGAGCAATATGCCCTTCCTGTCCACATCGAAAACAAGCTGTAGATCCCAACCGACAAACTCCTCCATGTGGTTTTCCGCATCGTCTGCAGACTGGAGCTGTGCCAGAGCTTGAGCCACTACCTATTCCCAGACCTGACTTGACTTTACTCCAGAACCCTTTCCTTGTTCCTCTCGCTCTATCCCATCTTTTACCGCTTGGAGTGGGGGCTTTAGAACCCGAAGCCTGTGCCTTTGACTGTTTCTGAATATTGGCACTAGCTTCCATTTTCCTGGCTGCATCTACGATGGTATGAAAACTCTCCTTTTCTGCTGGAAGAATCAAGGAAGCATACCTAGGATGCAGTCTCATAGTATATCTCCTTGCTTTCTTCTGATCAGTATCATAGGCTTGACCCACATACTGAAGCAGATCCAGGAACTTATCTGTGAATTCATCAACACTCATCTCATCTGTCTGTCGCAACTGTTCAAATTCAATTACTTTCATCTCCCTCGAACTGTCAGGAAAAGCCCACCCTGCAAACTCATTGGCGAACTCTCCCCATGACATGCTGTCCATTCTAGGCTCCACATAATTCTTAAACCATTCTCTGGCTTTCCTGCATTTTATTGTAAAACCTGCCATCTCAATGGCTCTCCTATCATCTGCTCCCAATTCACTAGTTATCATCCTAACTGCTCTGAGGTAATCAAATGGATCATCTCCCGTGTTGTATTTAGGAGCATCCAATTTCAAGTACTCCGTCATTTGGACTCTACCTCCAGATGAGCTAGGTTCATGTCTGTCAACAACAGGGGCTACTGGTTCTGGTGGTAGTACTGGTTCATTTGGTTCATTTGGCTCTAGGTGTACTGCACTTGGATGTATAGGGGAAGAGGGATACATAGGATATGGTGGATATGATGGGTAATAGTGAGGATATGGCATATATGGCATGTATGTAGGATATGGGTCAACTCGAGAGTACTCCGACATCCCCTCCATCGGATACTCTGGCTCCTGAAACAAGGATGGATAGCCAAAACCTGAGGCCTGAGCACCTCCCTGCGACTCTCCCATACCTTCCTCAAAACTGCCTATACCCATACTGTCATCTCTAGACTGATCCATCTCCATAGCTTCCCTCCTTTCCTCTGATCTTCCTCCCCTAACTGTTCCTCTTCTGCTCTCGTCGACAGACCTTCTAGGGTCTATTGACGTACCTTCCCTGCTAGATCTCTGAGACCTTGCCCTAGGTAATGCAGGAGGACGAGCAGCTGGTCTCTCATTCTCTGGTGGGACTCCAGTCAATCGAGCTGATCGACGAGTTCCTCGCATTTTTACTCTGGAAACACAACATATAACATACCACTTTAGCACATAAACATCACATATCAAGCGTACACATACAACACTCATGGCATATCATAGCAGATAGGACTCAAGACCCTATCCTAGTGGACATGATTTCCTATTGTGCTTGACCATTTCTAACCTGTCTGAGCCCAACACTGTCTCTATAGGTCCGATCATGTGAACCTAGGGCTCTGATACCAATCTGTAACGACCCTAAAATGGACCGTCACCGGCGCTAGGATTCAGGTCGGCTTAAGGCCGCCAGAACCCGTAGCAAGCCTGCTATACTCTCTGTGTACCTGTAAACCTCATACATGATCATACATTTTCTGTGAAAATAAAACTCTTTTCTGAACCAAGGCTTAACCTGTGCATGCACTATCTCTGTACTCTGTACTCATGTACTCTGTACTCTGTATCCCTGACTAGAGCTTGCTCTAGATGGGTTCACTCATACCTGTTAAGCCTGGTTTTCACATACAGGAAAACATATATACATATACAGATCATGTACAACACATACATCACTAGGTCAAGCAACAACTATTACATCTCTTTAAATATTACATGTCCACTCTAAGCTATTACAGATCTCTTTACTCTTCCTGTACTCTGCTGAACTGTCCCTGTACACTGTACACTGAATACTGAATACTGAATACTGAACCTGCAAAACTGGGGTTAAGGGAGTGGGATGAGCTCTATAGCCCAGTGAGTAGAACAGTAAAACATCTCAGTAAAATATGATCTCATGGAATGCACCATATCACAGACAAGCCACATCAAGAGTAAACCTGTCACCACATAGTCCCAGTAACTCTGTGCCAGGGCGTAGAATCGAGCACCTGGTCTTCCTGTCATATATGTATATGTGTATATAACACCTGTGAACTTACCATTGCCAGGGCGTAGTCAAAGGCTCCTGGACTTTGCTATATACCTGCCAGGGCGTAGTCAAAGGCTCCTGGTCTTTGCTATACGTGCCAGGGCGTAGTCAAAGGCTCCTGGTCTTCCTGTCTGTGACTATTGGATCATTCAGCATTTACTCACATCATCAAATAACAATGCAATGCAACATATTCGTGGATACTAATGCAATCACCCTATGGTATCATCATGATGCATGCGAGATGCTAAAAACATGTCATTTGGTCAATTTAAAAGCATTAAGTGTAGTTCCACTCACCTCTGGCTATCTGGACTGACTGACTCTGCAGGTTCTGAAACTCTGGAGCAGTACTCACTGCTGCTCTCTCTGGTTCCTCTGGTCTGTACCTATACAGATAGACTCAAATGAGGGACCAAACTATCTTATTAATACCTCTATTAAACTCCCCAAGAATCCCCTGAAACTCACTTAACTAATCATGCAAAGCATGCAAAAGAAAAGCTGGACAGAACACTTTCGGCGGCAGGTTCGGCGGCCGAATGTCCTCTCCAGAGACGAAACTCAAGCACCTTCGGCGGCACCTTCGGCGGCCGAATCCCCCAAACAGAGCCGAACATGCAAAACACTCGGGGGCAAACTGTGGCAGTCTAAGCCACCATGCAAGAGGTTCGGCGGCCGAATGAACTTTCGGCTGCCGAACCTGAGTTCATCCAGAACTCAGTTTCAACGGCAAACCACCTCCTTCTTTCCTTCAACTTCTCAACAGGCATATACTCATGTATATGATCACAGGGGTCCAAGACTAACTAATAACCCCAAACAACAAAACAAACATAACAGATACACATGTAGACATGCATAACTCATCAAAACTATCATTAAGAACCTAAACATGCATCTCCTTCCACAAATCCCCCTAAAACCTTCAGACACATATACACATGTTCAAGAGCATCACTTACCTCCTATAACAAGAAGCTGAACACTCTGAATAAGGGAAAACGGATCACCTCCTCTCACACTCTCAAACTCTCTCAAACTCACTTTTTGCTTCACAACCGTTCAAAACTTGGTGAATGAGCAAACTCCTGCATGAGCTGCTCAAAACACTTGCAGATGAGTCATAGAAGACGTGGCTAATTCATGGCAAGAATCTGAGGCCAACATCTGTCAAAAGCCATGACTCAGCTGGCTGGCCAACTCATCGTCGGCTGCCCAATCACATGCAAGACCATGCAACGTTCGGGGGCCGAACTTACCTTTGGCAGCCGAACACTTTCGGCGGCCGAACTTACCTTCGGCGGCCGAACTTGGCTCAACTGCCTTAGGTCATTTCAACTCAAAACTCACTTCAAGTATTCTACCACATCAACACAAATCACACTACTTGGGTAAAACATAACTCCTACCCTTAGATAGAGTCCCAACACCCCGAATTCCACCAGACAATAGGAATTCCGATGCCGGATTCTAGCCGGGTATTACACTTAGGGTCTACCTCGATTCCATTTTCTGACACTATATACCCCAAGAAAGAGATACTCTCGACCATAACTCACATTTAAAGAACTGAGAAAGGATATTTTTCTAGAATAATTAAAGATAAAGCAATAATAAATAAAGATTTATATATTAATTGGTATTAATAAATAATTGTTGTACAGTTTCTGCAATTGAGCAGGTCATTAACAAGTAATAGAGTAATGAAAGAAATATCGTCCCCACAGGAAATATATTGAATATCAAATGTTTGATTATTTTAATTATTTCGACTATCAAGAGATAATTATAAATTTAAACTAATTTAAAGAAAGTAATAAATGAACTAATAACTGAATTGAATGACCACTTATGAGATAAATATTCTAGAATTAGAAGCTCACACTTTAATTGAAATGGATTAAAATTGAATATTCAATATATAAAAAGGTTATTTATTTGAAGGAAGTTAATATTAAAGTATTCTAAACCCTCTTTCAAGGTACAGAGATTATATCCCAATCAAATCAATACTTATTTTTATAGTATTGAATCAATTAGAACTCATTAGGATTTATAATCAATCGTTAAAATCCTCAAAAGATTAAAGTCTATCTCTAGATCTGAAATTCTAAGTCCAATTTTATGTTTCTCCTATATTAATTTTTACTTTTTAGTTCTTCAATTAATATATTAGATCAATGCAAAGTGGATACTAACACAGCAAGCATTAAGTCTGCAAATCAAATAATAAAATTCTAAATTTATTGAATAAAAGCAATTGAAGATCCATATAATCAAAGTGTTACTTTTCAAATACTAAAAGAAAAAAATTACTCACTCATGTTCATAATTGTAAAAATAATAAAATGAAGAAAATAATTCATAAGAAAAATAAAACCAAATATAGATCCGTGATTGAAATTAACAACTCGATTTTCTCTATGAACTAATGGTTTTTTCTCATTTTGTTTAGATTCTTCTTAGTGGTGTCTAAGTTCAGAATGTTTTTCGGATAAATTTTTTTGGCTTTTATTTCTATTATGGCTATTATTTCAATCCTAGATGATTTAAGAGGCCTCTTGGACCAATCATGATGCAATAAAATTAAATGGATTGAGTTTATGTACTAAACTCGCATGAACCTGTGTAAATTAGATTATTTTACACGGGTCTAACTTGTTACACGGGTTAAACTTGTAACGACCCGAAAATTGGACCGCTACCGGCGCTAGGATCCGGATCGGCTTAAGGCCGCCGGGACCCGTAGCAAGCCTGACATACAACCTGTAAACCTGTTTAATCCCATACATGATCAACAACATACATAAAAATTTGAATTTTTCTTTCCTTTCAATCACCAAACTCAACCTGTGCATGCACTGACTTAAACATAACCATAAACATTGACCCTCCTTTGGGATCTCATCAATGCCCCAATGGGTGACATAACATATGTTGAGTTGGTTTACATAAACATCATAAAACATAGATCATGTTTACAAAGGGATTTCTATACAAACTCAGTCAAGCACAACTTCTAATCCTCAATCTCAAAATCAACATTTACATGACATAACTATAAATCATTTTACAATTTATCATGTCCACATTCTATCTATTACATACATATGACTTCATTCATCTCGACTTTGTTGCCTAGCCCGTACCTGCAAACCTGGGGGATTAGGGAGAGGGGTGAGCTACTAGAGCCCAGTGAGCAGAATGATAAAAACATTATATTAACATTTCATGCTTTCATGGAATGCATCACATCACAGACATATCACATCAAGGATGAACTTGTCACCAGTAGCCCTCTACATATCCAATAGTGCCAGAACGTAGAATGGGTCCTGGTCTTTCCCTTACATATCATAACATAACATTCCAATGTGCCAAAACGTAGAATGGGTCCTGGTCTTTCTCTTACATAGTGCCAGCGAACGTAGAATGGGTCCCACTGGTCTTTCATTCCGTATCGTACATATCATATCGTCACATCATAGGTCGAGGGCTATGGATCATCCAACGTTCATCCACATCAACAACAAAATATGCAATGCAACATATTCATGAATTCTAATGCAAACAACCTAGTATATCTCATGGCATTGATGATGCGTGAATCATGCTAAGAATTGATTTATTTACTTTAAAACATAAAGAGTTATTCCACTCACCTATGGATAGCTCTGACCAGACACTGGAGCAGCTGACTCACTGTTGGGGTCCTCGATTCCTCGGGTCCGAATCTACACAGGTGGACTCAAATGAGGGACCAAACATACATGAACATAACTCTAAACTACTCCCCAAAAACCCCCCTAGAACATCATGAAACAATCATAGAAAAACATGCAAAGGAGGGCTGGACAGGGCACTTTCGGCGGCAGGTTCGGCGGCCGAAAGTCCCTCCAGAGCCGAAAGTCAGGCAGGTTCGGCGGCCGAAACTCCCAGACAGAGGCGAAACTCATGCATGTTCGGCGGCACTTTCGGCAGCCGAAACTGCCCTCCAGAGACGAAAGTCCTCTTTCGGGGGTAGGCTTCAGCAGCCAAAGGCTGCCTCCACAAGCGGGTTTGGCGGCCGAAAGTTCCTTCGGCGGCCGAACCTGAGTTTCTCCAAAGTGGCAGAAACTCAGCTCCAACATGCACAAACTCCTCCCAAACCTTTCAAACATGCATAAACCTATTCTACAACACTCCCAAACATACACAATCAAGCATACAAGTTCATAGGGGTCTCAAACTAGCCTAAACCCCAACTTCAACACATCAAACATACCCACATTGCTCATGAACACACATTAAACCCATAAACTCAAAACAACCTAAACATGCATTTCTACTCCATAAACTTGTATAAAACACATCAAAAGCTAGAGATCGACTCTTACCTCTCGAAGATCGAAAGTAGAGGCGATCTAACTCAGAGTTGGGAGAGATTTAGCTCCTTGGATCTCCAAGCTCAAAACTTATCCTTTTGCTAAAAAATCTTCAAAACAAGGTGAAAACTAGTGAAAATCGTGAAAGATGCGAAGGAAGAAACTCAAGATCGGTGAGGGGCGGCGGGGAGCTCACCTTGGCCGAAAATGGGGAAAAGCTCGCCCGTTTTCGGCTAAGGGACCCCTTTATAGGTGGCTGGCCAGGCCACATTCGGGAGCCGAACGTGCCTCCGCATGCATGCCATGTTCGGCGGCCGAACCTGGACTTCCCTCACTTATGCTTTCGGGGGCCTAAAAGCGCTCCCGAAGGCATGCATGTTCGGCGGCCGAACTTGAGGTTCGGCGGCCGAACCTGAGTTTTCCTCTAAGGCTATTTTCATGCAGAAACTCATTTCTTTCTTGATTAAAAACATAAAACATATTAAAACATTTTATGAAAACATGGTTTTACCCTTCTAGAGGTCTCCGACACCCGAGATTCCACCGGACGGTATGAATTCCGATACCGGAGTCTAGCCGGGTATTACATTCTCCTCCCCTTAATAACATTCATCCCCGAATGTTCCTCAACTAGCACATGCAAGGCACACAACATAACATACATATAAAACACACATAAAACTAACCTCAGAAGAGATAAGGGTACTGCTGGAGCATGGACTCCCGTGTCTCCCAAGTGCATTCTTCCAAATTGTGGTGGTTCCACAGGACTTTCACAATCGGGATTTCCTTGTTTCTCAGCTTCCTGATCTGGGTGTCTATGATCCGTACTGGCTGCTCAACATAAGTGAGATCTTCTTGGATCTCCACATCAGGCTCACTAAGAACCTTGCTCGGATCTGACACAAACTTCCTCAACATGGAAACGTGGAAAACCGGATGGATTCTTTCCATTGAAGTAGGTAAATCCAGCTTGTACGACACATTCCCAATCTTTTGCAAGATTTCAAAGGGTCCGATGTATCGTGGGGCTAGTTTACCTTTCTTCCCAAAGCGAACCACTCCTTTCATAGGAGACACCTTGAGCAATACCAGATCCCCCTCCTGAAAGTCTACTTGCCTTCTGCGAATGTCTGTATAACTCTTCTGTCTGCTTGCAGCAGTCTTGATCATTTCTCTGATTATGGGTACCACCCTACTGGTGATCTCTACTAGCTCAGGCCCTGCTAAGGCCTTTTCTCCAATCTCTTCCCAGCAAACAGGTGATCTGCACTTCCTCCCATACAAGGCTTCATATGGAGCCATCCCGATGCTAGCATGATGGCTGTTATTGTAGGCAAACTCCACCAAAGGTAGATGTTGCCTCTAAGAACCGCCAAAGTCCAGCACACACATTTTGAGCATATCCTCTATTGTCTGGATGGTCCTTTCTGATTGTCCTTCCGTCTGTGGATGGAAAGCAGTGCTAAAATCCAACCTGGTACCCATGGCATTCTGCAGACTCCGCCAAAACCTGGAGGTGAACTGGGGTCCTCTATCGTATACTATGGAAATAGGAACCCCATGCAGCCTTACCACTTCATCAACATACACCTGCACCAACTTGTCCACAGAATAGCCACTCCTGATAGGGATGAAGTGAGCAGACTTGGTGAGTCTGTCCACAATCACCCATATGGAGTCCAATCTGTTGGACGCTGCCGGTAACCCCACCACGAAGTCCATAGCTATGTTCTCCCATTTCCACTCTGGAATAGGTAGCGGGTTAAGCATTCCAGCCGACTTCTGATGTTCCAGCTTCACCCTCTGACACACTTCGCAGGCTGACACAAACTGTGCCACTTCTTTCTTCATGGCTTGCCACCAATAAACTTTCTTCAGATCTTGATACATCTTGGTGGCTCCGGGGTGAACGCTGTATCTTGCCTTATGAGCCTCCCTCATAATGTCTCCTTTTAGCCATACGTCGTCTGGTACACACAATCTGCTCCCATAGCGGAGGATCCCCTTACTGTCGAATCTGAACTCGCTATCCTTGCCTGATTGAACAGTCCTGGCAATCTACACTAACTCTGGGTCCTCATGCTGTTTCTGAGCCACCTGCTCCAGAAACACGGGTGCCACTCTCATCTGGGCTACCAAAGCACCTGTACCAGACAACTCCAACTGTAGACCTTCATTCATGAGCTCGAAGAACTCCCTCACTACTGGCCTCCTCTCTGCTGAAATATGGGACAAACTGCCAAGTGATTTCCGGCTTAAAGCGTCTGCCACAACATTCGCCTTACCCGGATGGTACTGAATCTTGCAATCATAATCACTCAGCAGCTCTACCCATCTTCTCTGTCTCAAGTTCAAATCTCTTTGACTCAGGATGTACTGCAGGCTCTTATGATCTGTGAAGATCTCACATTTAACCCCATAGAGGTAGTGCCTCCACATCTTGAGTGCAAAGATTACTGCTGCCATTTCCAGGTCATGTGTAGGGTAATTCAACTCATGCTTCTTGAGCTGTCTAGAAGCATAAGCAATCACCCTTTCATTCTGCATTAACACACAACCCAATCCCACTCGGGATGCATCACAGAAAACTGTGAAATCCTCATTGCTAGCTGGCAAAGCTAACACTGGTGCTGACGTTAACCTCTTCTTAAGCTCTTCAAAACTCTCTTCACACTGGTCAGTCCACATAAACTTCTGATTCTTCCTGGTTAGTCTGGTCAGAGGAGCTGAAATTTTTGAGAAGTCCTGAACGAACCTCCTGTAGTAACCTGCCAAACCCAAGAAACTTCTAATCTCTGACACTGAAGTGGGTCTAGGCCAGTTAGCCACAGCTTCTATCTTCTTGGGGTCCACCTCTATCCCATTTTCTGACACTACATGCCCCAAGAACGAAATGCTCCTCAGCCAGAACTCACACTTAGAGAACTTGGCATATAAGCCATGTTCCCTCAAGGTCTGCAGAACTAACCTCAGATGATGGGCATTCTCCTCTGCGTTCCTGGAATACACTAAGATATCATCTATGAAGACAATAACAAAGTGATCCAGGTACTGGCTAAACACTCTGTTCATGAGATCCATGAATGCTGCAGGGGCGTTGGTTAACCCGAACGACATTACAAGGAACTCAAAATGCCCATATCTGGTTCTGAAAGCTGTCTTTGGCACATCTTCCTCTCTTATCCTCAGCTGATGGTACCCAGATCTCAGATCTATTTTGGAGAAACAACCCGCTCCTGCTAGCTGGTCGAATAGATCATCGATCCTTGGCAGAGGGTACCTATTCTTGGTAGTGACTTTGTTCAACTGCCTGTAGTCGATATAAAGTCTAAGGGATCCATCCTTCTTTCTCACAAACAAGACTGGAGCACCCCAAGGTGAGGTACTCTGTCGGATGAAGCCCTTTTCTACCAGCTCTTGCAACTGTTCTTTCAATTCCTTCAACTCAGCTGGAGCCATCCTGTAGGGAGGAATAGAGATCGGTCTAGTTCCAGGCATCAATTCTATCTCGAACTCTATCTCCCTAGCAGGTGGTAAACCTGGCAGCTCGTCTGGGAAGACATCCTGAAATTCTCTGACAACTGGCACTGAGGCTGGCTCCCTGACCTGACTATCTAGCTCTCTTACATGAGCCAAATACCCCTGACATCCCTTCCTAAGCAACCTACGAGCCTGAAGAGCTGATATCAGACCTCTAGGTGTACCCCGCTTGTCTCCTCTGAAGACGACCTCTGACCCGTTCTGATCTTTGAACCTGACTACCTTGTCTCTGCAGTCCAAGGTAGCACCATGGGTAGATAGCCAATCCATCCCTTGAATGACGTCAAAGTCTGACAAATCTAGAACCACAAGGTCGGCGGAGAGGCATCTTCCCTCAACAAAAACTGGACTGTACTGGCAGACTGACTCTGCCATTGACGGGTCACACTTGGGTCCACTGACCCATAGGGGACACTCTAACCTAGAGACTATCAGACCCAACCTCTCAACGGCTCTCGGAGCAATAAAAGAATGAGATGCACCTGGGTCCATTAATGCATACACATCAGAACACCCAATGATGAGATTACCTGACACCACGGTGTTAGATGTGTTAGCCTCCTGCTGTGTCATGGTGAAGATCCTGGCTGGAGCTGATGGACCTTCACCTCGGGAACCAGAAGAAGAGGCTGCCCCTCTCCCTCTACCTCTGCCACTGCCCTGAGTTGTGGCTGGAGCTGCTGGCTGTGCCACACTACCAGAAGCTGTCTGCTGGGGCTGGCCCATAAAAGGTGCTCTAGAACACTCCCGAGCCATGTGTCCCTCCTGTCCACATCTGAAACATGCATTAGTCCCAGCTCGACACACTCCCTTGTGTGGCCTCCCACACCTTAGGCATTCTGTACCATCTGAGCCTGAGCTCGAGCCACCGCCTAATCCCAGACCGGATTTCAACTTACTCCAAAACTTGTTCTTCTTCAGCTTCTTGGTGGTGTTACTCCACCTCTTGCCACCTGAGCTCTGAGAAGAGGGACCTGGCCCTCCTCTACCTGGGGTTTTAACTCCTGAAGACTGGGTCACTGACTGTTTCACTAACCCCTCAATTATAGCACTTGCCTCCATCCTTCGAGCCATATCCACCATAGTGTGGAAACTTTCCCTCTCAACTGACTGAATCAAAGAGGAGTACCTCGAATGAAGTTTCATAACATATCTCTTGACTTTCTTCGAATCTGAATCTAGAGCTTGCCCTGAAAAAGGCAGTAGTTCCAAGAATTTATCCGTGTACTCCTCTACACTCATGTGTTCTGTCTGCCTCAGCTGCTCAAACTCAATCATCTTCAGTTCTCTGGAGCTGTCTGGAAAAGCCCATCCAGCAAACTCATTTGCAAATTTCTCCCATGTCATGCCATCTAGTCTTGGGTCCACATAACACTTGAACCATTCCCGTGCCTTTTTGCACTTTAAAGTGAACCCTGCCATCTGAATGGCCCTGCCATCTGAATGGCCCTGCAGTCATCTGCCCCTAGCTCATCAGTTATCGTCTTCACTACCCTCAGGTACTTGAAGGGGTCATCCCCTGACTTGTATTTGGGAGCATCCAGCTTGAGGTAATCTGTCATCTTCACTTTGCTCCCACCGGCTGAGCTAGGTCTAGAAGGTTGAGTAACTGGGGCTGCTGGTTCTATAGGTGGTGGAGGTGGGGGTGCAGCATTCCTCGAGGTGGGGTTTGCCGGGGTAGGATAGAAGGATGAGGGTGGATAAGCTGGGTACTGTGGGTAAGGTGGATAGAAAGGTGGATAAGGCATGTAGGTAGGGTAGGGGTTAAAGCTGGAGTAATCCGATGTGCCTCCCATCGGATACCCTGAACCCTGTGGAAAGGGTGGATAATGGGGTGGAAAACCATACCCCGAGGCCTGAGCGCCTCCCTGCGACTCCCCTGTCCCTTCTTCCGATATGCTGACATCCAGATTCCCATCCCTCCTCTGATCCTCTTCCATAACCTCCCTCACATCTGAAGAACTTCCTCCTCTATCTGTCCCCCTTCTGCTAGCATCAAAAGACCTTCTAGGGTCCCTTGACACTCTTTCTCTGCTTGATCTACATGACATTGCCCTAGGCAATGCAGGAGGACAGGCGCTCGTGCCCTCATCCTCAGGTGGTACTCCAGTCAATCGTGCAGATCGACGAGTCCCTCTCATCCTGTTTTCTGAAAAACAGTACACAATACTAAAACATCAGCATCATATGGTTCATGTGGGAACACATGAACCTGCATCACATACATAGCATACATATCATAACATTAATGCTCATGCATATAATCATGGCATTTCACATCATTAAACAAGACAGGACTCCACATCCTATCCTAGTGGACATGATCTTTCCTATGGTGCTTGACCTTCTATAACATCTATGAGCTCGACACTCTAGGTCCGACCATATGAACCTAGGGCTCTGATACCATTCTGTAACGATCCAAAAATCGGACTGCTACCGGCGCTAGGATCCGGATCGGCTTAAGGCCGCCGGGACCGTAGCAAGCCTGACATACAACCTGTAAACCTGTTTAATCCCATACATGATCAACAACATACATAAAAATTTGAATTTTTCTTTCCTTTCAATCACCAAACTCAACCTGTGCATGCACTGACTTAAACATAACCATAAACATTGACCCTCCTTTGGGATCTCATCAATGCCCCAATGGGTGACATAACATATGTTGAGTTGGTTTACATAAACATCATAAAACATAGATCATGTTTACAAAGGGATTTCTATACAAACTCGGTCAAGCACAACTTCTAATCCTCAATCTCAAAATCAACATTTACATGACATAACTATAAATCATTTTACAATTTATCATGTCCACATTCTATCTATTACATACATATGACTTCATTCATCTCGACTTCGCTGCCTAGCCCGTACCTGCAAACCTGGGGGATTAGGGAGAGGGGTGAGCTACTAGAGCCCAGTGAGCAGAATGATACAAACATTGTATTAACATTTCATGCTTTCATGGAATGCATCACATCACAGACATATCACATCAAGGATGAACTAGTCACCAGTAGCCCTCTACATATCCAATAGTGCCAGAACGTAGAATGGGTCCTGGTCTTTCCCTTACATATCATAACATAACATTCCAATGTGCCAGAACGTAGAATGGGTCCTGGTCTTTCTCTTACATAGTGCCAGCGAACGTAGAATGGGTCCCATTGGTCTTTCATTCCGTATCGTACATATCATATCGTCACATCATAGGTCGAGGGCTATGGATCATCCAACGTTCATCCACATCAACAACAAAATATGCAATGCAACATATTCGTGAATTCTAATGCAAACAACCTAGTATATCTCATGGCATTGATGATGCGTGAATCATGCTAAGAATTGATTTATTTACTTTAAAACATAAAGAGTTATTCCACTCACCTCTGGAGCAGCTGACTCACTGCTGGGGTCCTCGGTTCCTCGGGTCCGAACCTACACAGGTGGACTCAAATGAGGGACCAAACATACATGAACATAACTCTAAACTACTCCCCAAAAACCCCTCCAGAACATCATGAAACAATCATAGAAAAACATGCAAAGGAGGGCTGGACAGGGCACTTTCGGTGGCAGGTTTGGCGGCCGAAAGTCCCTCCAGAGCCAAAAGTCAGGCAGGTTCGGCGGCACCTTCGGCGGCCGAAACTCCCAGATAGAGGCGAAACTCATGCATGTTCGGCGGCACTTTCGGCAGCCGAAATTGCCCTCCAGAGACGAAAGTCCTCTTTCGGGGGCAGGCTTCGGCAGCCGAAGGCTGCCTCCACAAGCGGGTTCGGCGGCCGAACCTGAGTTTCTCCAAAGTGGCAGAAACTCAGCTCCAACATGCACAAACGCCTCCCAAACCTTTCAAACATGCATAAACCTATTCTACAACACTCCCAAACATACACAATCAAGCATACAAGTTCATAGGGGTCTCAAACTAGCCTAAACCCCAACTTCAACACATCAAACATACCCACATTGCTCATGAACACACATTAAACCCATAAACTCAAAACAACCTAAACATGCATTTCTACTCTATAAACTTGTATAAAACACATCAAAAGCTAGAGATCGACTCTTACCTCTCGAAGATCGAAAGTAGAGGCGATCTAACTCGGAGTTGGGAGAGATTTAGGTCCTTGGGTCTCCAAGCTCAAAACTTATTCTTTTGCTCAAAAATCTTCAAAACAAGGTGAAAACTAGTGAAAATCGTGAAAGATGCGAAGGAAGAAACTCAAGATCGGTGAGGGGCGGCGGAGAGCTCACCTTGGCCGAAAATGGGGAAAAGCTCGCCCGTTTTCGGCTAAGGGACCCCTTTATAGGTGGCTGGCCAGGCCACATTCGGGAGTCGAACGTGCCTCCGCATGCATGCCATGTTCGGCGGCCGAACCTGGACTTCCCTCACTTATGCTTTCGGGGGCCTAAAAGCGTTCCCGAAGGCATGCATGTTCGGCGGCCGAACCTGAGTTTTCCTTCAAGGCTATTTTCATGCAGAAACTCATTTCTTTCTTGATTAAAAACATAAAACATATTAAAACATTTTATGAAAACATGGTTTTACCCTTCTAGAGGTCTCCGACACCCGAGATTCCACCGGACGGTAGGAATTCCGATACCGGAGTCTAGCCGGGTATTACAAAACTCATATAAATTGATGACCTCATGTAAAATTTAAATAGGTTGCTTAGGTCGTATGGGTTCAACCCTTGTAAATTGATGATCTCCTGTAAAATTTATATGGGTTGCTTAGATTGCATGGGTTAAATCCATATAATTTCCACAACCTCGTATAAATTTCTGAGCACTCTTTTTCTTCTTCTAAATTTACATGGGGTGGTCTAAATCGCATGGGATCACCCTATGTAATCTTCAATAGCCCCGTGTAACCTTCTAAACTCATATAAATGTATTTTCTTTGGTTACATAGGATCACTATATTTACATGGGTTCACCCATGTAATTTAGAATGAATTATATGGGGTTGCTGAGTGCTCTCTTTCTTATTTTAACTTGGGTATTCTTCAGAAATTAGAGCTTTTAAGCATAATAATAAAAGGAATTTAATACTAAAAACACTTAAAATAAAGATCCCAAATATTGCTAAATATAATTACATCAAAATTTTCCAAACTTAGATTTTTGTTTATTCTCAAGCAAAAAAGAACAATTTAAGATCTCAAAATGGTTTTTTTTTTTTTTCTAACTTGAAGTATTACTAATGATGTCAATAAAAAATTAGAAAATTTGTACAATTATTTAACAACATTCACATCGCAAACCTAGACTTACATTCTCCTATAAACCCCACAGTTTTCGCTCGTAGTTAGAAACTATTTATGATAAATAAACTCTCTCTTAAATACCTCTATGAGTCAATTAGATTATAAAATATCACTCATCCAAATAAAGGTCTTTCATTCTTATAGCACTTACAAATAAGAAAACTGGGATTTAGAGGCATAATTTCTTTTTTTTTTTTTCTTTTTTCTAGCATTCCCTTAAGCTGACTAATTTTTTTTTTTATGCGAGTTCCCACATTTGTGATGCTAACATTGGTTGCTTAACATACTAATACTTAGGCTACTTTGCATACTCATATTTTGAGTCACCATTTGATGTAAAAGTACACATGGGTTCATGTCCATTCTTAGTTACTAAGTAACTCAAAACATTAGAGTAGTTACTTCTCTTTTTTTTTTTTTTAATCTCCCTAAAAAAATTTTGAAGGACCTATCAGGGATGGTTGAGGATATTTATAAGAATGCAAAATTAAGTTCACTTAATGATCTAAGTTAAATAAGAGTAGCAATTTGCTTACAATTGACATGACAAATACTCCTTTTAGTGAAATTAATCACAAAAGAAAAGCTAAAAAAATACTAAATTTTAAAAAAAAAAACTAAGAAAATACTAAGAAATAAAGTTAAAGGTGAAAAAACTCTCTCAAACTTATATTCAACATTATCCTCAATGTCGATCTGTCCAACAACCATAGTGTGTCTATATTAGAAAAATAGATGGAACTGAACGATGCACAAATCACGTTAAGCTATTAGTGAGGAAGTGAAATTAAGAGAAAAAGAAAAATTAATAAGAGATAAAATTAACTAAAGAACAATATAAAGAAATAAATAAAAATTTTGGGTTGCCTCCTTAAAAGCGCTTGTTTATAGTCATTGGCTTAACTCCCTTAGTTTTCACGGTGATTTGGATATGAGAGGTGGAATCCATTCTTGATAGGTGCTTCAATATGTTTGTATTTTATTTTCTTCCATTGACTATGAAAACTCTTCTACTTTGTCTAATACTGCCACCACACTTTTAGTTGAAACTTTAGATGAAAAAGATCTACTGATCTTTGGATGAGGGAGGCTTAGATTTAATCTTTAGAGCCGCAATTTTATCCTCGAGAGATGATGGAGCTAGATCATGTACTAGTTCATCTTCAGTGTGAAGAATGACTAGATTTGTTTTGTAAAGTACTTCAACATCATCTTTTTCACATCCTTTTGTCACATCAATTCGAAAACAAGAATATATTACATCTGGTTTTGTAGAAGTATCAAACAAGTTAAAAATAACTTGCTCTTCCCCGACTTGCAATACTAACTTTCCATTCTTCACACCTATAGTGGCTCCAATAGTGACCAAGAATGGTCTTCCAAGAATAATGGGTGTTCTCAATCTTCCTCCATATCAAGTACAATAAAATCCACAGGGATAAAAGAACTTACCAACCTTAAGCAGAATATTTTCTAAAATTCCTCTTGGATATTTTATTGATCAATCTGTTAACTAAAGATAGATAGTGGTTGATTTAAGTTCACCTAATTTCATCTTCTGATAGGTTAATAAGGGTATTAAGCTCACGCTACACCAAGGTCATAAAGAGCTCTATCAATATGAAAATCGCCAATGTCACATGGGATAGAAAAACTATCAGGATCTTTAAGCTTAGAAGGGAGCTTATGTTGAAAGATTGCACCTAACTGTTTAATTAGTGACACTATTTCAAACTCTTCAAGCTTTCTCTTTTTGGATAGTATCTCCTTTATAAACTTGTCATATAAAGGCATTTGAGAAAGGGATTTAGTAAAAGGAATATTCATGTAAAGAGATTTGATCATCTCCAATAACTTTCCAAATTGAGCATCCAATTTAACTTTCTGAAATCTATGAGGAAAAGGTATTGGAAGCATATATGGCTTTGGTGGAATGTACTTGGATTCTTCTTCTCTAGTTTACTTTTTCTTGTATAAATCTTTCTCAACTATAACTTTTTCATTGTTTACATTATTTCCATCTGTAGATTTCTTCATATCTCCCTCATCCTTAGTTTCAAATGTCTGCTCACTTCTCAAAATTAGTGAATTACAATGCTCCCTTGGATATTCAAGCTAGCTTAGTAACTTTCCTACAACTTTACTAGATGAACTAGCTGTAAGGAAGCCTAGAAATCACTAAAATCAAAATACGTAGTGGAAAAATAAAAGATCTTTGTTTTCACTTTCAGGATCTGAGTGCTTCGTTTAATTCGAAAGGGATGATAAAGAAACTAACCTTTTCAGAAACTATTTCGGACTAGAGGTGCTGCTTCTGAAACAAACACCCTTTATGGTATCCACACGAACATTTTTGTCTGGAATGCTAGCTCTTTGAACGGATGGACTAGCTATGTGCTCTAAATCTGCAACACAGAAAATGATCACAAAAACCCTCTTCACGCTTTTTGTAAAGCTCTCAAAGAAGGTGTTTTCTATTCACTTGTTTTCTCTCAAAAACTTTTTCGTTTTCACACTTTTCTTTTCATAAAAGAGTTGTGATCATGGTAAGAGGCACATAATCGCATATACCAATATATCTGTGCGATAAGTTCTTTTCAAAATAAAATGAAAGGACCTTTTATCTATAACCGTTACAGATAGGCTGCAGATATTATTATCTTATAATATTTAAAATAATTAATATTAATAATAATATCTTTATTAATATTATTATTAATTATACTAACGGGCTCTTAACCCATTAATATGATATAGCACATCAATAATATTCTTTTGTGTGTGACCTAATAAGCTCACATTAATTGGCAATAGACCCAGTCCAACAAAGCCCATGAATCATAAGTGGCCTCTAGCAAGACGTTATGACTAACCAATTAATATGAGGATCGATAGTCCGATAAAACCTAATAAACAGAACATGTATTAATCCCTTTATCACATGATATCTAGTTTGAACATAAGTCATGGTTAATGTCAAACTTATAATGTTCAAACTTATGATTTCTCGATCTTTAAGTAGACTGATAAAACCAAATGATATTGATCACGTTATCAATTCATTTGAGTATGGCCATGCATTTCTCATTCTCACTTATCGAGGGGCCTAAAAGATATATCTCTCAAAGAGAGGAACAAATTCTATCTTGATTGTTCAATATTCTCTACATAATTTCTATTATACTCAATCATAACCTTTGTGATTATCCAATTAAAGACAATGTTTGGTTATGCCAAAATATAACAGTCCTTATATTGAAAATTATGACAATTTCAAGTCAAATGATTAAAACATAACTATTTTGAGATTCACTTATGACAATAACCCATGTAGTGATCTCAATATGGGTCCATCCAATATTTTATTCTCTAACAAGTATCTATGATTATTAATTTATATCAATATACATATAATCATCTCATGATTATCAATCGATAATCATACTAGTCATATTCTATTATTATCATTATAATGACAAGTAACCAGGGATGTTAATCATTATTATATAACATGCAAACAAATAATAATGATAATAAAACATCTTTTATTAATAAACAAAATGATATACAAAAGATCCAAGATAATGGCCTAGGGCAAATACACTAATACTAGCTTATTGAGCTACCTGATTCTCAAGCATCTTATTATGTGTAGCTAGTTGATCCACCTTTGTTGTCAACAATCTAATAGCATCATGTTGCTTTTGTTAAGCAACGAAGAAGTTCTCCATCAATGACTCCAGATTTGACTTCTATTCTAAATTAGACTATTAAGGATAAGATTGATTAAAGTTCTTTTGTTAAAATCCAAATGGTGGCGTATGTTATTCTGCTGAGGAGCTGACACTTGATTTTGCTGATTTGACTAGTTAAAAAATTAGGATGATTTCTCCATCCAAGATTGTAAGTGTTGGAGTAAGGAGAATAAGGATTCCTCGTAGGCTTGAGATAATTGGTATTGTTGACA
Source organism: Manihot esculenta (assembly GCF_001659605.2). Classification (NCBI taxonomy): domain Eukaryota; kingdom Viridiplantae; phylum Streptophyta; class Magnoliopsida; order Malpighiales; family Euphorbiaceae; genus Manihot; species Manihot esculenta. The sequence continues at coordinate 30,077,175 of NC_035162.2, forward strand.
TATTCTACTTCTCTCATAGTAAAACCTTGTAAGAAATAATGACATTTAGAACTGATATAACCTTCTCCACAGAATTCATAATAAGCATTATTGCTTCTCACTGCGTTGACATTATTATTCGCTATTGTGTTGAGACTTATATTTTTCAGCTCTATTGTTAGAGCATCAAATTTGGCATTTATCAAGTTCAGTGCATCAACTTCAAGTACACTAGTTGCTTTTCCTAAATCATTGCTCCACTGATAATACTGACTGACAACCTTGTCTATATGAGCATAAGCTTCATTTGCTAAAAGCTTCATGAATTCTCCTCCAGTTGATGCTTCAATTATACTTCGAAAAGCAAATGATATTCTATCATAGAATTGCTAAATAATCAACCATTTGGGGATACTATTGTGTGGGTACTTCCTCTGAATATACTTATTCCTCTCCCATGCCTCGTACAAAGATTCATCTGGGTGTGGCTGAAAGGTAGTTAACTCCCTCAACTTATCTAGCTTTGTTGGTGGGAAGAACTAACTGAAGAAGTCTTAAGAGAGTTACTCCTACATGGTGATGGAGCTTGGTGGCATAGAATATAGTCACTCCCTAGCTTTGTCTCTTAGAGAGAATAGGAATAGCCAAAGTCGAATAGCATCCTCAGTAACTCGATTCATCTTCATAGCATCACTGATCTCCAAAAATTGGTTTAGATGAGCATGTGGATCCTCTAGAGGTGTTTCCTCAAACTAATTTTGCTTAGCCATTCACATGAGGGATGGTTTCAACTCAAAGTTATTGGCAGTTATGGCTGGTCTCATTATAGGTGACTGATAATCTCTATAGCTTGGGATCACAAAATCCTTCACCTTGAGCTGATTCTGTTGAGCCATGATTACTTCATTCTTTTCTATTTCTTTCTCATGATATTTTCTTTTTCTAAATTTTACTCTATTTCTTCCAACAGACTTTTCAATTTCAGGATCAAATAATAGCTGAAAGTTTTCTGACTTTGTCTCTCATTATAAAATAATCAAGTACCTAGCAAAAAAAAAAAAAAGCAAAATGTAAAAAATAAAAATTGTCTAAATTAATCAAATAATCAATTACTTGATATTAAGTTGTACTCTCCGGTAACGACACCAAAAACTTATTGTGCAATTTCTACAAGTGCACGGGTCGTTAACAAATAATAAAGTGATGAGAAAAGTATTGTTTCTATGAAAATAGGTTGAATGCTAAATATTTGATTATTTTAATTATTTAGACTATTAAGAAATGATTATAAATTTAAACTAATTTAAAAAAAATGAACTAATAACTGAATTGGATGACCTCAGATGAATATTCTAAAATTAGGGGTTCATACTTTAATTGAAATGGATTAAAATTGAATATTTAATAAATAGGAGATTATTTATTTGAAAGAAGTTAATCCTAAAGTATTCTAAGCTTACTTTCAAGATGCAAAGGTTACATTTCAATCAAATCAATATATATTTTCATGGAATCACAACAATTAGGACTCATTAGGATATATGATCAACCGTTAAAGTTCCTCAAATGTTTAAAGCCTATCTCTAGCTATAAAACCCTAGGTTTAATTTATTTTCTCCTATATTAATCTTTATTTTTTGGTTCTTCAATTAATACATGAGATCAATGCGAAGTGCGTACCAACACAAAACAAGCATTAAGCCCATATAAAATTGAATTAAATAATAAAATCTTAAATTTATTAAATAAAAGAAATTAAAAATCCATATAATCAAGTGTTACTTTCTAAATCTTAAAATAAATAAATTTACTCGCTTATATTCATAATTATAAAAATAAATAAAATATAAAAAAAATAGAATCAAATAGATGCATGATTGAAATTGACAGTTTGATCGTCTTAGATTTTTGCTGTGAAATCTTCTCCACAAATTAATGGTTTTTTCTCCTTTTGTTAAGTTTCTCCTCGGTGGTCTCCAAGTTCAGAATGCTTTTCTAATAGAAATTCTTAGTTTTTATTTCTGTTGTGACTTTTGTTTCAGTCCTAGATGATTTAGGAGATTTCTTGAACCAATTAGAATACAACAAAATTGTCTGAGTCGAGTTTAGGTATTGAAATCACGTGAATCATGTAAATTAATGATCCTCTGTAAATTTTACATAAGTTGCTTAGATCGGATGAGTTTATGGATAATTTATATTGTAACTTTAAATCATAAAGCTCAATACTTATAATTATATAATCAAATGTCTTCAGCTTAAATTATGTCTAACTTCTCATCAAAACTTATTAAACTTATTTTTCAAAAATATATATTCATAAATTTCTATGCTTTGAGAAAATAAGTTGAATTTAAATTCTTTAGATTCAATTTTGAATTCAATCTAAAATAGTCAAATTAATGATTTCAAATTTAATATTTGAATATCATTGTGGTTATTTTATATTATATATATCCAAATTAAATTGACAAATAAATTAAATAACTAAAATTTTAGATTTTGAGTTGAATTATATTAATTTTTAAATTTTAAATTAAATTATAAAATAACTAAAAATTTTAATATTTTATATAGTGATATTTATTTATAAAGTATATAAATATAATAAAATAATTTATATCATCTTATCACGTAAATAAGATATAACTTTTCCAATTTAAATTTAAATTTTAAATATAATTGCAATAAGATTTATAATTTTAAATAATTTTATAAATTTTTAAAATTTTAAATTAAATTATAAATAATAAAAAAATTTTCATTTCAAAAAAAAAATTGCAATCACAACATTGATATGAAATTAGAAAAGCAGCACATTTTTTTTACCAAGATGAATTAGAAATATTAGTGATCCAATGATTTGAAGAAAGCAGCATAAGAAAAAAGAGTGAATTTGTAGACAAGGAACATGGATGAAAAATGATAGAGACAGGTAGTTTTGTTATTTTGTGCAATATAGAGTTAAAGCTAAGCCTATTAATGTCGGGACTCGCAACTTGCTAGCTAAGCAATTGGCTCCCCTTTAATGCATACTTTTCATGACTAAAGCTTGTGGACACAGTTCATTTGCACCTCTCAATTCATGACCAAAGCTCTTAGGTCCTTTTACGCATATATGTCTTTGGCACTTTTATTTGGTTTCTCATCATGCACACCAAAAATTAAATGGTGGACTATATATTTACATCTCATATTAAATTAAAATTATAATATATTAAATATTTAAATTTATAAACAATTAAATATAAATTAATTATTTTATTGATAAATTATTAAAAAAGTAAAAATACTTATTTTTATTATTAAATATATACTACTATTTACGCTTTAAATTTTTATAAAATGATAAAATTACTCTCGTTTAATTTTATTAATTTATAAAAATTTAAAATAAAATTTAAAATGGAATTAATAATATGTGTGGTTAAATTTTATTTTATTTTTTATAATAAATCATTGATAATATAGTTATTTTTATTTAATTATTATAATTTCTATAAATTTAAATGTTTAATAGGTTATGAGATAGTAGGGTTCAAATGAATCAAATAACTTTTAAATCCACTTTTTACTTGATTCAAAATGATTAACCCAAATTATATAGTAATTTTGTGTTAACTATTATATATAATTTTGATTTTTCATATTTTTTAATTTTTCATACTTTATCGATGTGGGACAAAGAAGCTAAATATCACTCTCTCTACTAAATTTGCGACGTTCTCATCACAATTGAATTGATACTATTGTTAAGTCAGGACTAAACTCTCGGATATTGTGAATCGCTAGTATTTCGGGCGACTCCATCTCGTCTCATACGGGTAATTCCTTTTCCTCGCAGGTTTATTAGCTTTGCACAATTTTTTTTTATTCAGGGTGTGTCTCTGATACCGATTAAAATAGTTAAAACCCAAAATGATCCAAATAACTTTTAAACTTATTTTTTACTTGGTTCAAAATAATTAAATTAAATTATTTAATAATTTTGTATTAGCTATTATATGCAATTTTCGTATTTTTTTTATTTAATTCATAAGTGATATACAAGATAACTAGTCTATTATTGTCTCAATTTAGTCTCTTTAAATTCCAAAACATACATATTCAGTTTTTACCATTTCAAAATATCACCTACCTAATTCTTGTAATATGTCAAGATGATATCCATTTATTCTTTGCAGTTTTAAAATAATACTAGATAGTTAATAGCTTAAAAAGTAGGGACTAATTAATGTGTTTTTGAAAATAAAAAGGCCAATTTATTAATTTTAATAAATAACATGAACTGAATAATTATTTGTTTATTTAAAGAATATAAAACTCTAAATGCTCAAATAAAAAAAATAATATTTATTAGATTACATGCTTATCTAAAAGAGATTGAAATTATAATATATTTGAATTATATTTCTGTAAAAACATTGAAATGTTTTTCCACCGTTCAAATAAAATGCAAGACATTCACAAACTTATAAATTCGATAGTAAACGTATTAAACTAAATTTGAGAGATTTTAGGTAAATTTGAGAGATTTTAAGTTTTATTTTTCCAATTCTCTTTGTAACTCTGATAAAATAAATAAATAAATAAATAAAATGCAAGAAAATTTAAATCCTAATAATATATACTTAACTATATTTATTGACCTGTGATCACTTGTCTTATGAATCCTTTCAATTACAAGATACTTTTTTTATAGTTTTAAAATTTATACTAGTTGTTTAATTGGCACATTGCGTGGATTATATTTTATAATTTTAATTTTTTAATAATATTCATAATTTTTATTTATTATTATGTCTTTTTATGCATCAATATATGGTAGCAATTATTGATATTATTGTCGTATGTTAGTTTATATAGCAGCAAAATTAATATTATTGTAAAATATTTTGCTACTACTTTTAATATTTATTACAGAGATTATATATTTAAATAAATTATTACAGTTTAAAAGTTATATGAAATCGCAGTATATCTGCCGTTTGTTTTCTATAAATATAGAAAAATCTCTAAATACACATGTAGGAGATAACCCCTTTAAAGAAAAATATGTACAAGAGTTTCAATCCACAAATTTTTTTTTGTCTCTTGATGAAATATTTTAGATTGACTCAAAAACCTAGATTCTATATTATCTTTTGCTATCCTACCAAAAAATAGAAGGAAAAAAAATTTTATATATCATTCACGAGTTGGTGGATATTTTATGCCTACCACTAGGGGTGAGCAGTATTCGGTTCAAACCGAAAAAATTGACCGAACCGAACCGATTTAAAAATTTGGTTCGGTTTTTTATATATTTCGGTTCGGTTCGGTTTTCAATTTCAAAAATTTTGGTTATTTCGGTTCGGTTCGGTTTTGATCAGAAAAAAACCGAAAAAACCGAACCGAACCGATTAGTAATAATAATATGTTTTTTCAATAATATATAGAAATTAAATCATATTAAAATTAAAATATTTTAATTAAATTTTAAAATATTAAAAATAAAGTGTAAAAAATAAAAAAATTGTTAAAAATCGAAACTGATCAAACCGAACCGAACCGAATCAGACCGGTTCAGTTCGATTCGGTTTCTGACCAAAATCGATTCGATTCGGTTTTCATAAATACTCAAATTTCGGTTTTCGGTTTATTCGGTTCGGTTCGATTTTGAACCGAACCGACCGAATGCTCACCCCTACCTACCACATGACATCTCCTTTTCTTTTATTTTTTTATAAATATTTAATTTTAATTTATTTAAAATTAAAAAATTAAGAGTAATTTTTTTCTAAATAAAGTACTAAACATTATTTCATGCTTTTTTTGGGCTCAATCATTAGTGAATCATATTTGATCAGACTTTCAATTTCTGACTTAATCATGAGTGGACTATTTTATTCATCTCTCACTCACATATAATAAAGTGCATTATTATGTACATTCTAATTTTCATATTCAATAAATAGACTATGTGTTCGTGCATATTTTGAGAACTCAAATGTTTATATATCTATCAAGATAATATAATCGCTCGAGCGATTAAATTCATAATAATTATAGTATGTAATACCCCAAATTATTTATCACATTGAATTATCTATATGATTTCAATTATTTTCTTTTTGTGTTCATAATTATATTTCATCCTCAAAAAAATATAATTGACCGGTCAATGATCACAAATAGAATAATACTTCTATATGATTTTTCTTATATCTTGATATTTTCAACCTTAATTTAATTTTTTTTATAAGAATATCTTGTTAGATCGAATCATTCATAATCATAGGATAATATATATTCTAGATAGCAAATAATAAATTAAGTTTTAAGTAATAAATTAAAGTCCTGAGGTTATTAGTAAGATTATTTATAATTTTTAGGGTCTCACACATTGACAAACAAAGATCACCGCTTGTATTCCGATATTTGGTCATGATACATGTGATATGAATCACATGCTATAATATCTTTTCCATTTCTCTAGAGTGAATGTTGCTATTTAAGATGTCGTACATATGATAAATTGAATATATTTAATATTCATATTTGAGTTCTCTAAACTATTCATTTTTTATTAGAAATTCATTTGGTTGTCTAAAATAAATAATGTGACTTATTCATATAAGATCAATACGTTTAATACAATAATCTTCCACTATTAATCTTAACAATTTTGAGATGGCATTGCGTATTATAAGTTTTTGAGCTTTGAATTTCAACTAAAAAAAAAAACTTATAATTATCTTATACTTTATTAAGTCAATAGATAATAAAACCAATTTTGTATGAGGAGGCATTTTTTTTATCGATCTAACATACTTCTCATCATTAGATCTTATGATATAAAGAGTATGTATGAAATGTACCATTACAATAATATTTTAAATATATTAATTCAATGCCTTAGCCTTTACTTTAACTCAATAACTTTATATGACAATACAAAACATTTTTCGTATTAGGCTTTATTAGAGGATCCACTGTCATTTTGTTTTGATAATAATCCATAAATAATAAAAGAATAATATAAAATTTTAACGTGGTTCACCCCCTCAATATAATACATCTTGCACTATCATCGATATAATAATCAATTACAAGCTCAATTCATTTATCTATCAACTAATTACATCCTATTAATCCCATACTATATCATCGATATAATAATCAATTACATGCTCAATTCATCTATCTATCAACTAATTACATTCTATTAATCCCATACTACAAACTGCTCAAAGTAAATATATTTGTTATTCCCTCTTAGTCTCCTCTAATAATAACTCATTATATTTATTATGACTATATTATACACCATAGAGAGTCTCTTCAACTGCACAGGCAAAGTTTTCTCCACCTTAGGCTGAAGTCTCTTTATTACTATAATAAACTACTCATAGTAAATATATTGATTATTCCCTCTTAGTCTCCTTTAAGAATAGCCCAATATACTTTCTATAACTATAATACACCATGATGGATAAAAATTTCTTTTCACAATAGGCAAAAGCCACTCTCTGCAGTTAGGAAAATCTAAACACTTTTAACCATACTTTTATTTTTATAGTGTTTTTTACTCTTCAATCCTAATATAATTAGGAATCTCATCCAATTTAGAAAATAACATATAAATAAGATATTTATCCTATTTAATCCACCTATTGAGGATAAATCTTCACTCGAATAGGAAAAAGTATCTCACTAGTGTAACAGCCCGAAAATCGGACTGCTACCGGCGCTAGGATCCAAATCGGCTTAAGACCGCCGGGACCCGTAGCAAGCTAAACATTCATCCTTCAAACCTGTTTAATCCCATACATGATCAATACATACATAAAAATTTTGAACTTTTCATTTCATTCAATCACCAAACTCAACCTGTGCATGCACTATTCATATACATAATCATCAACCCCACACTGGAGTCCTCAACAAAGCTCTAATGGGGTAACATAACATATAGTGAGTTTGACTTACTTAAAACATCATTAAACCGTTACATTTGACAGATCATGTAAACAAAGGGATTAACATACAAACTAGGGTCAAGCACAACTGTAATCTCCTCAATGACATCATTACATAGCCTTACATTTTAATACGTACTTTTACATCATTTCATAACTTTACAATTACATCATGTCCACTACTATCCTATTACATAAACATGACCATAGCCATAACCTGCTGACCTCCTGAACTATCTCTGTCCCTGCAAACCTAGGGTTAGGGGAGAGGGGTGAGCTAAAAAGCCCATTGAGCAGAACTAAATAGGAAAACAGTTTATTATATCATATGCTTTCATGACATGCATCACATCACAAACAATACACATCAAGGATGAATTTGTCACCAATAGCCCTCTACATATAGATGTCATATCATAACAAGTTCAGCAATGCTCTATGCCAGGGGCGATACGGCCACGCCTGGACTTCACATACTCTATGCCAGGGGCGATACGGCCACACCTGGTCTTTCCATCATATATCATGTCATACATGTCATATCGTGTCATATCATGTCATATCATGTCATACTGAGGGCTAATGGATCATCCAAAATCCATCCACATCATCATCATCGTATTATGCAATGCAACATATTCGTGATCTCTAATGCAACAACCTATTACATAACATGGTATCCGTGATGCATGAACGTGCTTTAAACATTTAATTTCTTTAATATTAAAAGAGTTATGTTCTACTCACCTTTGACTAGCTCTGGACTGACTCTGAAGCAGCTAACACTGCCAAACACCTTGGTTCCTCGGGTCTGATCCTACACAGGTGGACTCCAGTGAGGTGCCAAACACACTCTAAACAACTCATAAACAACTATCCAAAAACCCCATAAAACATCACCAAAACATGCATAGGAAACAACCATGAAAAGGCTGGACAGGGCACTTTCGACGGCACCTTCGGCGGCCGAACCCTCTCTCCAGAGACGAAACTCGGGCACTTTCGGCGGCACCTTCGGGGGCCGAAAGTCCCTCTCCAGAGACGAAAGTCAGGCACTTTCGGCGGCCGAAAGTCTGCTTTCAAGCTAAAACTCAACCTTCGTGGGCAAGGTTTGGCGGCCAATCCAAGCATCCATAGCCAGGTTCGGCGGCCGAAACTACCTTCGGCGGCCGAACCAGAGTTCATCAGAACTCAGCCTCTTTTGCATACCAGCCTCCAAAACCATACCAAACACCCCAAACAAGCACCCAACCTCTTAAAAACATACATAAACCCTTAACCATGCACAAAGGAGCTTAAACAAGCTTAAACTCCAACAAAAACATCATAGAGCATACATAAAGAGCTTATGACCCACATAAGCCAAAACCATCCAAACTACTCAAAACCTCACTTGCTCTCTCCCAATCATGCATACACTCTCCCACATGCATATAGGGCATAAACACTAGACCAGGCCCCCAACAATCAGCACATAAACATACATTGGGCATAAAACCCACATAAACCCTAACATGCATATCTACCCATACTCAACCATCAAAACTTCTTTAAACTTACTTAAAACTTCATTAAAACACAAGGAAAGCAAGGATCTACACTTACCTCTTGAAGATCGAGGGGTGGTGCGATCCCTAACTCGGAGGTGTGGAGGATCCAAGCTCCAAAAGCCTCCAAGCTCCCAAAACTCCTATTTAAGCTTCAAAACTTCAAAACAAGGGTAGAATTCATGAAAAACTTGAGGGATGGGTAGAGAAAGCATGAAAACGACCAAAGGAGTACAAAAACTCACCTGAGCTCGAGAATGGGGAGAAAACTCACCCATTTCTGATATGAGGGCTCTTTATAGGTGGCCTGGTCAATAACCTTCGGCAGCCTAACGTGCCCCCTAAACTCATGCATGTTTGGCGGTCGAACTTGAGGTTCGGCGACCGAACCTTGGTTTGTTCAAACAAAGCTTTCGGAGGCCAAAAGCGCTCCCAAAACCTTCCCATGTTCGGCGGCCGAACTTCACTTTTGGTGGCCGAACCTGGCAAATGCCTCCTTGGTCTTTTTTTTCAAAACTCAATTCTTTTTCATTTAAAACCATGAAATCAGTAATAACATTTTAGAAAACACATTCTACCCCTCTAGAAGACTCTGGCATCATCAAAATTCCAGATTCCAACGGAGATTCCGCCGGAAGGTAGGGATTCCGATGCCGGAATCTAGTCGGGTATTACATTTTCCCCCCTTTAAGAACATTCGTCCCCGAATGTTCAAACAACAAACATTCCCAAAAACATAGCATCAAGCATACATAAACAAGCAAGCAAAGCCTAAAACCTCTCTCCAAAGAGAGACACAGGTACTGCTGGAGTATAAACTCCCGGGTCTTCCAGGCACACCTTTCTATACTGTGGTGATTCCAAAGGGCTTTCACCATCGGGATTTCCTTGTTCCTCAACTTCCTGACTTAAGTGTCCATGATCCGCACTAACTGCTCAACATAGGTGAGATCCCTTGAGATCTCCACCTCTAGTTCTTTAAGAACCTCACTTGGATCTGACACGAATTCTCATATCCTGGGAACATGGAAAGCCGAATGGATCTCCTCCATTGAAGTAGGTAAATCTAACTCGTAGGATACATTCCCAATCCTTTGCAGGATTTCGAAGGGTCCGATGTATTTGAGAGCTAATTTACCTTTCTGCCCATAATGAATCACCCTCTCTTTAGGAGACACCTCCAGCAAACCTCAACTTTCTCGAGAACCTCAACATGCTTCCGCTGCGCACTCTGACAAAACTCTTCTCTCATCTGAAACTCTACATGCTTCTTGCGGACAACTTCATAACGCTCCTGCTGACTTACAGCAGTTCTGATTCTTCTCGTTTTTTTTTTACTACTGGCCTTCTTCTTACTGTACTAAGGGATGGGATAAGCTGCCAAGTGGTTTCCGGTTGAGGGCATCTATCAAAATATTTGCCTCACCCGGATACTGAACCTTGAAGTCATAACCACTACGCAGTTTTATTTTTATTTTTATTTTTTTTTACCCATCTCCTCTGCCTCAGGTTCTTCTCCCTTGACTCAAGATGTATTGTAAGCTCTTTCGATCTGTAAGGATCTGTCATCATACCTTATACAGGTACCGCCTCCACATCTTGAGTGCAAATGTAACAGCCCGGAAACCGAACTGCCACCGGCACTAGGATCCAGATCGACTTAAGGTCGCCGGGACCCGTAGTAAGCCTGCTATCCTGTCTGTATACTTGTGAAATCCCATACATGATCCTACATTTGCTATAAAAACATACAAGTTTTCTTCATTCCAAGGCTTAACCTGTGCATGCACTCTCTCTGTGCTCTCCTAATCCCTACTAGAGCTCCTCATGGCTCTAGGCGGATCAAACTCATAATGTTAAGCCTGGTTTTGCTCATAAACATACAACAAGAAAGAAACATACATAAACTGATCATGTGACTCCACAAAGGGATTACAAGTCTTATAAGTCAAGCACTATTCTATACATTGTACATACACTGTACATATCCATTATCTCTATACATTTACATGTCCACACTAGCTATTACAATACTCTGTACTCTTCCTGTACCCTGCTGAGTTCTCTTTGACCTCTGAACCTGCACAACTGGAGTTAGGGGAGAGGGATGAGCTACGATAGCCCAGTGAGTAGAATAGTAAGAAAATAACAGGTGATAAAACATGCTCTCATGGAATGCAACACATAATCACATCACCTCGGCCGGACGGATCAAAACTCCCTCTATCTCATCTGGGGTACCTAAGTACCATTTGCCTGGTCCCCGTAGGGCTGTTCCAGGTCTTTGTGTGCCTGGTCCCCGTAGGGCTGTTCCAGGTCTTTCCTCTGAGGGCTAATGAATCCTCACGAAGTCCGTGCCGTCTCACATAAGCAATGTACAAGGAGCCATGCCAAGTACAAGGATAGATGCAATGCGGCATATTCGTGTTCACTAATGCACTCACCCTAAGCATAGTCATGATGCATGAAGCATGATAAAATATTCAGTTCTCATATTAAAACATTAAGTTAAATTCCACTCACTTTTAGTTATCTCTGAATTGACTCTGCAGGTTCTGACACTGGACTCACTGCTGACCTCCCTGATTCCTCTGGTCCGTACCTACACAGGTGGACTCAAATAAGGGACCAAACTCACTCAAGAATATCTCGAAGCAACTCCCCAAAACCCCTCTAAACAATCCTAAAACCATCACATAAAACATGCAAAAGAAAGCTGGACAGGGCACTTTCGGCGGCAGATTCGGCGGCCGAAACCCCACTCCAGAGACGAAACTCATGCATGTTCGGCGGCACCTTCGGCGGCCGAAGGTCTCGTCCAGAGACAAAACTCACACACTTTCGGCGGCCGAACTCCCTCTTTCGGCGACCGAAAGTCTCTTTCTAAACCGAAAGCCTAGCTTTCGGGGGCAACCTTTGGCAGCCGAACTGCCTCCACAAGGGGTTCGGCGGCCGAACCTTCTTTCGGCGGCCGAACCTGGTTTCCCGAAGGACAGAACCCTGCTCTGTTTCATGCAAATTTTGCCCAAAAACCTACCAACATGCATATCAACTACTCCCAACTAGCATATACACATATATATGCACAAAGGGGTCTAAAACTACCCTAAAACCCCAAACAAACATAACACATAACACTTAATCATGTTGGAACACCTCAAAACACCAAAACCTCACCTAAACCTAAACATGCCTACTACCCATACAAACTGCATAAAACCTTTCAAAATCATCAAAGAAGCTCAGGATCTTCACTTACCTCTTACACAACTTGAGGCTGAAGGATCCTAACGTGGAGATATGAAGAAAAGCTCTTCCAAAGCTCCAAACTTCAAAACTTGCTTCTTTTGCTCAAAACCTTCATAAATCACCAAAACTCTTAAAACTCTTGAAAGATTTGAGGAAAATCATGGAAAACATGAAAGTCAACGTAGGAGAGGCTGGAACTCACCTCTGGCTGCAAGTGGAGGAGAAATAACCTCCTTCCACCGACCCTTGGCCCTTTTATAGGTGGCTGGCCAGACCACCTTTGGCAGCCGAACGTGAAGCCGCAACCATGCAATGTTCGGCTGCCGAAAGTTACCTTCGGCGGCCGAACCTTTGCATTTCTCCCTTGTTGCTTTTCTTTCAAAACTCAAGTCTTTTAACACTTCAAAACATGAAAACAAGTGAAAAGACTTTGGAAAACATATGCATTACCCTTCTCGAGGGTTCCGACACCCGAGATTCCACCGGACTACAGGAATTCCGATGCCGGACTCGAGCCGGGTATTACAGCAAAGATTACCATCGCCATCTCTAGATCATGTGTAAGATGATTCAACTCATGCTTCTTCAGCTACCTAGAAGCATAAGCAATCATTCTGCCACTTTACATTAACACACAATCTAGTTCCACCCGGGACGCATCACCGGACACTGTGACATCTTCATTACTGGTGGGCAGAGCCACCTCAGGTGCTGACATTAACATTTTCTTCGGCTCTTCAAAGCTCTCTTCACACTGAGTAGACCACACAATCCTCTGGTTCTTCTTGATCCATCTGGCCATAGGAGCGGCAACTCTAGAGAAGTTCTAGATGAACCTCCAGTAGGCAACCTGCCCAACCCAAAAAGCTCTTGATCTAAGTCACTACAATGGGCCTGGGCTAGTCAGCTACAACTTCAACTTTCTCGGGTCTACCTCACTTTTCTTTTTTCAACATACCATGACTCAAGAAAGATATGCTCCTTGACCGAAACTCACATTTGGAGAATTGGGCATCTAAGCCATGTTCTCTTAGGATCTGCAATCCTGACCTCAGATAATGGGCATACTCTTCTGTATTTCTGGGACTCACCGAGGTACCGTCAATGAAGACAATAACGGAGTGATCTAGAAGCCGACTAAAACTCTGCTTATGAGATCCATGAATGTTGTAGGGGCGTTCATTAATCCGAACGACATTCCTAGGAACTCATAGTGCCCATATCTGGTTCTAAACACTGCTCTCTATACATCTTCTTCCTTGATCTTAACTGAGGGTACCTGGATTTCAGATCTATCTTGGAAAGGCAACCAGCTCTTGCTAGCTGGTTTAGCATAGATCGTCGATCCAAGGTAACGAATACTTGTTCTGGGTAGTGACTTTGTTCAACGACTTGTAGTCGATACAAAGTCCTGGGGATCCATCCTTCATTTTCATAACCAACACTAGAGTATCGCAGGGCGAGGTACTCAGTCGGATGAAGCCCTTGTCTACCAACTTTTATAACTGCTCTTTCTACTCCTTTAACTCTGCAGGTGCTACCCTGTAGGGAGGGGTAGGGACGGGTCTGGTCCCCATTATCACTTTAATTTAAAACTCCATCCCCCCTAGCAGATGGTACACTCGACGGCCTGTCTGGGAAAACATCTAAGAACTCGCTACCGGTACTGAGGCGGGTTCCCTGACCTGACTACCACACTCTCTTGTACGAGCTGGAAACCCCTGACAACCTCTCCTGACCAACCTACGAGCCTGCAGGGCTGATATCGAACCTCTAGGTATCCCTATTCTGTCCCCTCTAAGGACTACCTCTGATCCATCCTGACCTCTGAACCTGACTACCTTGTCTCTGCAGACTCAGGTAGTACCACTAGTAGAAGAACCAATCCAACCCTAGAATGACGTTGTAACGACCCCAAAAAGGACCGTCACCGGCGCTAGGATTCAGGTCGGCTTAAGGCCGCCAGAACCCGTAGCAAGCCTGCTATACTCTCTGTGTACCTGTAAACCTCATACATGATCATACATTTTCTGTGAAAATAAAACTCTTTACTGAACCAAGGCTTAACCTGTGCATGCACTATCTCTGTACTCTGTACTCATGTACTCTGTACTCTGTATCCCTGACTAGAGCTTGCTCTAGATGGGTTAACTCATACTTGTTAAGCCTGGTTTTCACATACAGGAAAACATATATACATATACAGATCATGTACAAAACATACATCACTAGGTCTAGGTCAAGCAGCAACTATTACATCTCTTTAATATTACATGTCCACTCTAAGCTATTACAGATCTCTTTACTCTTCCTGTACTCTGCTGGACTGTCCCTGTACACTGTACACTGAACCTGCAAAACTGGGGTTAAGGGAGTGGGATGAGCTCTATAGCCCAGTGAGTAGAACAGTAAAACATCTCAATAAAATATGCTCTCATGGAATGCACCATATCACAGACAAGCCACATCAAGAGTAAACCTGTCACCACATAGTCCCAGTAACTCTGTGCCAGGGCGTAGAATCGAGCACCTGGTCTTCCTGTCATATATGTATATGTGTATATAACACCTGTGAACTTACCATTGCCAGGGCGTAGTCAAAGGCTCCTGGACTTTGCTATATACCTGCCAGGGCGTAGTCAAAGGCTCCTGGTCTTTGCTATACGTGCCAGGGCGTAGTCAAAGGCTCCTGGACTTCCTGTCTGTGACTATTGGATCATTCAGCATTTACTCACATCATCAAATAACAATGCAATGCAACATATTCGTGGATACTAATGCAATCAACCTATGGCATAAACATGATGCATGAGATATGCTAAAAGCAGTTTATGGTTCAATTAAAAGTCATAAGTTTAGTTCCACTCACCTCTGGCTCTGGACTGACTGACTCTGCAGGTTCTGAACCTCGGGAGCAGTACTCACTGCTGCTCTCTCTGGTTCCTCTGGTCTGTATAAACACATAAAGACGTAACTGAGGGACCAAACTAGCATAGAAATAACTCTCTTACACTTCCCCAAGACTCCCCTTTCTCTGACTCTAAAGCTCATGCAAAACATAAAAAGAAAAGCTGGACAGAACACTTTCGGCGGCAGGTTCGGCGGCCGAATGTCCTCTCCAGAGACGAAACTCAAGCACCTTCGGCGGCACCTTCGGCGGCCGAATCCCCTAAACAGAGCCGAACATGCAAAACTTGTGGGGGCAAACTATGGCAGCCTAAGCCACCATGCAAGAGGTTCGGTGGCCGAATAATCCTTCGGCTGCCGAACCTGAGTTCATCCAGAACTCAGCTTCAACGGCAAACCATCTCCTCCTTCCCTTCAATAACTCCAAACATACATATACCAATTCCTCAACACACATATACATAAGTATATGATCACAGGGGTCCAAAAACTATCTAATAACCCCAAACAACTAATCAACCATAACACATAAACATATATACATGCATAACTCATCAAAACTATCATTAAGAACCTAAACATGCATTTCCTTCCATAAATCCCCCTAAAACCTTCAGAAAACTTACAAACATGTTCAAGAGCATCACTTACCTCCTGTAACACGAAGATGAATACTCTGAACAAGGGAAAACGGATCACCTCCTCTCACACTCTCAAACTCTCTCAAACTCACTTTTGTTTCTCTCAATTCTTCAAAACCTTTGCAAGCACCTCAAACTGCTGTGAGAACAACCAAAAACATGTACAGATGAGTCATAAGAGACGTGGTCATTCCATGGCAAGAATTTGAGGCCAACACTTGTCAAAACAAACATGACTCAGCTCACTAGCCAACTCATCGTCGGCTGCCCAATCGCATGCAACACCATGCAACATTCGGGGGCCGAACTTCCCTTCGGAAGCCAAACACTTTCGGCGGCCGAACTTACTTTCGGCGGCCGAACTTGGCGCAACTGCCTTAGGTCATTTCAACTCAAAACTCACTTCCCTTAACCTTAAAACATTTAAACACATCATAACCTTTAGTAACACATAACTCCTACCCTTAGATAGAATCCCAACACCCCGGATTCCGCCAGACAACAGGAATTCCGGTGCCGGACTCTAGCCGGGTATTACATTCTCCCCTCCTTAAGAACATTCGTCCTCGGATGTTCCGAAAACACACAATTTAACACATGAAACGGAGAAAACTAACCTCAAAACAAATATGGATACTGCTAGAGCATAGACTCCCGCGTCTCCCATGTGCACTCTTCTAGGTTATGGTGGTTCCATAGAACTTTCACCATCGGAATCTCCTTGTTCCTTAGCTGTCTGATCTGCGTGTCCAGAATCCGCACTGGCTGCTCTATATAGGTGAGATCTGTGTGAATCTCCACCTCAGGCTCACTCAGAACCTGATTCGGATCTGACACAAACTGTCGTAGCATAGAAACATGAAATACCGGGTGAATCCTCTCCATAGAAGCAGGTAAATCCAGCTTATACGACACATTTCCGATCCTCTGCAACACCTCAAAGGGTCCAATGTACCGTGGAGCCAATTTACCTTTCTTCCCAAAACGAATCACTCCTTTCATTGGAGATACTTTCAGCAATACCCAATTACCCTCCTGAAACTCTAACTGTTTTCTGCGAACGTCTGCATAACTTTTCTGTCTACTCTGAGCTGTTCTGATTCTCTCTCTGATCATGGGCACCATTCTACTGGTAATGTCTACTAACTCTGGCCCTGCAAGAGCCTTCTCTCCTACCTCTTCCCAGCAAACAGGGGATCTGCACTTCCTCCCATATAAAGCTTCATAAGGAGCTATCCCGATGCTCGCATGATGGCTGTTATTGTAGGCAAACTCCACCAAAGGTAGATGCTGCCTCCAAGAACCGCCAAAGTCTAACACACATAGGCGAAGCATATCCTCTATGGTCTGGATGGTCCTTTCTGACTGTCCATCAGTCTGTGGGTGGAAAGCAGTACTGAACTCTAATCTCGTGCCCATCGCACTTTGCAGACTCCGCCAAAAGCGGGAGGTAAACTGTGGTCCTCTGTCTGAAACTATAGACACTGGGACTCCATGTAATCTCACTATCTCATCCAGATAGACCTGTGCCAACTTATCCACAGAATAGTTACTCCGTACTGGAAGAAAATGAGCAGATTTCGTGAGTCTGTCCACAATCACCCATATCGAGTCTATCCTGTTGGACACTACTGGTAAACCCACTACAAAATCCATGGCTATGTTCTCCCATTTCCACTCTGGAATCGGTAATGGGTTAAGCATTCCGGCTGGTTTCTGATGCTCTAATTTCACCCGCTGACAAACCTCACAGGCTGTCACGAACTGCGCCACTTCTTTCTTCATGGCTGGCCACCAATAGACCCTTTTTAGATCTTGATACATCTTGGTGGCTCCTGGGTGCACACTATACCTCGCATTATGAGCTTCCCTCATAATGTCTTCTTTCACACTGCCCCTATCTGGTACACAAAGTCGACTCCCATAGCGAAGGATCCCTTTATTATCAAATCTGAACTCTGCATTGTTGCCTGACTGAACAGTCCTGGCAATTTTCATCAACTCAGGGTCCTCGTGCTGTTTCTGAGCTATCTGCTCCAGAAACACAGGTGTCACTCTCATCTGTGCTATCAACGCACCTGTACCAGACAACTCTAACTGTAATCCTTCGTCAAAGAGCTTATAAAGCTCCATCACAACTGGTCTCCGCTCTGTTGCTATATGGGATAAACTGCCTAGTGACTTCCGGCTTAGGGCGTCTGCGACAACATTCGCCTTACCCGGATGATACTGGATCTTACAATCATAATCACTGAGCAATTCAACCCACCTTCTCTGCCTCAAATTCAGCTCTCTTTGACTTAAGATGTACTGTAAACTCTTATGATCAGTGAAGATCTCGCATTTAACCCCGTAGAGGTAATGCCGCCACATCTTAAGTGCAAAGATAACTGCTGCCATCTCTAGGTCATGGGTAGGGTAATTCAACTCGTGCTTCTTCAACTGTCTAGAAGCATAAGCTATTACTCTATCACTCTGCATCAATACACAACCCAATCCCACTCGAGATGCGTCACAGAACACTGTGAACTCTTCATTGCTGACAGGCAGAGCTAACACTGGTGCTGTTGTCAATCTCCTCTTGAGCTCCTCAAAGCTCTCTTCACACTGGTCTGACCAGATAAACTTCTGGTTCTTCTGAGTCAATTTGGTCATAGGAGCTGCTATCTTTGAGAAATTCTGAACGAACCTCCTGTAGTAACCTGCCAGTCCCAGAAAGCTTTTAATCTCAGTCACTGTCATGGGTCTGGGCCAGTTAGCTACAGCCTCTATCTTCTTGGGGTCTACCTCAATACCCTCTGCTGATACCACATGTCCCAAGAAGGCAATGCTCCGCAACCAAAACTCACACTTCGAGAACTTGGCATATAAACCATGCTCTCTCAGTGTCTGCAAAACGATCCTCAGATGCTGGGCATGCTCCTCTGCATCTCTGGAATACACTAAGATATCATCGATAAACACAATGACAAAGTGATCCAGAAACTCACTGAATACCCTGTTCATGAGATCCATAAATGCTGCAGGGGCATTAGTCAACCCGAACGGCATCACTAAGAACTCATAATGCCCATATCTGGTCCGGAAAGCTGTCTTAGGCACATCTGCCTCTCTGACTCTCAACTGATGATATCCAGATCTCAGATCTATTTTCGAGAAACAACCTGCTCCAGCTAGCTGGTCAAATAGATCATCAATCCGAGGTAAAGGATACCTATTCTTGATAGTGACCTTGTTCAACTGTCTGTAGTCGATACAAAGTCTAAGGGATCCATCCTTCTTTCTGACAAAGAGCACTGGAGCACCCCAAGGTGAGGTACTAGGGCGGATGAAACCCTTATCTACCAAGTCCTGCAACTGTGCTTTCAACTCTGTTAACTCAGCTGGCGCCATCCTGTAGGGAGGTATAGAGATAGGTCTGGTACCTGGCAATAATTCAATGTCAAACCCTATCTCCCTATCAGGTGGTAGTCCTGGCAAATCGTCTGGGAACACATCGAGAAACTCTCGGACTACTGGTACTGTGGCTGGTTCCCTAACCTGACTATCTAGCTCTCTCACATGAGCTAGAAACCCCTGACAACCCCTCCTAAGCAAACGACGAGCCTGAAGGGCTGAAATCATACCTCTGGGTGTACCTCTCCTGTCTCCTCTGAAGACACACTCTGACCCATCCTGGTCTCTGAGACTCACTAGCTTCTCTCGACAGTCCAACGTAGCACTATATGCAGATAGCCAATCCATCCCTAGAATGACATCAAAATCTGTCAAGTCTAGAACCACAAGGTCAGCTGGAAGGCATCTACCCTCTATAAACACTGGACTGAAACGACAGACTGACACTGCCACTGATGGGTCACATCTAGGTCCACTGACCCAGAGAGGATACTCTAACTCAGAACTGATCAAACCCAATCGCTCTATGGCTCTCGAAGCAATAAAGGAATGAGAAGCACCGGGGTCCATCAAAGCATACACATCTGAACACCCAATGATGAGATTACCTGACACCACTGTGTTCGACGTGTTAGCCTCCTCCTGTGTCACTGTGAAAATCCGTGCTGGGGCTACCGAATTTCCACCTCGGGAACCTGCTGCTGAAGTAGAGGCTACCCCTCTCCCTCTACCTCTGCCACTAGTCTGAGGCATGACTGGAGCTGCTGGCCGTACAACTGGCTGTACCACACTGCCTGAACTCATCTGCTGGGATGGTACAAAAGTCATCTGTGGACAATCCCGAGCAATATGCCCTTCCTGTCCACATCGAAAACAAGCTGTAGATCCCAACCGACAAACTCCTCCATGTGGTTTTCCGCATCGTCTGCAGACTGGAGCTGTGCCAGAGCTTGAGCCACTACCTATTCCCAGACCTGACTTGACTTTATTCCAGAACTTACTCTTTGTTCCTCTTGCTCTATCCCATCTTTTACTGCTTGGTGTGGGGGCTTTAGAACCCGAAGCCTGTGCCTGTGACTGTTTCTGAATATTGGCACTAGCTTCCATTTTTCTGGCTGCATCTATAATAGAGTGAAAACTCTCCTTTTCTGCTGGAAGAATCAAAGAAGAATACCTGGGATGAAGTCTCATGGTATATCTCCTTGCTTTCTTCTGATCAGTATCATAGGCTTGACCCACGTACTGAAGCAGATCCAGGAACTTATCTGTGAATTCATCAACACTCATCTCATCTGTCTGTCTCAATTGTTCAAATTCAATTATCTTCAGCTCTCTGGAACTATCAGGAAAAGCCCACCCTGCAAACTCATTAGCGAACTCTCCCCATGACATGCTGTCCATTCTCGGCTCCACATAATGCTTAAACCATTCTCTAGCCTTCTTGCATTTTAATGTGAAACCTGCCATCTCAATGGCTCTCCTATCATCTGCTCCCAATTCACTGGTGATCATCCTAACTGCTCTGAGGTAATCAAATGGATCATCTCCTGTGTTGTATTTAGGAGCATCCAATTTCAAATACTCCGTCATTTGAACTTTACCTCCAGATGAGCTAGGTTCATGTCTGTCAATAACAGGGGCTACTGGTTCTGGTGGTAATACTGGTTCATTTGGCTCTAGGTGTACTGCACTTGGATGGGTAGGGGAAGGGGGATACATAGGATATGGTGGATATGATGGGTAATAATGAGGATATGGCATATATGGCATGTATGTAGGATATGGGTCAAAACGAGAGTATTCCGACATACCCTCCATCGGATACTCTGGCTCCTGAAACAAGGATGGATAACCATAACCTGAGACCTGACCGCCTCCCTCGGAATCGCCCATACCTTCATCCATAGACGGATCAGTCTCCATAGCCCCCCTCTCTTCTTCTGATCTACCTCCTCTAACTACTCCTCTTCTGCTCTCGTCCACAGACCTTCTAGGGTCTATTGACATGCCTTCCCTGCTAGATCTCTGCGACCTTGCCCTTGGCAATGCAGGAGGACAAGCAGCTGATCTCTCATTCTCTGGTGGGACTCCAATCAATCGAGCTGATCGACGAGTTCCTCGCATCTTTACTCTGGAAACACAACATATAACATACCATTTTAGCACATAAACATCACATATCAATCATACACATACAACACTCATGGCATATCATAGCAGATAGGACTCAAGACCCTATCCTAGTGGACATGATTTCCTATTGTGCTTGACCACTTCTAACCTGTCTGAGCCCAACACTGTCTCTATAGGTCCGATCATGTGAACCTAGGGCTCTGATACCAATCTGTAACGACCCCAAAAAGGACCATCACCGGCGCTAGGATTCAGGTCGGCTTAAGGCCGCCAGAACCCGTAGCAAGCCTGCTATACTCTCTGTGTACCTGTAAACCTCATACATGATCATACATTTTCTGTGAAAATAAAACTCTTTACTGAACCAAGGCTTAACCTGTGCATGCACTATCTCTGTACTCTGTACTCATGTACTCTGTACTCTGTATCCCTGACTAGAGCTTGCTCTAGATGGGTTAACTCATACTTGTTAAGCCTGGTTTTCACATACAGGAAAACATATATACATATACAGATCATGTACAAAACATACATCACTAGGTCTAGGTCAAGCAGCAACTATTACATCTCTTTAATATTACATGTCCACTCTAAGCTATTACAGATCTCTTTACTCTTCCTGTACTCTGCTGGACTGTCCCTGTACACTGTACACTGAACCTGCAAAACTGGGGTTAAGGGAGTGGGATGAGCTCTATAGCCCAGTGAGTAGAACAGTAAAACATCTCAATAAAATATGCTCTCATGGAATGCACCATATCACAGACAAGCCACATCAAGAGTAAACCTGTCACCACATAGTCCCAGTAACTCTGTGCCAGGGCGTAGAATCGAGCACCTGGTCTTCCTGTCATATATGTATATGTGTATATAACACCTGTGAACTTACCATTGCCAGGGCGTAGTCAAAGGCTCCTGGACTTTGCTATATACCTGCCAGGGCGTAGTCAAAGGCTCCTGGTCTTTGCTATACGTGCCAGGGCGTAGTCAAAGGCTCATGGACTTCCTGTCTGTGACTATTGGATCATTCAGCATTTACTCACATCATCAAATAACAATGCAATGCAACATATTCGTGGATACTAATGCAATCAACCTATGGCATAAACATGATGCATGAGATATGCTAAAAGCAGTTTATGGTTCAATTAAAAGTCATAAGTTTAGTTCCACTCACCTCTGGCTCTGGACTGACTGACTCTGCAGGTTCTGAACCTCGGGAGCAGTACTCACTGCTGCTCTCTCTGGTTCCTCTGGTCTGTATAAACACATAAAGACGTAACTGAGGGACCAAACTAGCATAGAAATAACTCTCTTACACTTCCCCAAGACTCCCCTTTCTCTGACTCTAAAGCTCATGCAAAACATAAAAAGAAAAGCTGGACAGAACACTTTCGGCGGCAGGTTCGGCGGCCGAATGTCCTCTCCAGAGACGAAACTCAAGCACCTTCGGCGGCACCTTCGGCGGCCGAATCCCCTAAACAGAGCCGAACATGCAAAACTTATGGGGGCAAACTATGGCAGCCTAAGCCACCATGCAAAAGGTTCGGCGGCCGAATAATCCTTCGGCTGCCGAACCTGAGTTCATCCAGAACTCAGCTTCAACGGCAAACCATCTCCTCCTTCCCTTCAATAACTCCAAACATACATATACCAATTCCTCAACACACATATACATAAGTATATGATCACAGGGGTCCAAAAACTATCTAATAACCCCAAACAACTAATCAACCATAACACATAAACATATATACATGCATAACTCATCAAAACTATCATTAAGAACCTAAACATGCATTTCCTTCCATAAATCCCCCTAAAACCTTCAGAAAACTTACAAACATGTTCAAGAGCATCACTTACCTCCTGTAACACGAAGATGAATACTCTGAACAAGGGAAAACGGATCACCTCCTCTCACACTCTCAAACTCTCTCAAACTCACTTTTGTTTCTCTCAACTCTTCAAAACCTTTGCAAGCACCTCAAACTGCTGTGAGAACAACCAAAAACATGTACAGATGAGTCATAAGAGACGTGGTCATTCCATGGCAAGAATCTGAGGCCAACACTTGTCAAAACAAACATGACTCAGCTCACTAGCCAACTCATCGTCGGCTGCCCAATCGCATGCAACACCATGCAACATTCGGGGGCCGAACTTCCCTTCGGAAGCCAAACACTTTCGGCGGCCGAACTTACTTTCGGCGGCCGAACTTGGCGCAACTGCCTTAGGTCATTTCAACTCAAAACTCACTTCCCTTAACCTTAAAACATTTAAACACATCATAACCTTTAGTAACACATAACTCCTACCCTTAGATAGAATCCCAACACCCCGGATTCCGCCAGACAACAGGAATTCCGGTGCCGGACTCTAGCCGGGTATTACAGACGTCAAACAGTCAACTCTAGGACCGCTAGGTCGGCTGGAAGGCATCTACTCACAACATACTCTGAACTATTTCGGCAGACTGACTCTGCCACTGATGGATCACACTTGGATTTACTGACCCAAAGGGGATACTCTAACCCATAAGCTATCAACCCAACCTATCAACGGCTCTTGGAGCAACAAGAAAAGAGAAATACATCAGGGTTCATAAAAGCATACACATCAAACATAAGAGAGTGAGATTACCTGTCACCACCATGTCCGATGTGTTAGCTTCCTGCTGCGTCATGGAGAAGATCCGAGCTGGAACTGATGGACCTTTACCTAGGGAACCTGCTGAGGAAGGGGCCTTCCCCCTTCCTCTGCCTCGACCACTACCCTGCAACATGGCTGGAGCTGATGGCTGTGCCATACTGCCTGGAGTTGTCTGATGGGACGGTGCCATAAAAGTTGCCTTAGGACACTCCTGAGCTATGTGTCCCTCCTGGCCGCATCTGTAACATGCTGAAGTCCCAAGTCGACAGACTCCCTTGTGCGGCCTACCGCACCTCGCACACTTTGCAACCTCCTTGCCTGAGCTCGAGCCACCTCCTAATCCCAGACCAGACTTTATCCGATTCCAGAACTTGTTCTTCTTTGATCTTCTGAGACCTCTGTCTCCCTTCTTACTTTTCGTGACAGTCTCGCCCAGAGGGGAGAGATTAACATCACTTGTCCCCGGGTTTTTGGAACCCGAAGACTGTGCCACGTACTATTTAACTGTCCCTTGAATGATAGCACTAGCCTCCATCTTCCGAGCCATATCTACTATGGCATGAAAACTCTCCCTGCCTACTGATTGAATCAAAGAGGAATACCTGGAATGGAGCCTCATGGTATACCTCTTAGCCCTCTTCTGGTCCGTATCATAGGCTTGCCCCACGTACGGCAACAACTCTAAAAACTTATCTGTAAACTCATCAACACTCATCTCTTCTGTTTGCCTCAGCTATTCAAACTCAATCATCTTCAATTCTCTAGAACTATCTGGAAAAGCCCATCCTGCAAACTCATTGGCAAACTGCTCCCAGGATAAGCTCTCCAACCTTGGGTCCACATAGTTTTTGAACCATTCCCTTGCCTTCTTGCATTCCAACGTGAACCCTACCATCTGAATTGCTCTACTGTCACTTGCTCCCAACTCATCAGTTATCATCTTCACCATTCTGAGATACTCAAAAGGGTCATCACCTGTTTCAAACTTGGGAGCATCCAACTTTAGGTACTCTGTCATCTTTACCTTACCCCCTACTGATGAGCTAGGTTTGGGTGATTGGGTACTAGGGACAATTGGCTCTGCTGGTGGAGGAGGAGGTACAGCATTTCCGGGTTAGGGTTTGCTGGACTTGGGTAAAAGGGTGAGGATGGAAACATGGGGTACTGTGGGTAAAAGGGAGGGTAGGGCATAAAGGTGGGGTATGGGTGGTAACTGAAATAATTCGACGTGCTTCCAATCGGATACCCTGGCCCCTGAGGATAGGGTGCATACTGTGGTGGAACAAAGCTCGAGGCCTGAGTGCCTCCTTGGGACTCTCCCATATCCTCTTCTAACATACTCATGCCCAAACTACTATCTCTTCTCTGGTCATCCTCCTCTGATTCCATCACATCCGCTGATATACCATCATGAACTGATCTCCTCCGACTTGCATCAAAAGACCTTCTAGGGTCCCTTGATGTACCTTCTCTGATTGTCCTACAAGATCTTGCCCTCTGCAGAGCAGGGGAATGGGCATCCATGCCCTCATTCTCTGGCAGAGCTCCAGTCAATCTAGCAGATCGACGAGTTCCTCTCATCTTGACTTCTGAAAGCATAACATATCACATAAACATTAGCATCATACGGTTCATGTGGAAACACATGAACCTTCCTCACATACATAGCATAACATTAATGCACATGCATATCATCATGGCATTTCACATCATCATACAAGACAAGACTCCACATCCTATCCTAGTGGACATGATCTTTCCTATTGTGCTTGCCCTTCTATGACCTCTATGAGCCCGACACACTATAGGTCCAACCATGTGAACCTAGGGCTCTGATACCAATCTGTAACAGCCCGAAAATCGGACCGCTACCGGCGCTAGGATCCAGATCGGCTTAAGGCCGCCGGGACCCGTAGCAAGCCAAACATTCATCCTTCAAACCTGTTTAATCCCATACATGATCAATACATACATAAAAATTTTGAACTTTTCATTTCATTCAATCACCAAACTCAACCTGTGCATGCACTATTCATATACATAATCATCAACTCCACATTGGAGTCCTCAACAAAGCTCCAATGGGGTAACATAACATTTAGTGAGTTTGGCTTACTTAAAACATCATTAAACCGTTACATTTGACAGATCATGTAAACAAAGGGATTAACATACAAACTAGGGTCAAGCACAACTGTAATCTCCTCAAGGATATCATTACATAGCCTTACATTTCAATACGTACTTTTACATCATTTCATAACTTTACAATTACATCATGTCCACTACTATCCTATTACATAAACATGACCATAGCCATAACCTGTTGACCTCCTGAACTATCTCTGTCCCTGCAAACCTGGGGTTAGGGGAGAGGGGTGAGCTAAAAAGCCCAGTGAGCAGAACTAAATAGGAAAACAGTTTATTATATCATATGCTTTCATGACATACATCACATCACAAACAATACACATCAAGGATGAATTTGTCACCAATAGCCCTCTACATATAGATGTCATATCATAACAAGTTCAGCAATGCTCTATGCCAGGGGCGATACGGCCACGCCTGGACTTCACATACTCTATGCCAGGGGCGATACGGCCACACCTGGACTTCTCTTCCTCTATGCCAGGGGCGATACGGCCACACCTGGTCTTTCCATCATATATCATGTCATACATGTCATATCGTGTCATATCATGTCATATCATGTCATACTGAGGGCTAATGGATCATCCAAAATCCATCCACATCATCATCATCGTATTATGCAATGCAACATATTCGTGATCTCTAATGCAACAACCTATTACATAACATGGTATCCATGATGCATGAACGTGCTTTAAACATTTAATTTCTTTAATATTAAAAGAGTTATGTTCTACTCACCTTTGACTAGCTCTGGATTGACTCTGAAGCAGCTGACACTGCCAAACACCTTGGTTCCTCGGGTCCGATCCTACACAGGTGGACTCCAGTGAGGTGCCAAACACACTCTAAACAACTCATAAACAACTACCCAAAAACCTCCTAAAACATCACCAAAACATGCATAGGAAACAACCATGAAAAGGCTGGACAGGGCACTTTCGGCGGCACCTTCGGCGGCCGAACCCTCTCTCCAGAGACAAAACTCGGGCACTTTCGGCGGCACCTTCGGTGGCCGAAAGTCCCTCTCCAGAGACGAAAGTCAAGCACTTTCAGTGGCCGAACCTTCCTTCGGCGGCCGAAAGTCTGGTTTCAAGCTAAAACTCAACCTTCGGGGGCAAGGTTTGGCGGCCAATTCATGCATCCATAGGCAGGTTCGGCGGCCGAACCTGAGTTCATCAAAACTCAGCCACTTGTGCATACCAGCCTCCAAAACCTTACCAAACACCCCAAACAAGCACCCAACCTCTTAAAAACATACATAAACCTTTAACCATGCACAAAGGAGCTTAAACAAGCTTAAACTCCAACAAAAACATCATAGAGCATACATAAAGAGCTTATGACCCACATAAGCCAAAACCATCCAAACTACTCAAAACCTCACTTGCTCTCTCCCAATCATGCATACACTCTCCCACATGCATATAGGGCATAAACACTAGTCCAGGCCCCCAACAATCAGCACATAAACATACATTGGGCATAAAACCTACATAAACCCTAACATGCATATCTACCCATACTCAACCATCAAAACTTCTTTAAACTTACTTAAAACTTCATTAAAACACAAGGAAAGCAAGGATCTACACTTACCTCTTGAAGATTGAGGGGTGGTGCGATCCCTAACTCGGAGGTGTGGAGGATCCAAGCTCCAAAAGCCTCCAAGCTCCCAAAACTCCTATTTAAGCTTCAAAACTTCAAAACAAGGGTAGAATTCATGAAAAACTTGAGGGATGGATAGAGAAAGCATGAAAACAACCAAAGGAGTACAAAAACTCACCTGAGCTCGAGAATGGGGAGAAAACTCACCCATTTCCGATCTGAGGGCTCTTTATAGGTGGCTTGGTCAACAACCTTCGGCAGCCTAACGTGCCCCCTAAACTCATGCATGTTCGGCGGCTGAACTTGAGGTTCGGCGGCCGAACCTTGGTTCGTTCAAACAAAGCTTTCGAAGGCCAAAAGCGCTCCCGAAACCTTCCCATGTTCGGCGGAAGAATTTCACTTTCGGCGGCCAAACCTGGCAAATGCCTCATTGGTCTTTTCTTTTCAAAACTCAATTCTTTTTCATTTAAAACCATGAAATCAGTAAAAACATTTTAGAAAACACATTCTACCCCTCTAGAAGACTCTGGCATCATCAAAATTCCAGATTCCAACGGAGATTCCGCCGGAAGGTAGGGATTCCGATGCCGGAATCTAGCCGGGTATTACAACTAGAATTATAAGGCTCTACTTGTTGAGAAAAGAGTATTCCACTACGATTATGAGTCACAAATCTAACATATTTCATACATGAAAATGCATTTTATGTTCTCTTCATTATGTGCTACTATATTCCTAATATAGTAAAAAATGCTATGCATTATTTTTTTTTTTACATTCTATATTTTGACATCATGATTTAGTAAAAAAAAATGTATCTTGAGGTAGATTTAGACTCATATAAATCTCATCTCCTATCTATAATCGTATAGCCTCCCAATTATAGACTATTTCTTTGATAACATAATGAAAAATCTGATACACCTTTAAGATATCTCAAAATCCATTTCATTATTTCTAGTGTGTTTGCCTAGAGTCAGATTGAACAACTTATTATACCTATTAAAAACAAAATATCAGGTCTTATACACTAGATTACCAACCATATTAGCATATCAAACATTTTTCATTTGATCTCTTTCCTAGAGCCTTAAGGCATAATTTACGACTTAAAATTTTTTCTATGAAAAAAGGAGTATTTATGGGTGCAAAGTCTTGCACGTTAAATCGCTCTAAGACTTTCATAATATATTGCTCTTGTGAAAGAGCAACCAAAGGTCAACTCTCACTTACTTTTCAATAAATTTCCTTATCTTTGTAACTTATTTATCTCTGAAGCTCAACAATTCTTAAAGAACCTTCACCCAAACTCTGTTGATGTCAGAAACGAGGGAAAAGATTAAGTGCCAGAATCAAATGTCTTAAATTCCAAAATATCCATGGACAATAACCTCTTCAAAGCTGGCCATTTTTGAAGCTTAATCCAAAAAACAATGCTCAACTTTCCTCTCATTGGGCCTTAAGAAAAAAGGCCTACTTAGCCAAATGTCCCCCTCTTAACATATCCATGAAGTCCATAAAGCCCAAAGAAATCACTCCAGCACAACTCATGTTTGAAATAGCTTCTATCCTTTCTTAAGGAAAATTTTACAAACTAAACCCCCAGCCTTTTGTTCTCAACCCAACACTTCCATCTTAATAGGAACTCAAAGCTAAACACTCATAGAAGTAGAAAGCTCGAGCCAAAGTGAAGGAACAATCATCTATAGTAATTCAAGAAATTGAGAATGACAAAGATACACAAACTAATACTATGGAAACAACTATGGCACAGGAAAGAGAAATCAAGAAGTTTTCAATCACGAAGAAAGTACTAAGAAACCATGCAACATAACAGACTCCTTTGATAAAGTGGTGGTAGCCAGCCTCAAATAGCCTTAAGAAGATAAATGTAGCTTATTTCTTAGAATTGTCATGGTGTAGGAAATCCCCTAACAATTCATAACCTCGAAGGAATAACTAAAGCCCATTCCTCAGATTTAGTTTTTCTTATGGAAACCAAAAATAAGAGCAGAACTGTCCAGAAAATTCAAAGAAGGTGTGGTTTTAATGATTTTATTTTTGTAGAACCCCAAGGTCTTTCAGGTGATTTAAGTTTAGCTTGAAAGTCAGAGTATGTTGCTGATGTCATTCATACTACTGATTTCTTTTTTTCATATCTGTATTTCTGTATCTATGCTTAATAGAAAATGGAAGATTCTTTTTGTTTATACCAATTGTGTTAATAATTATTGTCTTTCTCAATTCCATTCCTCTGTAATTATAAATAATTTTTATCATCATATTTTCTTATGATTAGGGACTTCAATGCTTATGCTTATGACTATGAAAAGATAAGGGGTCAAGTCACTCCGCATTTAAAATGGATTCTTTCAAGAATTCATTCACACCATTAGAGTTGTTGACTTGAAATAATAAGACCCCCTTTTACTTGGAATAATAGAAGGAGTAATGCAACCAATATTATGGAAAGACTAGGTAGAGGCCTAACATTCCCTGGGGTGGCTCTCTTTATTTCCGAATGCAATCGTCCATCATTTAGAGGACACAGGTTCTGACCATCGACCCTTGCTACTAGTCATTGAACCCGCTATATCGAAAGCCAAAAGGTTCTTCTACTTTGATAGAAGGTGGTCAAGTAATCTAGAAGCCAAGAACATTATTGCATCCACTTGGTCTTCTCATGAAAGATACTGTCAATTTATAATAATCCATAAACTTACGAAATGTCTACATTCTCTTGTCCATTGGAGTAAAAGCAACAACTGGTATTCTTAGAGGCACATAACCCAACTTGAAAATCAACTTAAGCTGAGTAAATAAAATCATGTCGTTTGGACAATGATCATATTAGATGCATTGAACGACAACTATGATTAGAGATCAAGCGAGAAGAAAATTATTGGGATCAGAAGGCAAGATTAGATTGGCTGCAACATAGGGATAAAAATATTTTCTTTTTCCATGTGAAGGTTATGTAAAAGAGGAGAAGGAATCACATTAGCATAATTCAAGATAGCCAAGGTACGTAGAAATTTTCTTTGCCTGAAATTACTGATGTGGTCTTGGATTATTTTGTAGGTATATACACCACCACCAACCCTTCAGCCTTTCATGTCTTAGGAGATACCTTGGCTCCCAAAGTTACTCATGTTAGGAAACCCAGAGATTACTGCAACCCAAACATGCAGCGAAAAAATTAAAAATCTCTGTTTTCCTTCCCGGGATCTGTGTGCTTCGTTTATTTTAAAAGGAAGGATAAAAGACTAACCTGGTAGACTCGACGAGAAGATACTATGGCGGACTGATGGTGCTGCTTTTTCAACGAACACCCTCTATGGTATCCATACGAACGTCTTTTACCCTTCTAGAGTGCTAACTCTCTCAAAGATGGATAAGCTATGTGCTTTTCCAATCTGCAGCTCAAATCGATTTCTTCAAAAAAAACGTTACCCTCATAATTTGCAGTAGGAGTTTTATACGTTTTAAGTCTTTTAGTTTTCCCATAATTCTTTTCGCAAAAGAGTTGTGTTTATCATCCACTATCACAACCTCGCAGATACTCAAATATCTTACGTGATAGTTTGTTTTGATAAGGAAAACTGAAAACTTCTATCTGTAACAGCTCAAATCGATTTCTTCAAAAAAAACGTTACCCTCATAATTTGCAGTAGGAGTTTTATACGTTTTAAGTCTTTTAGTTTTCCCATAATTCTTTTCGCAAAAGAGTTGTGTTTATCATCCACTATCACAACCTCGCAGATACTCAAATATCTTACGTGATAGTTTGTTTTGATAAGGAAAACTGAAAACTTTTATCTGTAACAGTTACAGATAGACTGCAGATCTTTTAAATATTATTATCTTATAATACTAATTAATATTAATAATAATAATATTTTTATTATTATTAATTATACTAATGGGCTTTTAGCCCATTAATATAGCATATCAATAACATTCTTTTTGTGTGTGACCCAATAGGCTCATATTAATTGGCAATAGGTTCAGTCTCACAAGGGCCATAAATCGTAAGCAGCATCTAGCAAGACATTATGATTACCCAACTAATATGAGGATCGATAGTCCGATAAAACCTAATAAATAGAACATATATTAATTTCTTTGTCACACGATATCTAGTTTGAACATAAGTCATGGTCAATGTCAAACTTATAATGCTCAAACTTGTGATTTCTCAATCTCTAAGTAGACTGATAAAATCAAATAATATTGATCACACTATCAATTCATTTGAGCACGGCCATACATTTCTCAGTCTTACTTATCGAGGGGCCTAGAAGATATCTCTCTTAAAGAGATGGACAAATTCTATCTTGATTGTTCAATATTCTTTACATAATTTCTATTATGCTCAATCATAACCTTTATGATTGTCCGATTAAATATAATGTTTGGTTATGTCAAAACATAACAGTCCTTATGTTGGAAACTATGACAATCTCAAGTCAAAAGATTAAGGTATAACTACTTTGAGATTCACTTATGACAATAACCCATGTAGTGATCTCAATGTGGGTCCATCCAATACTTTGTTCTCTAACAAGTATCTATGATTATTGAATTATATCAACATATACATAATCATCTCATGATTATCAATCAATAATCATACTAGTTATATTTTATTATTATCAACATAATAATAAGAAACCAGGGATGTTAATCATTATCATGTAACATGCAAACAGATAATAATAATAATAATAAAACCTCTTATTATTAATAATCAAAATGACATACAAAAAGATCCAAGATAATGGCCTAGGACAAATACACTAACAACTCAATCTATGAATGCTTGCCTTACTGCTCCCATCTCTAGAGCAGAAATTAAAAGAGCCACTTTTGCTATACATCCATTCAAAGCCCTAGGAGAGGATGGTTTAATAAAACATTTTTTTAGACCTATTGGGATATTATAAGGAAAAGGTTTGTGATGCAGACTTGGTTTTTTCTCCACTGGTAAGCTTTTTAAAGGTATCAACCATATAAGTATTACTCTCATACCTAAGGTGAAGCAAGTGTCAACAATGAAAGATTTGCAACCCACCGGGCTATATAATGTGCGCAATAATATTATCTCCAAAATTCTAACTTGCATATTGTAACCTTGCACAGAGTGACATTATTACAGGAGAACAAAATGCTTTCACGAAAGGAAGACTCATCTTAAATAACATCTTTTTATGTCATGAGGTAATGCACTATCTCAATAACAGAAGGAGAGGTCAAAATTATGGTATGGCTCTTAAATTGGACATCAGCAAAGCCTATGAATGTGTTGAGTGGGAGCACTTGAGACATCTCTATCAAAGCTTAGGTTTTGATGAAAAATGGATATCATGTGTTAGTTTAGTCTCTTAATCAATGGCCATAGAATAGGCTATTTGCACCCTTCAAGAGGCATAAGGCAAGATGATCCTCTATCTCCCTATCTGTATCTAATTTGTATAGAGGGGCTTTTGCACATCATTAGGCATTCGACATATCACTAGATGAGGACTATCTATTACTAATTTGTTGTTTGTAGATGACTCCATCTTTGCTAAAGCCAACTCAAAAGAGGCGGAATTGATCAAACACATTCTTGTTGATTACTTTGCTATTAGTGGCCAAACTATCAACTTCCCCAAATCAGCCTTAAGTTTCAACAGTAATAACTCGGCAGGTCTTCACTCTTTTTTAGCTTCTATTTTGAGAGTGAATAATGTTTGTCGACAAGATAGGTTTCTAGGTCTACCCTCAGTGTTTCCTCGGTCCAAATCCTCTGCATTTGGACATATTTTAGACCAAATTCAACAAAAGGTGGCAAGTTGGAAGGAGAAACTTTTATCTAGAGGAGGGAAGGAGGTGCTCATCAAAGCGGTTACATAAGCGATTCCTGTGTATGCTCTGCCGTGTTTTAATGTCCCTAAATCTCTTTAGTATAGCATTAACATAAAATCAGCCAATTTTTTGTGGGGTTAACAAAATAAGGAAAGAAAGATCCATTTGGCTTCTTAGGATTCCTTATGCGATCCAAAAAATGAGAGGTTTAGGTTTTCGAGATCTAAAGGCTTTCAATCTGGCTCCACTTGCAAAACAAGGATGGAGATTACTTTCCAACCCACAATTCCTTCTTGCCAGAGTTCTCAAAGATAAATATTTTCCACATTGTAACTTTATACAAGCTAAACTAGGGGTAACCCGTTCTAGGGTTGGAGAAGTGTCTTATGGGGCACCAAGTCCTTTCACAAGGTTTGAGATGGCAGGTAAATAATGGAAGGTTAATCCTTTGCAAAAAAATTTAATGGATTCCAGATCTTTTTCCTCATCTATCAAGAATCAAAAAAGAAGTTGATCCTTCCTTTTGTTGGGTATACTAGCTCATTGATGAGAGATGCCATGATTGGAACGCTAATTGGGAATATTTTCCATGAAGAGAACGTGTTCTGTATTATAGCCATTCCGATCAGTATGTTTAGGGGGAAAAGACAAGCAAGTTTAGCATTACACACGACATGGGGCTTATTCGATTAAATCTGAATACTTCATGGTAGGAAGAATTCTAGCAAGAGATGAGGAATTTTAGAGGAGATCCAAGCCCTTCTTCTAGCTCTTCCTTGAATAGGCTATGGAAGGGAATATGACAGCTCAAACTTCCCCCAAAACTAAAATTTTTCATTTGCCTTTGTCCAAAAAAAAAAGTTGGCCTCCAAAGAACTTCTGAGAAGAATTATGCATGCCAAACCGATTGATTGTGATATATGCGGAAAACCAAAGACCACCCAACATATCTTTTTCAAGTGTCCAAGAGTACAACATTTATGGATCACTTCCTCTTCACTACTCAGATCCTCCAATTTGCAGTGCACTTCTATGAAAGACTATTGGGTCACTATCACACGGTATAGCAGCAAGAAAATAGTGAAGTAATATTTTGTTTGCTTTTCTTCTTGGCAGCTTTGGAAAGGCAAGAATCTCCATGTGTTCCATCACCAGCAGCGTACTGCTCAAAGGGATGTGTAAACTTGCCTTCAGTCACCTTAATGAATTCCGAGAGGCAATAAATCACTCAGACCCCCCATCTCCCACTTCCCCTGCACATAATGTACGATGGATGCCACCACCTCCCATCTCCCACTCAGTCAGGGGTTATTGCCTTTATTGCTATTAGAGATTATTTGGATCATCTTTTGAGTTGGAGCTGCAGGAGAATCACTGCAATTTCCAATCCCTTAATCTGGAAGGCTTGGCTTGTAGAGAGGCTGTATTGCATGCACGGAACCGATGATATCAAAATGTTTTAATAGAAGGCGATTCGAGTAATCTTATTCAAGCATTCTTAGGTGCCTAACTCCCAGTTGACATTCAAGGAATTATCAATGACAAACACTTGCATCGGATTTTCAATCCTGCAGCTTTCTTCATGTGCAACGTCAAGGCAATCAAGCTGCCCACTTCATAGCTGCTGTAGTCATTCATGACCCACTGTTTCTTGGTAACATTGGGTACCAACTATCTGTTATCCAATCATCTCTTCCAAAGTAAAGTTTCTTGCTGTGTTTAGGCCTTTGAGAAAAAAAAAATGATATCTATGATAAAATAATTATAATATACATATCATAATATTAATTTATATATCTATGTATATTAACATACCTAAAAACATATAGAAAAAGTTGCTTAAAATCAATTCTTCCACTACGGGATTCCTATACACTTAAATTTTTTACGATTCAAAACCCACAAAAACCACACCCGTATAAATGGTGGTTATATTAATGCCGTTGATCGATTTTTCAGAACTTTGGTGGTTATAGTAATGCCGTTGATTGATTTTTCAGAGCTTTTTAAGGTAGAATGTTCAGAAAAAAAACAAGCAGCACGCAGGGAGGATACAATACAACACCACCTTTGACCTCTCACATAATGCTCAATGAAAAATAATAGTGGGTTAAGGCATCAATTTTGATCCAAAAATTTAAACCACAGCGATCAGAAAAAATTGATACTACATCCTCAAAATGTACTTTGGATAGCACACTACAATATGATAATAAAATAACATCCAAAAACAAAAGTCTTCAACAAACGGAAACAAAGCTTTTCAAACAGAAAGTCTTCTGCAGAACTAACTACTTAAGCAGTAGCACGCAAAAATGCTCTTCCAGGTTGACGGTTTGCCAAGGGTCCATGACATCCAAGCAGCTACAAGAAAACAAAGGATGCAGCCTATTGTTAGCTTTTAATAAACGTGTAACAGAATTCAGGATGATTATGAAACATTTAATACGCAAAGGATCCTGATTGCAGTCGATCATTATATCCAAACAAATGGAACCGTATAATTTATACCTTAGCATTGACACCATCTGATACAATGCGATTCTCCGACTTCAATTTCACATAATCAGTTCGGTTGAATTTGGTGAAACCCCTGGCACATTACAGGTAGTAGACAAGGTAACTTAGT
The DNA here is from genome assembly GCF_001659605.2 of Manihot esculenta. Classification (NCBI taxonomy): domain Eukaryota; kingdom Viridiplantae; phylum Streptophyta; class Magnoliopsida; order Malpighiales; family Euphorbiaceae; genus Manihot; species Manihot esculenta. The sequence goes on from NC_035162.2 coordinate 30,113,881, forward strand.
ATTGCATAACATTATATCATCAATAGCTGTACCTAAAGCCATTTTAAAACAAGTAAATAAATAAACTAAGAAAGTCAGATTCAAAAGGACACAAGGAACAGTGTATTCCAACCACAACAGTTTTTCTATCAATGAATTAAGCATTGAGGTTGAATTAGATTTGGTAAAAGCATACATTCTTTTATGCCTCTCAAAGAAACGATTCGACTAAATTGTGAAAGAAAAACAAGGCCATGAAATTTTACTCTTTGAATGAAGCTATTAAACATTGGTCAGCCATTTTACAGAACAGAAAATATAAAATGAAATTTTGACAATTCAGATTGTGCACTTCATGCACAAACAATGAATCAGCAGACAAGTTCTGATATTCCTAAACTTGAATAAGAAGTAATGTGGAGAAAAGAAGAAAGCAATACCACTTCCTGCTGACAATGATCTTTTGGCGACCAGGAAACTTGAACTTTGCACGGCGGAGAGCCTCCTGTGCATGATGGCTGTTACTGTCCTTGCAACGAACAGACAGAAGCACCTGACCAATGGCAACTCTTGCACAAGTGCCCTGTGGCTTGCCAAAAGCACCTCTCATACCAGTTTGGAGCCTATCAGCTCCAGCACATGAAAGCATCTTGTTGATACGCAAGACATGGAATGGATGTACCCTGACCCTCAAATGGAAAGCATCCTTCCCAGCAAACTTTGCCATGTATTTGTTGCACGCAATACGTGCAGCCTCAAGAGCTTCACTGGAGACATTTTCTTTTTCCCAAGACACCAAATGAACACAGAATGGAAACTCGTCCACTCCTTTCTTCTTCATTCCCACATCATAAATCCTGATTTTGGGATCAGGCACACCACGGCAATAGCGTGATTTTGGGTATGGCTTATTTTTTATCTGACGGTAACATCTTGCAGGTCCTGCAAGAATCATAAACAATAGAATATTGACCCAATGTGGATGACACTAATTCAAAATTCATATCCCCACACATCATTTACAATATAACTCCCACAAATCAACTACAAGAGAATGTAAATGTCAAGCATATTGCAATCAAATGCATAAATAGTGCAAAGAACAATTATATATTATTTATGTAGCACTTATAAAACCCATTTAGGAACACAAAACACTCATAAATATTTACTCAAGCGTCAAAATCCATAGAACTTATTGGCCTGTGACAGTAGAGTAGAAGCAAAGAAAGCACACATGATTTCAGTGTCAGGGTATACTTTTGATTAAATCATGGTAATTTTGTTAATGCTTGCTAATCCATATAAATCCATACTCTTTCACAGCCTATGTGCGATTCTATAGGACTAGCCTTACTAGAAAATGTATTAAAGTTGGGCCAAATTCAAGCACACGCTCACCCTCTTTTTTTTTCTTAAAGGCAAACAACGCACACACAGTTCAGTTACAAAAATCTTAACAAAATATGACAATTTTATCAAGATATGGTAACCCATATATAATAAATTAATTATTTTCCCTTCTTCACTCATGGCATGGATCTCTTGGACATAATAATTTTACTAGAACAACTAATTCTTCTGCAATATCCAATCTCTCTCCACAAATAGTTGGCCATCTTAATATTAATTGAGTGGCAAAATATATCCCTCGAACCATAAAATGTAATAACTAATCAAATTTTCCACAAAGATTCTAAATGAAAAGTCCAAACAATAATTCTAATACTCAGGAAAAAAATGGAGAGCAAGATAAGACAAGAGATACTAGAAGACTAATCACTATTAACAGGTATACCAATTCAAAATTTTCGGAATTGAACGCTAGAAAAAAGTAATCTTACTCCTCCCCATGACAACAGCTCTGGAAGATCCGCCGGCAGAAACCCTAGAAAAGGAAATGAGCAAAATCCGTGTCCAACTGCCCCTATATTTATACGGAGAAGAGGGTTAACTAAGCAAAGCCAAAACCCTAATAGGTTTGCGCAGGCTTTATACGCGTGGGCTTGGGTTGTCCTTTATTACGCTGATTATTATTATTTTTTTTTAATCATTTTTTTTAGTGGTTGAAATTGGGTTGAATATAAGTTTGAAATTCGCTCACATATATATATATATATATAAATTTACAAAATTAATTAAGAAGTAAAATAATCATTTATTATATAATAAACTTAATAAAAAAATTTAATGTAGAAATTTTATTATTATTAAATTGAAAATGTTATCTAATAATTTAATATTATTACACTAAAATTTATTTCAATAGTTTTATTTCAAAATTTTAATTTTTTATTATTTTTTGTCTCATAATTTTATTTATTTTATTTTTTATATATATTAAAAAAATTTATTAATTTATTAATTATATTAATCTTAAAAATATTAAATTTTATTAAATATTAAAAAATATTTTAAAAAATTTATTAAAAATAAGATAAATTAAATAGAGTTATAATAGTTAATTTATATGTTATTATAGTGTAAAAAGAAGAGTAGAGAATAGTAAAAAAAGTCTGGCGGAAATCAAGTGCCCCTTTACCTCCTCAGCGGTTATTTCATGAGTGATGAGGGGTAAATCCCTAGGTCCCTATTATAACCGCACGGTCTAAGGGAGACTCCTATCAAAATGTCATTTCCCTGCTTTTACTCTTTTCAAATTCGAAATCTCCAATTTTCTCCAGACTCTCCTTCTCATCTCGCTCTTTGTATTTCGTCTCTCACTCTCTACAAAATCTCTTTGAGTTACGTGTTTTACTTTCTCTAATGGTTGTCCCTAAAATCCCTGACATTGTGAATCTGAAGTCCTGCATCAACCCTTCCTCCCTTTTCAACTTCTTTTCTTAGGAGTACTTAGACACCTCTATTTACTGTGTGAGGACTCCCCTTCGTAATAAGAGGATCGTTCTTCCCATTTCTCCACCGCTGAGTTTGATTGACCCCAGCGGGATCGCAGCTTGGTCTTTTTTGTCAAGAAATGTGACTTTGGTTTAACTTTTCCTTTTTCCTCCTTCTTCATCAAAGTTTTTCGTTACTTCGGTGTAACTCCTCGCATGCTCTCGCCCAACTCCATTCTCTTCATGTGTTCTTTTGAATCCGTCAGCCTGTGCTGGAGTTTTACCCCGTCGGCCGCCCTTTTCTCCACCTTTTTTTCGTTTGGTCAGAGCTAGCCAGGGGTTCTACTATTTTGCTCCCCGAGGATAGTTGTCTATCTTCTCGGGGTATAAAGACTCTATTAAGGGTTGGGTTGAGGGTTTTGTGGTGGTGGAGCTAAAGGAAGGCTCCGGAATAGCCTGGGATGTGGATCTCTCCTAGAGGGATGTCTCCCCTAACTGTAACGACCTTCCTCAGCTGTCTGTAATGGACCAGATCTACCTTCTCTGACTGACCTCTGTCCCTCAGAAGTATGATGTAGAGAAGTGCATGTTCGTGTCCAGTCTTCAAGATTGTTGGGATGCTGGTATTTGTTTGTTGATATTTTACCTTTTTTCTTTTGTTTCTTGCCCTTTTCTTGTATCTGTTTTTAATCGTTTATTATTTTTGTTTTTCGCAGCTTCCTCCACACCCATGGAAAAGATCAAGCTGCCAAGGAACTTCACAATGTCCTTGGAGGATATGAGGGCTACCCTAGAGGCCTTCTGGGCTGGTCAGTCGGCAGCAGATGTGACCAGGGAGGTCTTCCACGCTATCTCTCCTCTGGTGGCTGGCCGGACTACTCCTCCTGCCCTTGCTTCTTCTCGAGCTCTGGTTCCTGTGTCTAGGCCCTCCCGCTCTGCAACTTCCAAAGCCTCCACTCAAGGTAGGACTCGGGCTCTTCTAAGTCCCTTGTGGCTCCTAGGCCTAAGTCAACCTCCACTCTAGCCTCCCAAGAGCCCATTACCATCGAAGAATCCATGGAGGGTGGTTCTAAGGGAGAGGCCAAGGTTGCCCCTTCTGTACCTCGACCCAAGTAGGCCACTACCGCTGGTGCTATCGTGATTAGGGACACCACCAGCAAGCGAGACCCATCTACCGAGGCCCCTCCCAAGGGCCAGGCCTCCAAGAAGGCTCACTTAGCTAGGTCTCCTGAGGCCATTCTCCCTCCTTCTACTGATAAAAGAAAGCAAGCTGTGGGGCTATTGTCTTCTGCCCCTGACAATGAGCTCTTTAACGCTGCCGAGATAACTACTGGGTACACGACGACCTTTGTGGCTAAGTTGTTGCAGTAGAAGATGTTTTGGGATATCTGATGTCTTTGATCTATGCTTTCTCACTCTCGCCAGCCATCTGGTCTGCTCCACCAAGCAATAGGTGGCTTTTTCGCTCGCGGTCCTAGGAGGAGTTGCTCCTCATGGTGAGTTATTTCATTATTTTTAAGTATGCTTTATTTCCCCTACTTTTCTAACTATGTTTGTTGTCTCTTTTTGTTAGGTGCTTGGCATATACATGGAGATCGATGCTTGGGATCAGTCCCTCTAGAGCTCGATAGACCAACAAATTGATGAAGCCCGCCGTGAGGAGAATCTCGTGGCGACTAAAGATGCTCGTGGGCATATAATTGCGCTCAAAAGTCAACTCGACGACCTCACTATTCGCTTGAGGGAGATGTGGGATGAGGTCGGCAGGGTTTCTAAGCGGGCTTTTGTGGCAGAGTCTAGACAGGAAAAGGCTTTGGCGCAGTTGTCTTCTCTGGAAGAGTCCTGTCATGAATGGGATGAGGCCAGAGCTCAATGCGATAAGGCCCAGGCTCAGTGTGAGGAGGCAAGGGCTCAGCGGGATAAGGCCCGGGCTCAGTGCGAGGAGGCAAAGGCCGATAGGGAGGAGGCTTTGGCCCGGGTTGCTATTGTTCAGCAAGAGCTCAACAAGCATGCCGAGGACTTGAAAGGCATGGCCTTGGCAGTGGAGGAGTCATGGCTTCAGCAATAGCAACTCTGCAAAGAGGTCACTGCTCTGGAGGAGAGGTGTTCTGCCTTGCTGAGGGACACCAAGCTTGCAGAGGATAGGGTCCAACTGGCCTATGAGGAGTGCCTGCAGGAGTATAAGGACTCTGCTGAGCTGAAGGCTAAGATTGAGCAGGCTTGTGAAGCGTGACTTGCGGAATACAAGGCTTCTGATGCGATGAAAGAGGATTTATACAACTCAACCTTCCACATGTTCGCCTCTGGGTTCAATCAAGGTCTAAAGGTGGCTAGGGATGCCCCCTCCGCTCCGTTGGTAGCCCTTCGAGCTCCCGAAGTTGATTCTAACAGTGCGGAGGTGCGCTACGGAGAGGATGATAACCCATTGCCTAAAGGAGCTCCTCTCCCGCCAGCTGGACCCTAGGGAGAAGACACTGTAAATAAGCCTTTGAACGATTTAGTCAGTTCGGGCTCTTCTTCTGTATCTGTAAATAAGTAAACAAATAAATAAAAATATTTTTCTTTGTATATTCTGCCTTCATGTTTATTTATTTATCGTACTTTTATTTCTTGTCTTTTTACTTGATGTCTGAATGTATGATGATCTGGGAGTACGAAGTGATAATAAATGATATTTCACCTCAGCGCATGCTTTGTTTATACTTAGATTATTTTTTGTGCACATTGCTTTCTTTGCTTTACCAAGTTGCTCAGTCCTTTCGAGACTTAACTCATCCTTACTATCTTAACTTGTGAGTTTCCTCCAACTTACCTTAATATAAAAACCTTAAGCTGTATGCTTAATAAATTCCAATTTACCTAACTTGCTTAGTTGTCAAACTGAACTGTCCCTTGTGTGACTATGCCAGATGGACATATTCGAGTTGAGAGCTCAAAATTTTGCTAAGTATTTGACTTGTAAGTTTTTTCCATTCTTATGAGGGCATTTATATCATTTACTCGCGACCTCCTTAGCGCTGCGATCTCGGATATGTCATACTTAGTTTATTTTTATTGTGTTTTTCTGACGAACTCGTATGCACTTGGAGGAATGACCCTCTTCACATATAAATTTTTCCATGTGTGGTGATCTCCTAGGCCTATCTGAGCTGCAAGCTCGAACTCATCATCCTCGGGTTCTTCTTTTATTTGATGCAATAATTAAAAAAAAATTATAAACTAAGCGCCATGGGCCACGGGCTTGTCTGAGCTGCCAAGGATTCATCCGATCTACGAGCTCAGTTTGGCTGCTTTTGCGTGTTTGAAGCCTGTGGGCCCCTCCGACTGGGAAGTTTGGCTTGCTATTACTATCTTCCTATACTTAGCATATTCTGCTGATGGTTTATATGTCGCGAATTCATCCGAGCTAGGAGCTCGGCTCTTTATTTTTTCTTAGACTTCTTCGTATGCCTATAGCCTGTGATGCTGCTTGTGCTACGAGCTTGGGAGTTTGGGATTTTTTTTCCTGAATTTGGGTGCCCTGAGCTCTTTTCATGAGGTCGGACTTACTTTCCTGCTTACGTGCTAAGCCTTATACAGACTGTATTTCAGTCTGTCTATTTGTTTGTTTGCTTTGCCTTAACTTTTCTTTTGAGGGGACGCTTAGTGTCTTTATTTTTTCTTTGTTAACCTTTCTAGGGCTGTAAATGAGCCAAGCTATTCGTGAGCTACTCGAGACTCGGCTCGATAAAAGCTCGACCGAGTTCGGCTCGTTTTTTAAACGAGCCAAGCTCGAGCTCAATTTTGAGGCTCGTCACTTAAACGAGCTGAGCTTGAGCTCCATAGTATTCGACTCGTTAAGGCTCGCGAGCTGGCTCGTTTTTAGGCTCGCGAGCTGGCTCGTTGAGAAGGCTCGCGAGCTGGCTCGTTGAGAAGGCTCGCGAGCTGGCTCGTTGAGAAGGCTCGCGAGCTGGCTCGTTGAGAAGGCTCGCGAGCAAGCTCGTTGAGAAGGCTCACGAGCAGACTCGTTAAATAGGCTCGTGAGTAATATTGTTTAAATAAATTGGTGAACCAATTCGTTAAATAAATTTATGAACAAGTTCATATATTATTAAAAAAATAAAAATAACTATAAAGTTATAAAATTTAAACTATTATAAATACTTGAAAATTATAGTATTGAAAATTACAAATAATTAAGATTAATTATTATAATTAATATTCTTTAAAATTAAATTATAAAAATCTTTTGTATATAATTATTATAATAAGATTCCATAAAATTAATGTATAATCACAAATAATCAATATTAATTATTATAATAAGTATTCTTTAAAATTATAGTACTACATGATAAATTGAGTTGTAAAAATTATATACATTTTAAAATTAAAGTATAATTATAAAAAATTTTTTGTATATAATTAAGCATACAATATAAAAGATGATAATAATTATCAAAGTATATTAATAATAATTAATTAAGGTTATATGGATGTTGAAGTTGAAATTCAAGTTAACTAATTGAACAAACATGAAGATGATTATGAAGATAATTAAATTATATTAGCTTGTTTCAACTGTTGGAAGTTGGAATCAACTTTATTCGTTTGATATTAAACTTTGTGTGTAATTTAATTTTATTATGTCGTTGAATTTGTATTTATTTGTGTTATTTTAGTTATAAATTGTGTTACGTAATTTTTTTTATATACACTCTCTTTTTTTTATATTATTTAAATTAATGATGATTAAAAACTGATTAAAGTGTAATTATTAATTCGAGTTCGAGTCTGAACTTGAGCTCAAACCAAACTTTTTAATTTTGAGCTCGGTCTCGAGCTTTTTTAACGAGTTTCTTAATCGAGCTTTCCGAGTTCGAGCTCGAGTTTTATTAACGAGCTTCTTAATCGAGCTTTTCGAGCTCGAGCTCGAATTAGGCTCGTTATTAAATCAAACGAGCCTTTCACGAGTCGAGCTCGAATCGAGCTCGATTATGATATTTAATTCTCGAGCCGAGCTCGAATCAAATATTAGAGCTCGAGTCGAGCTCGAGCTCGAGCTCGAGCTTCCAAACTTTTTTAATAAACGAGCTTGAGCTTTACAAAACTCGGCTCGGCTCGGCTCGATTACACCCCTAAACCTTTCCCCTCTCAGCTTGGTTTGGCGGTGCTGGCGGTCATTGTCCGAGACCAGCCACCTACCTTATTGGGAGCTTTATTGTAATACCCGGCTAGAGTCTGGCATCGGAATTCCTACCGTCCGGTGGAATTTGGGATGTCAAAAGTCTCTAGACGGGCAAGGGGTTATGTTTCTTTGATGTCTTTTAAGAGTTTTTAATGTTTTAAGTATAAAGGAAATGAGTTTTTGAAAGAAAAGCACTAAGGAAGAAACGCCAGGTTCGACCGCCGAAAGTGAGTTTCGGCCGCCGAACATGCATGGCTTTCGGGTCTCACGTTTGGCCGCCGAAGGTGGTCTGGCCAGCCACCTATAAAAGGCCCTAGGTCGGTCAAATGGATAAGATTTTCTTTCCATTTGCACGAGCTGAGGTGAAACCATGATCTTCTTTGGGTGATCTTTATGTTTTCTCAAATCTTTCATGGTTTTGATTGGTTTTTATGTTGTTTTGAAGATTTTGAGCAAAAGACCTAAGTTTTGAAGCTTGGAGACTTTGTGAGTGGATTTCTCCATATCTCCACGTTAGGATCACCTATCCTCAAGATCTTTAAGAGGTAAGTGTTGATCCTTGGCTTCTTTGATGATTTTTGAAGGTTTTATGGAAGTTTTATGGGAGATATGCATGTGTAGGTTTAGTGGTTGTTTTTTATGACTTTTGTGTATAAGCATGTTTAAGTGTTGTGTTGATATGTTTGTTGGGGTTTTAGGATAGTTTTGGAGCCCTTTTATGCATGATATATGGTATGTGCTAGTTGGGAGTAGTTGGTTGCATGTTTGGGTAAGGTTGGAGAAGTTTGCATGAAACAGAGCAGAGTTCTGCCCAACGGGCAAAACCAGGTTCGGCCGCCGAACCCCTTGTAGAGGCTGTTTCGGCTGCCTAAGCTTGCCTCCAAAAATTAGGACTTTCATCTCTGGAGGAAAGGTTCGACCGCCGAAAGTGCCGCCGAAGGTTTGGAGTTTCGTCTCTGGACGAGACTTTCGACAGCCGAAGGTGCCGCCGAATATACATGAGTTTCGTCTCTGGAGGGGGGTTTCGGCCGCCGAACCTGCCCGCCGAAAGTGCCCTGTCCAGCCTTCTTTTGCATGTTTTATGTGATTGTTTTAGGATGTTTTAGAGGGCTTTTGGGGAGTTTTATAGAGTTGTTCTTGAGTTAGTTTGGTCCCTCATTTGAGTCCACCTGTATAGGAACGGACCAGAGGAACCAGAGAGATCAGCAGTGAGCACTGCTTCAGAACCTGCAGAGTCAGTTCAGAGTCAGCTAGAGGTGAGTGGAACTAAACTTAATCTTTTTAATTGAGAAATCAAATGTTTTAGCATGTTTCATGCATTATGACTATGCAATAGGATGATTGCATTAGAATTCACGAAGATGTTGCATTGCATTGCATACTTTGTTGTTGATGCGGGTGATAGTGGATGATCCAGTAGTCCCTGAGAAAGACCAGGACCTCATTCTACGGCCTGGCACAATAGATAAGACAGACCAGGACCCCATTCTACGGCCTGGCACGGTAAGGGACTCGAAGACCAGGTGCCCAGATGAGGCCCTGGGGCAATGGTAAGTAATGTTATGCTATGACAGGAAGACCAGGACCCCATTCTACGGCCTGGCACGAGATTATGATGTGGGGACTATTTGGGGACATGTCACCTGAGATGATGTGAATTGTCTGTGATATGATGCATTCCATGAGATCATGTTTTAATAACATATTTTTATTGTTCTGCTCACTGGGCTAGTATAGCTCATCTCTCTCCCTTAACCCCAGTCTTGCAGGTTCAGTGTTCAGAGGGAGTTCAGCAGGGTTCAGAAAGAGAAGAGTTATGTAATAGTTTAGTGTGGACATGTATTTTGTAAAGAGATTGTAGTGTTGTACAGAGTATAGAATTGTGCTTGACCCATCTGTTGTAATCCTTTTGTATACATGATCTTTTTATGTAAATGCTTTATTTTAATGTGTTTGAAAAACCAGGCTTAACATAGTATGAGTTTGACCCGCCTAGAGTAAAGATGAGAGCTCTAGCAGGGGTTTTATAGCACAGAGATAGTGCATGCACAGGTTGAGCCTTGGTACAGAGAAAGGTTTTAATTTTTACAGAAAATATATGATCATTTATGGGATTTCACAGGTACACAGAGTTCACAGTAGGCTTGCTAAGGGTCCCGGCGGCCTTAAGCCGATCTGGATCCTAGCGCTGGTAGCAGTTCAGTTTTCGGGCTGTTACAATTGGTATCAGAGCCCTTTGTTCATATGGTCGGACCTATATAGAGAGAGTCGGGCTTATAGAGGTTATAGTAGGGCAAGCACAATAGGAAATCATGTCCACTAGGATAGGATGTCGAGTCCTGTCTATATGATGATGTGAAATGCCATGATTCATGCATGTGCATTATTTTATATGTGAGGTATGCTTGAGGGTTCATGTGTTTTCACATGGACTATATGATGCTGATATGCTATGTTATGTGCTGTTTTCCAGAGAGTTAAGATGCGAGGAACTCGTCGATCAGCGAGATTGACTGGAGTCCCACCAGAGAGTGAGGGTACAGATGCTCGTCCTCCTGCATTGCCAAGGGCAAGGACTCACAGGTCAAGCAGGGAGGGTACATCACGAGACCCTAGAAGGTCTTCTGACGAGAGCAGAAGGGGTATAGATAGAGGAGGAAGGTCAGAGGAAGTGAGAGAGGTGATGGATATTGATCAGAGCAGAGATGAAAGCATGGGTATGGGAAGGTCGAAAGAAGGTATGAGAGAGTCCCAAGGAGGCGTACAGGCCTCGGGGTTTGGTTATCCACCCTTTCCACAGGGCCCGGGGTATCCGATGGGAGGTACGTCGGATTACTCTAGCTTTGCCCCATATCCTACCTATATGCCTTACATGCCTTATCCTTTTTTTTTTACCCACCATATCACATGTATCCACCCCCACCTTTCTATCCAAGCCCAGCACATCCTGATCCTAGAGAAACAGTACCTCCACCACCACCAGAACCAGCAGCCCCTGTTGTTCAACCACCTCAACCTAGCTCATCTGAGGGAGGTAAAGTGAAGATGACAGAGTACCTTAAATTGGACGCTCCCAAGTTCAACACGGGAGATGATCCATTTGAATACCTCAGATCAGTTAGAATGATAACTAGTGAGTTGGGAGCTAATGATAGCAAAGCCATTGAGATGGCAGGGTTCACATTAAAGTGCAAGAAAGCTCGAGAATGGTTCAAGAATTATGTGAATCCCAGAATAGACAGCATGTCATGGGAAGAGTTCGCCAATGAATTTGCTGGGTGGGCTTTTCCTGACAGTTCCAGGGAGATGAAAGTTGTGGAGTTTGAGCAGCTGAGACAGACAGAGGAGATGAGCATGGATGAATACACAGATAAGTTCCTGGAATTATTACAGTACGTGGATCAGGCTTATGACACTGACCAGAAAAAGGAAAGGAGGTATACTATGAGACTTCACCCCAGGTATTCCTCCTTGATTCTTCCAGCAGAGAAAGAGAGTTTCCACTCTATAGTGGATGTAGCCAGAAAGATGGAGGCGAGTGCCATTATTCAGGGGACAGTTAAACAACCCAAGGCACAGTCTTCAGGTGCTAAGTTAGAGTCTTCTTCGCAAAGTACAGCAGGTGCAGGCAGGAAGAGATGGGATAAAGCAAGAGGTAAAAAGGGCAAGTTCTGGAGCAGGATTGTAACGCCCCGGAAATCCGGACCGCTACCGGCGCTAGGATTCAGGTCGGCTTAAGGCCGCCGGAACCCGTAGCAAGCCTACATACATCCTGTTTACCTGTTTAATCCCATACATGATCAACAAACATACATAAGAATTAAAAACTTTTCTTTTTCTTCATACACCAAACTCAACCTGTGCATGCACTGTATTCATCATATACATAAACATTAATCCCTCTGTGGGATCTCATCAAAGCCTCAAGGGCTATACATCATATGGTGAGTTGGTTTACATCAATATCAAAACACAAGATCATGTACATACCAAGGGATTAACATATACTATGGTCAAGCACAACTCTATCCTCAACAACATAATTACATTCTTATCATTTGTCATGTCCACATACTCTAGCTATTACATACACATGACTTTTCTCTTCTTTTCTTCTCTATCAATCCCGTACCTGCAAACCTGGGGGTTAGGGGAGAGGGGTGAGCTAAAAGCCCAGTGAGCAGAAACTAAAAAAAAACATTATATTAAAGTTCATGCTTTCATGAAATGCATCATATCACAAACAATTCACATCAAGGGTGAACCTGTCACCAATTAGTCCCCACATAGTCTCGTGCCAGGCCGTAGCATGGGGTCCTGGTCTTTCTGTCATAACATACATAAAGTCTCATGCCAGGCCGTAGCATGGGGTCCTGGTCTTCCTGTCACATTATATATCTATTAAGTCTCGTGCCAGGCCGTAGCATGGGGTCCTGGTCTTCCTGTCATATCATATATTAAGTCTCGTGGACTAATTGGATCATACAGCATTCACCCACAACCACAAAATAAAATGTAATGCAACATATTCGTGAACTAATGCACTCAGCCTATTACATATCATCATGATGCGTGAAACATGCTCAAAACATTTAATTACTTGTTTTAAAACATTAAGCTTGTTTCCACTCACCTCTGGCTAGCTCTGACCAGACACTGAAGCAGCTCACTCACTGCTGGGGTCCTCGGTTCCTCGAGTCCGAACCTACACAGGTGGACTCCAATGAGGGACCAAACATATATAAACATAACTCTAATATATCCCCCAAAAACCCCCTAAAACATCATGAAAACATCACAGAAAATATGCATGAAATGGCTGAACAGGGCACCTTCGGCGGCACCTTCGGCGGCCGAAAGTCCTGGACAGAGACGAAACTCAGCTAGGTTCGGCGGCACCTTCGGCGGCCGAAAGTGCCAGACAGAGACGAAAGTCTCTTTTCGGGGGCACCTTCGGCAGCCGAAAGCTGCCTCCACAAGAGGGGTTCGGCGGCCGAAACTCCCTTCGGCTGCCGAACCTGGTTTCTGCCAAACGGCAGAAACTTGGTTCAAATGAACCTCCTGCCTCCCAAAACCATAAATCATGCATATTTCTCAACCAAAACACACATACAAGTTCCTAGGGGCCTCAAACATGCATATACCCCATCTACAACACTTCATTCACACACAATCAAGCTACATTGTTCATCAAACATCAAAAACCTAACATTTATTCAAATATACATATATCCCTAAACATGCCATTCTACCCCATGAATCTTACATGAAACTTATTTAAAACATGACAAGAGTTCAAGATCGACTCTTACCTCCTGAAGATCGAGAATAGAGGCGATCTAACTTGGAGTTGGGAGAAATCTAGCTCCTTGGGCCTCCAAGCTCAAAACTTGCTCAAAACTCGATTCAAAAGCTTAAAAACTTCAAAGCAAGATGAAAACTTGTTAAAACCATGAAAGATCTAGAGGAAACACTCAAGATCGAGGGAGGAGCGGTGGAGACTCACCTTGGCCGACAATGGGAGAGAAAAAGCTCGCCCGTGCGGACCAAGGGGACCCTTTTATAGTGGCTGGCCAGGCCACGTTCGGGGGCCGAATGTGCCTCCGCATCCATGCAATGTTCGGCGGCCGAACATAAGGTTCGGCGGCCGAACATAAGGTTCGGCGGCCGAACCTGCACTTCCCTCACTTAGACTTTCGGGGGCCTAATGTGCCTCCCAAAGTCCATGCATGTTCGGCGGCCGAAAGTGAGTTTCGGCGGCCGAACCTGGGTTTTTCCTTAAAGAATTTTCATGCAACAACTTATTTAAAATCATACTTAAAACATTAAAATACATGAAAACATTTTATAAAAACATGCTTTTACCCTTCTAGAGGTTTCCGACACCCAAATTCCACCGGACGGTAGGAATTCCGATACCGGAGTCTAGCCGGGTATTACATTCTCCCCCCCTTAAGAACATTCGTCCCCGAATGTTCCTCAACTAATACATGCATGTCATAAACATAACATACACACATATAGCACATGGAACACATCTCAACTAACCTTAGAAGAGGTGGGGGTACTGCTGGAGCATGGACTCCCGGGTCTCCCAAGTGCATTCTTCCAAATTGTGGTGGTTCCAAAGGACTTTCACCATCGGGATTTCCTTGTTCCTCAACTTTCTGATCTGAGTGTCAAGAATCCGCACTGGCTGTTCAACATAAGTGAGATCCTCTTGGATCTCTACATCAGGTTCGCTAAGAACCTTGCCCGGATCTGACACGAACTTCCTCAACATGGAAACATGGAAAACCGGATGGATTCTCTCCATAGAAGCAGGTAAATCCAGCTTGTACGATACATTCCCAACTTTTTGCAAGACCTCAAAGGGTCCGATGTACCGTGGAGCTAGCTTACCCTTCTTACCAAACCGAACCACCCCTTTCATCGGAGACACCTTGAGCAATACTAGATCCCCCTCCTGAAACTCTACCTGTTTCCTGCGGATGTCTGCATAGCTTTTCTGCCTGCTGGTGGCAGTCTTTATTCTCTCTCGGATAATGGGCACCACCCTGCTAGTGATCTCTACAAGTTCAGGCCCTGCTAAGGACCTCTCTCCTACCTCTTCCCAGCAAACGGGTGACCTGCACTTCCTCCCATACAAAGCTTCATATGGAGCCATCCCTATGCTAGCATGATAGCTGTTATTGTAGGCGAACTCCACCAAAGGTAGATGCTGCCTCCAAGAACCGCCAAAATCTAGCACACACATCCTGAGCATATCCTCTATTGTCTGGATGGTCCTCTCTGACTGTCCATCAGTCTGGGGGTGGAAGGCAGTACTGAAATCCAACCTGGTACCCATAGCATTCTGCAGACTCCGCCAAAACCTGGAAGTGAACTGGGGCCCTCTATCTGATACTATTGAAACTGGGACCCCATGCAGTCTGACAATCTCATCCACATAAACCTGCGCTAACTTATCCACAGAGTAGTTGCTCCTAACTGGAATGAAGTGAGCAGATTTGGTGAGTCTGTCCACAATCACCCATATGGAGTCTAGTCTGTTGGATGTTGCCGGTAACCCCACTACAAAATCCATAGCAATATTCTCCCATTTCCACTCTGGAATCGGTAGCGGGTTAAGCATTCCAGCCGGCTTCTGATGTTCCAGCTTCACCCTCTGACATATTTCGCAGGCTGACACGAATTGTGCCACTTCCCTCTTCATAGCTGGCCACCAATACACTCTCTTCAGATCTTGATACATCTTGGTGGCTCCGGGGTGAATGCTGTATCTTGCATTATGAGCCTCTCTCATAATGTCTCCTTTTAGCCCGATGTCATCTGGTACACATAGTCTATTCCCATAGCGGAGGATCCCCTTACTATCGAATCTGAACTCACTGTCTCTGCCTGACTGAACAGTCCTGGCAATCTTCACTAACTCTGGGTCCTCATGCTGTTTCTGAGCCACCTGCTCTAGAAACACGGGTGTTACTTTCATCTGTGCAATCAAAACACCTGTACCAGACAACTCCATCTGTAGACCTTCCTCAATGAGTCTATAAAATTCCTTCACCACCGGTCTCCTCTCCGCCGTGATGTGGGATAAACTGCCAAGTGATTTCCGGCTTAGGGCGTCTGCCACGACATTCGCCTTACCCGGATGATACTGGATCTTGCAATCGTAGTCACTGAGCAGTTCTACCCATCTTCTCTGTCTCAAATTCAAATCTCTTGGACTCAAGATGTGCTGCAGGCTCTTATGATCTGTGAAGATCTCACATTTTACCCCATAGAGGTAGTGCCTCCACATCTTGAGTGCAAAGATAACTGCTGCCATTTCCAGATCGTGTGTGGGGTAATTCATCTCATGCCTCTTTAGCTGTCTAGAAGCATAAGCGATCACCCTACCATTCTGCATCAACACACAACCCAAGCCTACTCTGGATGCATCACAGAACACTGTGAAGTCCTCATTGCTGGTTGGCAGGGCTAACACTGGTGCTGAAGTCAACCTCTTTTTGAGCTCTTCGAAGCTTTTCTCACACTGGTCGGTCCAATCGAACCTCTGATTCTTTCTGGTCAACCTGGTTAAAGGAGCTGCAATTTTGGAGAAGTCCTGTACGAACCTCCTGTAATAACCAGCCAAACCCAAGAAACTTCTGATCTCTGTCACTGAGGTGGGTCTGGGCCAGTTAGTCACAGCCTCTACTTTCTTGGGGTCTACCTCTATTCCATTCTCTGACACTATATGCCCCAAGAATGATATGCTCCTTAACCAGAATTCACACTTGGAGAACTTAGCATACAAGCCATGTTCCCTCAAGGTCTGTAACACAATCCTCAGATGATGGGCATGCTCCTCTGCATTCCTGGAATACACTAAGATATCATCTATAAAGACAATAACGAAGTGATCCAGGTATGGTCTGAATACTCTGTTCATGAGGTCCATGAATGCTGCAGGGGCGTTAGTTAACCCGAACGGCATCACCAGGAACTCATAATGCCCATATCTGGTCCTGAATGCTGTCTTTGGTACGTCCTCTTCCCTTATCCTCAGCTGATGGTACCCTGATCTCAGATCTATTTTGGAGAAACAACCCGCTCCTGCTAGCTGGTCGAATAGATCATCGATCCTTGGCAATGGGTACTTATTCTTGATGGTGACTTTGTTCAACTGCCTGTAGTCGATACAAAGCCTGAGGGATCCATCCTTTTTCTTCACAAAGAGTACTGGAGCACCCCAAGGTGAGGTACTCGGTCGGATGAAACCCTTGTCTACCAGTTCCTGCAACTGTTCTTTCAATTCTTTCATCTCAGCTGGGGCCATCCTGTAGGGAGGGATAGAGATCGGTCTAGTTCCAGGCATCAGCTCTATTTCAAACTCTATCTCCCTTGCAGGTGGTAGTCCTGGAAGCTCGTCTGGAAAAACATCTAAGAACTCATTGACCACTGGCACTGAGGCGGGCTCTCTAACCTGACTGTCTAGTTCCCTCACATGAGCCAAAAACCCCTGACATCCCCTCCTAAGCAACCTACGAGCCTGAAGAGCTGATATCAGTCCTCTAGGTGTACCCCTCTTGTCTCCTCTGAAGACGACCTCTGACCCATCCTGACATCTGAACTTAACTACCTTGTCCCTGCAGTCCAAGGTAGCACCATGGGTAGATAGCCAATCCATCCCTAGAATGACGTCAAAGTCTGTCAAATCTAGAACCACAAGGTCGGCGGACAAGCATCTTCCCTCTATAAAAACTGGACTACACTGGCAGACTGACTCTGCAACTGACGGGTCACACTTGGGTCCACTGACCCATAGGGGACACTCTAACCCAGAGACCATCAACCCTAACCTCTGAACGGCTCTCGGTGCAATAAAAGAGTGAGATGCACCCGGGTCCATTAATGCATACACATCAGAACACCCAATGATGAGATTACCTGACACCACGGTGTTGGATGTGTTAGCCTCCTGCTGCGTCATGGTGAAGATCCTGGCTGGGGCTGATGGACCTTCACCTCTGAATCCTGCTGAGGAAGAAGCTGACCCTCTCCCTCTGCCTCTGCCACTGGCCTGGGTAGCAGCTGGAGCTGCTGGCTGTGCCACACTTCCTGAAGCTGTCTGCTGTGTCTGTGCCATAGGAACTGTTTTAGGGCATTGCCATGACATATGCCCCTCTTGCCCGCATCTGTAGCAGGTCGTCGTCCCATACCGGCATAAACCCCTGTGTGGCCTACCACACTTCGCACAAGCTGCATTATCTGCCCCAGAACTAGATCCACTGCCAAATCCCAGACTAGACTTGACCTTGTTCCAGAACTTATTCTTCTTACCCTTGGGTTTACCCCATCTCTTACTGCCTGAAGCCGCTGCACTCAAGGTAGAGGGATCTAACCTTCCCCCACCCGGAGTTTTAGAACCAGAAGCTTGTGCCACTGTCTGTTTGACTGTCCCCTGAACGATGGCACTAGCCTCCATTCTCCTAGCCATGTCTACTATGGCGTGAAAACTCTCTCTATCTGCTGACTGTACCAAGGAGGAATACCTGGGATGGAGCTTCATGATATACCTCCTCGACTTCTTCTGGTCTGTGCTAAGGTCTTGCCCAGCAAATGGCAGCAACTCCATAAACCTGTCAGTATATTCGTCCACACTCATGTCATCAGTTTGCCTCAACTGCTCGAATTCTATCATCTTCAATTCCCTTGAACTATCAGGGAAAGCCCATCCTGCAAATTCATTAGCGAACTCCTCCCATGATAGGCTATCCACTCTTGGCTTCACATAGCTTTTGAACCACTCACGGGCCTTCTTGCATTTCAAAGTGAAACCAGCCATCTGAATGGCTCTACTGTCATCAGCTCCAATTTCCTCTGTGATCATCTTGACCTTCTCCAAATATACAAGCGGGTCATCACCTAACTCAAACTGGGGAGCACCCAACTTCATGTAATCTGTCATTTTAGCCTTACTTCCCCCAGATGAGCTAGGTTGGGGTATCTGGGTATCTGGGATGGTAGGTGCTGGTGGTGGAGGAGGTACAGCATCCCCTGAGGTAGGGTTTGCTGGATTTGGATAGTATGGGGGAGGTGGGTACACTGGGTACTGTGGATATGGTGGGTAGTATGGTGGGTATGGCATCTGTGTGGAGTAAGGGTTAAAACTAGGGTAATCCGATGTACCTCCCATCGAATACCCGGGATTTTGGGTGTAGGGCGGATAGTGAGGTGGCTGAACAAATCCCGAGGCCTGAGTGCCTCCTTGGGATTCTCCCATACCCTCTTCTGACATACTGACGCCCAAACTGCCATCCCTCCTTTGATCAACATCCATCTGATCCCCCATATCCTCCGACATGCCTCCCTGCACTGTTCCTCTGACTGATCTGCTTCTTCCCAGATCTAAAGACCTTCTAGGGTCTCTCACTGCTCGGTCCCTGCTGGACCTACTTGACATTGCCCTAGGCAATGTTGAAGGACGGGCATCAGTGCCCTCATCCTCAGGTGGCATTCCAGTCAATCGCGCAGATCGACGGGTTCCTCTCATCCTGTTTTCTGAGAAACAGTAAACATCACATAAACATTAGCATTAAATGGTTCATGTCGGCAAGCATGAACCTCACAGCTACATTACACACATAGCATATCATCATGGCATATCATACAATCATAGCAAGACAGGACTCTACATCCTATCCTAGTGGACATGATTTTTGCCTATTGTGCTTGACCTTCTATAACATCTATGAGCCCGACACTCTAGGTCCGACCATATGAACCTGGCTCTGATACCACTCTGTAACGCCCCGGAAATCCGGACCGCTACCGGCGCTAGGATTCAGGTCGGCTTAAGGCCGCCGGAACCCGTAGCAAGCCTACATACATCCTGTTTACCTGTTTAATCCCATACATGATCAACAAACATACATAAGAATTAAAAACTTTTCTTTTTCTTCATACACCAAACTCAACCTGTGCATGCACTGTATTCATCATATACATAAACATTAATCCCTCTGTGGGATCTCATCAAAGCCTCAAGGGCTATACATCATATGGTGAGTTGGTTTACATCAATATCAAAACACAAGATCATGTACATACCAAGGGATTAACATATACTATGGTCAAGCACAACTCTATCCTCAACAACATAATTACATTCTTATCATTTGTCATGTCCACATACTCTAGCTATTACATACACATGACTTTTCTCTTCTTTTCTTCTCTATCAATCCCGTACCTGCAAACCTGGGGGTTAGGGGAGAGGGGTGAGCTAAAAGCCCAGTGAGCAGAAACTAAAAAAAAACATTATATTAAAGTTCATGCTTTCATGAAATGCATCATATCACAAACAATTCACATCAAGGGTGAACCTGTCACCAATTAGTCCCCACATAGTCTCGTGCCAGGCCGTAGCATGGGGTCCTGGTCTTTCTGTCATAACATACATAAAGTCTCATGCCAGGCCGTAGCATGGGGTCCTGGTCTTCCTGTCACATTATATATCTATTAAGTCTCGTGCCAGGCCGTAGCATGGGGTCCTGGTCTTCCTGTCATATCATATATTAAGTCTCGTGGACTAATTGGATCATACAGCATTCACCCACAACCACAAAATAAAATGTAATGCAACATATTCGTGAACTAATGCACTCAGCCTATTACATATCATCATGATGCGTGAAACATGCTCAAAACATTTAATTACTTGTTTTAAAACATTAAGCTTGTTTCCACTCACCTCTGGCTAGCTCTGACCAGACACTGAAGCAGCTCACTCACTGCTGGGGTCCTCGGTTCCTCGAGTCCGAACCTACACAGGTGGACTCCAATGAGGGACCAAACATATATAAACATAACTCTAATATATCCCCCAAAAACCCCCTAAAACATCATGAAAACATCACAGAAAATATGCATGAAATGGCTGAACAGGGCACCTTCGGCGGCACCTTCGGCGGCCGAAAGTCCTGGACAGAGACGAAACTCAGCTAGGTTCGGCGGCACCTTCGGCGGCCGAAAGTGCCAGACAGAGACGAAAGTCTCTTTTCGGGGGCACCTTCGGCAGCCGAAAGCTGCCTCCACAAGAGGGGTTCGGCGGCCGAAACTCCCTTCGGCTGCCGAACCTGGTTTCTGCCAAACGGCAGAAACTTGGTTCAAATGAACCTCCTGCCTCCCAAAACCATAAATCATGCATATTTCTCAACCAAAACACACATACAAGTTCCTAGGGGCCTCAAACATGCATATACCCCATCTACAACACTTCATTCACACACAATCAAGCTACATTGTTCATCAAACATCAAAAACCTAACATTTATTCAAATATACATATATCCCTAAACATGCCATTCTACCCCATGAATCTTACATGAAACTTATTTAAAACATGACAAGAGTTCAAGATCGACTCTTACCTCCTGAAGATCGAGAATAGAGGCGATCTAACTTGGAGTTGGGAGAAATCTAGCTCCTTGGGCCTCCAAGCTCAAAACTTGCTCAAAACTCGATTCAAAAGCTTAAAAACTTCAAAGCAAGATGAAAACTTATTAAAACCATGAAAGATCTAGAGGAAACACTCAAGATCGAGGGAGGAGCGGTGGAGACTCACCTTGGCCGACAATGGGAGAGAAAAAGCTCGCCCGTGCGGACCAAGGGGACCCTTTTATAGTGGCTGGCCAGGCCACGTTCGGGGGCCGAATGTGCCTCCGCATCCATGCAATGTTCGGCGGCCGAACATAAGGTTCGGCGGCCGAACCTGCACTTCCCTCACTTAGACTTTCGGGGGCCTAACGTGCCTCCCAAAGTCCATGCATGTTCGGCGGCCGAAAGTGAGTTTCGGCGGCCGAACCTGGGTTTTTCCTTAAAGAATTTTCATGCAACAACTTATTTAAAATCATACTTAAAACATTAAAATACATGAAAACATTTTATAAAAACATGCTTTTACCCTTCTAGAGGTTTCCGACACCCAAATTCCACCGGACGGTAGGAATTCCGATACCGGAGTCTAGCCGGGTATTACAAGGATCAAGTCTGGTATGGGAATGGGTAGTGGCTCCAGCTCTGGCATAGGCAGTACCGTGTGTAAGAGATGTGGGAGACCGCACAGAGGAGTTTGTCTATTGGGATCATCAGCCTGCTATAGATGTGGGCAGGAGGGACATAATGCACAGGAATGTCCTCAGGCGACCTTGATGGCACCATCCCAGCAGATGACTTCTCGCAGTGTGGCACAGCCAGCAGCTTCAGCCGTACCTCAGAGTAGTGGCAGAGGTAAAGGGAGAGGGTCAGCCTCTTCTTCAGCAGCAGGTTCCCGAGGTGCAGGTCCGTCAGCCCCAGCACGGATCTTCACACTGACTCAGCAGGAGGCAGACACGTCGAACACAGTGGTGTCAGGTAACCTCATCATTGGGTGTTCGGAGGTATATGCTTTGATGGACCCCGGTGCTTCTCACTCTTTTATTGCTTATAGAGCCGTAGAGAGGTTGGGTTTGATAGTCTCCGAGTTAGAGTGTCCTCTCTGGGTCAGTGGACCCAAATGTGACCCATCATTGGCAGAGTCAGTCTGTTGGTTCAGTCCAGTGTTCATAGAGAGTAGATGCCTTCCAGCTGACCTTGTGGTTCTAGAGTTGACGGATTTTGATGTCATTCTAGGGATGAATTGGTTATCTACATATAGTGCTACCTTGAACTGCAGAGACAAGGTAGTCAGTTTCAGAGACCAGGATGGGTCAGAGTGTGTCTTCAGAGGAGATAGGAGGGGGACACCTAGAGGTTTGATATCAGCCCTTCAGGCTCGTAGATTGTTGAGGAGGGGTTGTCAGGGGTTCCTAGCTCATGTGAGAGAGCTAGACAGTCAGGTCAGGGAACCGTCTTCAGTACCAGTAGTCCGAGAGTTCCCAGATGTGTTTCCAGATGAGCTTCCAGGACTACCACGTGATAGGGAAATAGAGTTCGAGATAGAGTTGATGCCTGGTACTAGACCGATCTCTATTCCTCCCTACAGGATGGCACCAGCAGAACTAAGAGAGTTGAAAGAGCAGTTACTGGAGTTGGTAGACAAGGGTTTCATCCGCCCGAGTACCTCGCCTTGGGGAGCTCCAGTACTGTTTGTCAGAAAAAAAGATGGATCTCTTAGACTTTGTATCGACTACAGGCAGTTGAACAAAGTCACTACCAAGAACAAGTATCCTCTACCCAGGATCGATGATCTATTCGATCAGCTGGCAGGAGCATGTTGTTTTTCTAAGATAGATCTGAGATCCGGATACCATCAGTTGAGAATCAGGGAAGAGGATGTACCCAAGACAGCTTTCAGGACCAGATATGGGCATTATGAGTTCCTGGTAATGCCGTTCGGGTTGACTAACGCCCCTGCAGCATTCATGGATCTCATGAACAGAGTTTTCAGAGAATACCTGGATCACTTTGTGATTGTCTTCATAGATGATATCTTGGTGTACTCCAGGAATGCAGAAGAGCATGCCCAGCATCTGAGGATAGTCTTACAGACCTTGAGAGAGCATGGCTTGTATGCCAAGTTCTCCAAGTGTGAGTTCTGGCTGAGGAGCATTTCTTTCTTGGGGCATGTAGTATCAGACGAAGGTATAGCAGTGGACCCCAAGAAGGTAGAGGCAGTAGCCAACTGGCCTAGACCCACCACAGTGACAGAGATCAAGAGTTTTCTGGGTTTGGCAGGCTACTATAAGAGGTTCATTCAGGACTTCTCTAGAATAGCTGCTCCTATGACCAGATTGACCAGAAAGAACCAGAAGTTCGTATGGTCAGAAGAATGTGAAGAGAGTTTTGAAGAGCTGAAGAAACGGTTGACTTCAGCACCGGTGTTAGCTCTGCCGACTAGTGATGAAGATTTCATAGTGTTCTGTGATGCATCCCGAGTGGGATTGGGTTGTGTGTTGATGCAGAATGACGGAGTGATAGCTTATGCTTCTAGACAGCTGAAGAAGCACGAGCTGAACTATCCTACACACGACCTAGAGATGGCAGCTGTTATCTTTGCACTCAAGATGTGGAGGCATTACCTCTATGGGGTTAAATGTGAGATCTTCACGGATCATAAAAGCCTGCAGCACATCTTGAGCTAGAGAGAGCTAAATTTGAGGCAGAGACGGTGGGTAGAATTGCTCAGTGATTATGATTGCAAGATCCAGTATCATCCGGGTAAGGCTAATGTTGTAGCTGATGCCTTAAGCCGGAAGTCACTTGGCAGTTTATCCCACATTACAGCAGAGAGAAGGCCGGTGGTGAAGGACTTCTGCAGGCTCGTGGATGAAGGGCAACAGTTAGAGTTATCTTGTAATACCCGGCTAGACTCCGGTATCGGAATTCCTACCGTCCGGTGGAATCTCGGATGTCGGAAACCTCTAGAAGGGTAAAATCATGTTTTCATAAAATTTTTTAACGGATTTTATGGTTTTAAGTAAGAAAGAAATTAAGTTTTGAATAAAAAGGACCAAGGAGGCATTTCCAGGTTTGGCCGCCGAACATTGGATAGTTTAGGGGGGGCAAGTTAGGCTTCCGAAAATTTCAAAGGTTCGGCCGCTGAACCTCATGTTCGGCCGCCGAACTTGCATGAGTTTTGGAGGCACTTTAGGCTGCCGAATGGTGGTCTGGCCAGCCCTATATAAGGGTTCCATGGCTGAAACGGGCGAGTTTTCTCCCCATTTTCGGCCAACGGTGAGTCCATGCTCTCCCATGGTTGATTTTTGATGTTTTCCTCCAAATCTTTCAGTTTTAACAAGTTTTATCTTAATTTGAAGATTTTTTTGAGCAAAAAGAGCAAGCTTTGGAGCTTGGAGACCAAAGAGTTGAAATCTCTCCCATCTCCAAGTTAGGGTCGTTTCTCCTTTAGATCTTCAAGAGGTAAGCTTTGATCCAACCTTCCTTGCATGTTTTAAGTAAGTTTCATGAAGGTTTGTGGGGTAGAAAATGCATGTTTAGGTTGTTTTGAGTTTTTGGGTTTATGTTGAGTTTTTGAGCAATGTGGGTTGTTTATGCATGTTTGATGTGTTGTAGTTGGGGTTTAGGATAGTTTGAGGCCCCTATGAGCTCCTGGATGTATGTATGCGTGTTGTAGAATAGGTTTATGCTTGTTTGGAAGGTTTAGGAGGCAAATGTGCATAGAGGAGCCGAGTTTCTGCCCTTTGGGAGAAACCAGGTTCGGCAGCCAAAGGGACTTTCGGCCGCCGAACCTGCTTGTGAGGCAAGCCTTTCGGCTGCCGAAGCTTGCCCCCGAAAATGGACTTTCGTCTCTGGAGGGCACTTTCGGCCGCCGAAGGTGCCGCCAAACCTGCATGGTTTTCGGCTCTGGAGGGACTTTCGGCCGCCGAACCTGTCGCCGAAATGTGCCCTGTTCAGCCTTCCTTTGCGTGATTTGTATGATTGTTTTGAGGTGTTTTAGGGGGTTTTTGGGGAGTATTTTTAGAGTCATGTTCATGTTGTTTGGTTCCTCATTTGAGTCCACTTGTGTAGGTTCGGACCCGAGGAACCGAGGACCCCAGCAGTGAGATAGCTGCTTCAGTGCCTTGTTAGAGCTTCAGCCAAAGGTGAGTAGAATAAACCTTTATGTTTTTAAAGCAAATGAATATAAATTTTGAGCATATTCATGCATCATGAATGCCATGTAATATTCTAGGTTGTTTGCATTAGAATTCACGAATATGTTGCATTGCATAATTTGATGTTGATGAGGATGGATGTTGAATGATCCGTAGTCCTCGATATGATACGATGTGACATGTTATGGTATGGTATGGAAGTCCGGTTGACCCATTCTACGTCCCGACACTATGTAAGAGAAAGTCTAGTTGACCTATTCTACGTCCCGGCACATTGGAATGTTATGTTTTGTTATGTTTAAGAGAAAGACCGGTTGACCCATTCTACGTCCCGGCATTCTTAGAATATAGAGGACTATTGGTGACAACACCATCCTTGATGTGACTTGTTTGTGATGTGTTGCATTCCATGAAAGTATGAAATTTTAATATATGTTTTTATTATTCTGCTCACTGGGCTCTTATAGCTCATCCCATTCCCTTAACCCCCAGGTTTGCAGGTACAGGGTAGACCAGGAGGTCAGCAGGAGTAAAGATGTTTATGTAATAGTTAGAAGTTGTGGACATGATAAATGATGTAAAAATAATGTGTAGTCATGTTATGTAATAATGATATTGAGGTTTAGAGTTGTGCTTGACCATAGTATGTTCTTAATCCCCTTTTTGTATACATGATCTTTATGTTATGAGTTATGATATTATGGTTCAACCAAGTTTAACGCTTATGAGATACCCCATTGGAGCATTTGATGAGGGCTCCAGTGGAGGTTTATGATTATGACTATGAGATTGTACAGGTTGAGCTTGGTTGATAAATGAAAAAGTTGACATGTTTACGTATATGTATGATCATGTATGGGATTAAACAGGTTCACAGGTTATATGTCAGGCTTGCTACGGGTCCCGGCGGCCTTACACCGATCTGGATCCTAGCGCCGGTAGCAGTCCAGATTTTCGGATCGTTACATATCTGGTACAGGTGCTTTGATTGCACATATGAGAGTTACACCCGTGTTTCTGGAGTAGGTGGCTCTGAAACAACACGAGGACCCTAAGTTAATGAAGATTGCCAGGACTGTTCAGTCAGGCAACAGTACAAAGTTCAGATTTGACAGTGAGGGGATTCTTCATCACGGGAAGAGATTATGTGTACCAGATGACATGGAGCTAAAGAGAGACATTATGAGGGAAGCTCATAATGCTAGGTATAGCGTTCACCCTGGAGCCACCAAGATGTATCAAGACTTGAGAAAAGTATATTGGTGGCCAGCGATGAAAAGAGAAGTGGCATAGTTTGTATCAGCCTGTG
This sequence comes from Manihot esculenta, assembly GCF_001659605.2. Classification (NCBI taxonomy): domain Eukaryota; kingdom Viridiplantae; phylum Streptophyta; class Magnoliopsida; order Malpighiales; family Euphorbiaceae; genus Manihot; species Manihot esculenta. The sequence goes on from NC_035162.2 coordinate 30,140,257, forward strand.
AGATATGTCAAAGGGTGAAGCTAGAACACCAGAAGCCGGCTGGAATGCTTAACCCACTGCCGATTCCAGAGTGGAAATGGGAGAACATAGCTATGGATTTTGTAGTGGGGTTACCGGCGACGTCCAACAGGCTAGACTCCATATGGGTGATTATGGATAGACTGACTAAATCTGCTCACTTCATTCCAGTCAGGAGTAACTATTCTATGGATAAACTAGCGCAGGTTTATGTAGAAGAGATAGTAAGGTTGCATGGGGTTCCAGTGTCAATAGTATCAGATAGAGGACCCCAGTTCACCTCCAGGTTTTGGCGGAGTTTGCAAGAGGCTATGGGCACAAGGTTGGATTTCAGCACTACTTTCCATCCACAGACAGACGGACAATCAGAGAGGACCATCCAGACCATAGAAGATATGCTCAGGATGTGTGTGTTAGACTTTGGCGGTTCTTGGAGGCAGCATCTACCTTTGGTGGAGTTTGCCTACAATAATAGCTATTATGCTAGCATAGGGATGGCCCCTTATGAAGCTCTGTATGGGAGGAAGTGCAGAACGCCTGTTTGCTGGGAAGAGGTAGGAGAGAAGGCTCTTGCAGGGCCAGAGTTAGTAGAGATTACCAGCAGGTTAGTGCCTATCATCAGAGAGAGAATCAGAACAGCTGTAAGCAGACAGAAGAGCTATGCAGATATCCGCAGGAAACAGATAGAGTTCCAGGAGGGGGATATGGTATTGCTGAGGGTGTCTCCAATGAAAGGAGTGGTTCATTTTGGGAGAAAGGGTAAACTAGCTCCACGGTACATTGGTCCCTTTGAGATTTTATAGAGGATCGGGAATGTGTCGTACAAGCTGGATTTGCCTGTTTCTATGGAAAGAATCCATCCGGTTTTCCATGTTTCTATGCTACGGAAGTTTGTGTCAGATCCGGATAAGGTTCTCAGTGAGCCTGATGTAGAGATCCTCGGAGATCTCACCTATATAGAGCAACCAGTGAGGATCATTGACACTCAGATCAGAAGGTTGAGAAACAAGGAGATCTCGATGGTGAAAGTTCTGTGGAACCACCGTAATCTAGAGGAGTGCACCTGGGAGACACGGGAGTCTATGCTTCAGCAATATCCATATCTGTTTTGAGGTTAGTTTTCCCCTTTTTATGTGTTTATATGTTTGAGGAACATTCGGGGACGAATGTTCTTAAGGGGGGGAGAATGTAATACCCGGCTAGAGTCTGGCATCGGAATTTCTACCGTCCGGTGGAATTTGGGATGTCGAAAGTCTCTAGACGGGCAAGGGGTTATGTTTCTTTGATGTCTTTTAAGAGTTTTTAATGTTTTAAGTATAAAGGAAATGAGTTTTTGAAAGAAAAGCACCAAGGAAGAAACGCCAGGTTCGGCCGCCGAAAGTGAGTTTCGGCCGCCGAACATGCATGGCTTTCAGGTCTCACGTTTGGCTGCCGAAGGTGGTCTGGCCAGCCACCTATAAAAGGCCCTAGGTCGGTCAAATGGATAAGATTTTCTTTCCATTTGCACGAGCTGAGGTGAGACCATGATCTTCTTTGGGTGATCTTTATGTTTTCTCAAATCTTTCATGGTTTTGATTGGTTTTTATGTTGTTTTGAAGATTTTGAGCAAAAGACCTAAGTTTTGAAGCTTGGAGACTTTGTGAGTGGATTTCTCCATATCTCCACGTTAGGATCACCTATCCTCAAGATCTTTAAGAGGTAAGTGTTGATCCTTGGCTTCTTTGATGATTTTTGAAGGTTTTATGGAAGTTTTATGGGAGATATGCATGTGTAGGTTTAGTGGTTGTTTTTTATGACTTTTGTGTATAAGCATGTTTAAGTGTTGTGTTGATATGTTTGTTGGGGTTTTAGGATAGTTTTGGAGCCCTTTTATGCATGATATATGGTATGTGCTAGTTGGGAGTAGTTGGTTGCATGTTTGGGTAAGGTTGGAGAAGTTTGCATGAAACAGAGCAGGGTTCTGCCCAACGGGCAAAACCAGGTTCGGCCGCCGAAGGGAAGATGAGCTATACTACAGCCCAGTGGTTCAGCAGGGTTCAGAAAGAGAAGAGTTATGTAATAGTTTAGTGTGGACATGTATTTTGTAATGGGATTGTAGTGTTGTACAGAGTATAGAATTGTGCTTGACCCATCTGTTGTAATCCTTTTTGTATACATGATCTTTTTATGTAAATGCTTTATTTTAATGTGTTTGAAAAACCAGGCTTAACATAGTATGAGTTTGACCCGCCTAGAGTAAAGATGAGAGCTCTAGCAGGGGTTTTATAGCACAGAGATAGTGCATGCACAGGTTGAGCCTTGGTATAGAGAAAGGTTTTAATTTTTACAGAAAATATATGATCATGTATGGGATTTCACAGGTACACAGAGTTCACAGTAGGCTTGCTACGGGTCCCGGCAGCCTTAAGCCGATCTGGATCCTAGCACCGGTAGCAGTTCGATTTCCGGGCTGTTACATTTATTTCCCTCTTAGCCCGGTTTTGCGTGGCCTCGCTCGAGATTTAGGCTTATTGGCCTTACTGTTGCTTCCAGGATTATTGGCCTTGCTCGAGATCCAGGCTCATTGACCTTACTGTCGCTTCTAGGCTCATTGGCCTTTCTCGAGATTCAGGCTCATTTACCTTACTGTCGCTTCCAGGCTCATTGGCCTTGCTCGAGATTCAGGCTCATTGGCCTTACTGTAGCTTCTAGGCTCATTGGCCTTGTTCAAGATTTAGGCTCATTGGCCTTACTGTCGTTTCCAGGCTCATTGGGCTTGCTCAGGATTCAATCTTATTGGCCTTACTATCGCTTCCAGGCTCATTGGTCTTGTTCAAAATTCAGGCTCATTGGCCTTACTATCGCTTTCAGGCTCGTTGGCCTTGCTCGGGATTCAAGCTCATTAGCCTTACTGTCTCTTCCAGGCTCATTGTGCCTGTTTTGAGAATACTTAGGAGATACATAGGGAAGTAAAAACAACTTTTCTCATTCATTCATATTTTCAAAGTACAGAGTTTCACATTGTACATTTTTCAAGGAAAATACCTCTTCAAGTGTTGGATATTCCAAGCGTGAGGCTCCGAGTTCCCTTGTAGGTCTTCAATCCGGTAGACTTCGAGCTTGACGACTTTAGTTATCCTGAAGGAGCCCTCCCAGGTCGGAGCTAACTTCCTTACTGCTGGTCTCTTCCTCATTGCTTCTAGCCTCCTCAGGGCTAAACCTTTAACTTTCAGGCTCCTTTCTCTAACTATTTGGTTGTGGTAGCGGGCTACCTTTTGTTGATAAGCAGCAGTGCGCACTTGAGCCTCCTATCTGATCTCCTATAGGGCGTTCAAGTTACTTCTTAGCTTCTCTCCGTTGGTGTCTTTGTTATTGAATTGGACACGGCAAGAGGGGATTTATAGCTCGATGGGGATTATTGCCTTGGTGCCAAATGCCAATGCAAATGGTGTTTCCTTCGTTGGTGTCCGAGGAGTAGTCCTGAACGCCCATAGGATGTTGGTGAGCTCAGCTGCCCAGTTCTTCTTTGCTCCATCCAGCCACTTTTTTAATCCCTGAAGGATGGATCGGTTTGTAATCTCCGTATGGCCATTTGTTTGAGGATGGGATATCAAGGAGAAGTTGTGCTAGATGCCCATATTTCTTATGAAATCCTTGAGGACTTGCAGTCGAACTGCTTGCCATTGTCTGATATGAGTGTCCTCGGTATTCCAAATCTGCAAATGATGTTTTCCCAGACAAAGTCTATTACTTTGCATGTTGTGGTGGTGGGCATGGCCTCAACTTCAAGCCACTTAGAGAAGTACTCCACTACTACTATCACGAACTTCTTTTGCCCGGTAATTTTAGGAAAAGGGCCCATGATGTCTATGCCCCACTGTGAAAATGGCCAAGGACTTGAAATGCTAGATTGTGGTGTAGCGGGGTGTTAATGGCATTGGCAAACCTCTGGCAGACGTTGCATCTTCTGACAAATTCCTCTGCTTCTTTTTTAACCGTGGGCCAGTAGTAGCCTTGCTTGAAAATTTTGTTTGCCAACGTGCTTGCTCCATGCGCTCTGCAAACTCCCTAATGTATCTCCTCGATCACCCTGGCCGCTTCTTTTGGACCCACACATCGAAGCCACAGATTGGATTTTCCTCTTCGGTATAAGGTCCCCTTACCGCTTGGTAGTTGGCAGCTGGGCTGTGATTTTTCTTGCTTCAGCTTTATCCTCTAGCAGCTTCTCGGTCTATAAGTATTCTAGGTATGGGGTCATCCAGTTTTGCCCCTCTTCGATCTACATTACTATGGTGGGTTCAAAAGTGGGAGTGCTGATGTATTGTATGTACACTTCGTCTAGGAGCTGTTCCAATTCTTCCTCAGATAACCAGCTAAGCAGGTATGCTTCTTCATTTTCCTCTCTAGGTATTCTCTGATATTGCAGAATAATTACCTGCTCGCTGAGCTCAGTTTCTACAGCTTGCACCTTGGCCAAGTATTTCTGCATGATGGGGTCCCTTGCGTGGTATACCCCCGTTATTTGATTGATCACTAGTTAGGAATCGTTGCTTATTTTGAGGTCGGTTTCCTCTTATTCTGACGCTATCAGCATTTCGTTTATAAGAGCTTCATACTCTGCCATGTTATTGGAAGCTGTGAATTCCAGGCGTAGGGCATAGCAAACTTTGAATCCTTCTGGTCCTTTTAATAGTATTCTGGCTCTGCTGGCCCCAACGCTGAACACCCCATCCACAAATAATTTCCAATTGAACTCCCGTGGTGGTTGGCCTTCATCCATTCCTTCAGTTGAGTTTGGCGACTCTTTACTTTGCTCTTGTTGTTCCTCATTGAAGGAGCATTCGGCTATGAAGTCAGCAAGGGCCTGAGCTTTGATGGCCGTCCGAGGTTAGTATTTGACTGTGCGGTTGTCGAAGTCGGTCAAAACTAACATTTTTTGTTATCAACAATTTTACAACTGTAGATAGTGGCAAAAGGATCGAATCCACAGGTGATGACTGATGGGTTTTCAGTCCGATATAAGGCCAGGCCCATAACGACAGCCCTTACCCAAAGGACAAGATGCTCCTTCAACAAGCCGGCTTGGATCACTCGGCCATGAGGATTGGGCCTTGATCATCCGGCCTCGAGGTTGGACCTCCCTTGGGCCAGTCTCCTTACGTCATGCTCGATAATGGGCCCCATAGGAGAAGAGATATCCGGCCCATACATCTAGCAGACTTGCTTACACGCGTACTGGGGGGGAATTAAATGGCTGTTATGCATGAAGCAGATATCTGATATTTTCGTATGTCCGTATCCGTATGGCAGAGACAGGTGGCCCAATGGTAGTGAGGCCGTTACACGTCATTGACAAACAAAGGAAAAGAATAAAAGGAGAGGAGCACCTGTAACGCCCCGGAAATCTGGACCGCTACCGGCGCTAGGATCCGGGTCGACTTAAGGCCGCCGGGACCCGTAGCAAGCCTGACATATAACCTGTATAATCCCATACATGATCAACAACATGCATCAAAATTAAAACTTTTCCTCATACATACTGTCATCAACTAACTCAACCTGTGCATACTCTGATCATATTCATAACATAGTCCCTCTGTGGGATCTCATCAAGCCTTAAAGGCAAAACAACCTGTGTTGAGTTAGTTTACATAAACATCATAACATAAGATCATGTATATACAAAAGGGATTAACAATACATTATGGTCAAGCACAACTCTATCCTCAATAACCTCATTACATAACATCCTGAATATTTTTACATTTCATCATAATACAATTGTCATGTCCACAAACTAACTATTACATACATATGATTTTTTCTCGTCTTGCCTTCTCTATCTATCCCGTACCTGCAAACCTGGGGGTTAGGGGAGAGGGGTGAGCTAGATGCCCAGTGAGTAGAACTGTAAAAAGAATATTTAAAACATGCTATCATGAAATGCGTCACTGCACAATTAAATCACACCACGGATGGACTGATTCAAAAATCCCTCAACTCTATGCCCGGCCCTATTATGGGCACCACAGGACTTCGTATTGCTCGGCCCTATTATGGGCACCACAGGACTTCGTACTCGGAGTTATTGCCCGGCCCTATTATGGGCACCACAGGTCTTCGTATTGCCCGGCCCTATTATGGGCACCACAGGACTTCGTATATAGAAGGCTAATGAATCATCCTAATGTCCATCCACTATCATCTATCACAACAATACAATGCGGCATAGTCGTGAATTCTAATGCAAACAACCTATAACATGATCATGATGCATGAAGCATGATAAAAGCATTTCATTTCTTAATTTAAAAAGGTTAAGTTAGTTCCACTCACCTCTGGCTGACTCTGACAAACTCTGTAGCAGCTGGCTCACTGCTGGGGTCCTTGGTTCCTCGGGTCCGAACCTACACAGGTGGACTCCAAATGAGGGACCAAACACACAAAAACATAACTCTAATATATTCCCCAAAAACCCCCTAAAACATCCTGAAAACATCACATGAAAATATGCATGAAATGGCTGAACAGGGCACTTTCGGCGGCACTTTCGGCGGCACCTTCGGCGGCCGAAAGTCCTGGACAGAGACGAAACTCAGGTAGGTTCGGCGGCACCTTCGGCGGCCGAAAGTCCCAGACAGAGACGAAAGTCTCTTTTCGGGGGCAACTTCGGCAGCCGAATGCTGCCTCCACAAAGGGGGTTCGGCGGCCGAAACTCCCTTCGGCGGCCGAACCTGGTTTCTGCCAGAAGGGCAGAAACTTGGTTCAACCGAACCTCTTGCCTCCCAAAACCTCCAATCATGCATAATCTCGTTCTACAACATGCATACCACACATACATTACACCTAGGGGTCTCAAACTATCATATACCCCAACTACAACACTTCAAACACACAAAAATCAACATACATTGCTCAAATCATCAAAATAACCCATAAACTCGACATATAACCTAACATGCATTTCTACCCTTAGATCTTGCATAAAACTTACTTAAAACACATGAGGAGCTTAAGATCGGCCCTTACCTCTTGAAGATCGAGAGGGAGACGACCTAAACTTGGAGATCCACGAAAATGAGCTCCTGAGTTCCCAAAGCTCCAAAACTTGGTTTAAATGCTCAAAACTTGCAATGTGAGTTTAAAACTCAAGAAAAATGGAAGAGATTTGGAGGAAGAACACTAGAGTTGCAAAGGGAAGGTCGGAAGCTTGCTGTGGCTGAAAATGGGAGAAAGCTCGCCCATTTCGGCTAAGTGCCCCATTTATAGGTGGCTGGCCAGGCCACGTTCGGGGGCCGAATGTGCCTCCGCATCCATGCAATGTTCCGCGGCCGAACTTGACTTTCGGCGGCCGAACCTGAACTTCCCTAACTCATGCTTTCGGGGGCCTAACGTGCCTCCAAAACACATGCATGTTCGGCGGCCGAACTTGACTTTCGGCGGCCGAACCTGGATTTTCCTCCAAAGGCTTTTTATGCAAAAACTCATTTAGTTTCATACTTTAAAACCATTAAAAACATGAAAACATTTTTATAAAACATGATTCACCCCTTCTAGAGGTCTCCGACATCCGAGATTCCACCGGACGGTAGGAATTCCGATACCGGAGTCTAGCCGGGTATTACATTCTCCCCCCCTTAAGAACATTCGTCCCCGAATGTTCCTCACTAGCACACATAGCATGGCAAAGAACATAACACATATACAAGGCACATAAACACATAGGGATCTAACCTTAAAAGAGCTGGGGGTACTGCTGGAGCATAGACTCCCGTGTCTCCCAAGTGCATTCTTCCAAGTTGTGGTGGTTCCACAGGACTTTCACCATCGGGATTTCCTTGTTTCTTAACTTTCTGATCTGGGTGTCTATGATCCGTACTGGCTGTTCAACATAGGTGAGATCCTCTTGGACCTCCACATCAGGCTCACTAAGAACCTTGCTCGGATCTGACACAAACTTCCTCAACATTGAAACATGGAAAACCGGATGGACTCTTTCCATCGAAGCAGGTAAATCCAGCTTGTACGACACATTCCCAATCTTTTGCAAGACTTCAAAGGGTCCGATGTATCGTGGGGCTAGTTTACCTTTCTTCCCGAAACGAACCACTCCCTTCATTGGAGACACCTTGAGCAATACCAGATCCCCCTCCTGAAACTCTAACTGTCTTCTGCGGACGTCTGCATAGCTCTTCTGTCTGCTTGCAGCAGTCTTGATTCTTTCTCTGATTATGGGTACCACCCTGCTGGTGATCTCTACTAACTCAGGCCCTGCCAAGGCCTTTTCTCCAACTTCCTCCCAGCAAATAGGTGATCTGCACTTCCTTCCATACAAAGCTTCATATGGAGCCATCCCGATGCTAGCATGATGGCTGTTGTTGTAGGCAAACTCCACCAAAGGTAGATGCTGCCTCCAAGAACCGCCAAAGTCTAGCACACACATTCTGAGCATGTCCTCGATAGTCTGGATGGTCCTTTCTGACTGTCCATCAGTCTGGGGGTGGAAGGCAGTACTGAAATCCAACCTAGTACCCATGGCATTCTGCAGACTCCGCCAAAATCTGGAGGTGAACTGGGGCCCTCTATCTGACACTATCGAAACAGGAACCCCATGCAGCCTGACGATCTCATCCACATATACCTGTGCCAACTTGTCCACAGAGTAGCCACTCCTGACAGGAATGAAGTGAGCAGATTTGGTGAGTCTGTCCACAATCACCCATATGGAGTCCAATCTGTTGGACGTCGCCGGTAACCCCACTACGAAGTCCATAGCTATATTCTCCCATTTCCATTCTGGGATAGGTAGCGGGTTAAGCATTCCAGCCGGCTTCTGATGTTCCAGCTTCACCCTCTGACACACTTCGCAGGCTGACACGAACTGTGCCACTTCTTTCTTCATCGCTGGCCACCAATAAACTTTCTTCAAATCTTGATACATCTTGGTGGCTCCGGGGTGAATGCTGTATCTTGCATTATGAGCTTCCCTCATAATGTCTCCTTTTAGCCCAATGTCATCTGGTACACATAGTCTGTTCCCATAGCGGAGGATCCCCTTACTGTCGAATCTGTACTCGCTATCATTGCCTGACTGAACAGTCCTGGCAATCTTCACTAACTCCGGGTCCTCATGTTGTTTCTGAGCCACCTGCTCCAGAAACACGGGTGCCACTCTCATCTGGGCCACCAAGGCTCCTGTACCAGACAACTCCATCTGTAGACCTTCCTCAATGAGCTTGTAAAACTCCTTTACCACTGGTCTCCTCTCTGCCGCGATGTGGGATAGACTGCCTAGTGACTTCCGGCTTAGGGCGTCTGCCACAACATTCGCCTTACCCGGATGGTACTGAATCTTGCAATCATAGTCACTCAGCAGCTCTACCCATCTCCTCTGCCTCAAATTCAGATCCCTCTGACTCAAGATGTACTGCAGGCTCTTATGATCTGTAAAGATCTCACATTTCACCCCATAGAGGTAATGCCTCCACATCTTGAGTGCAAAGATTACTGCTGCCATCTCAAGGTCATGTGTGGGGTAATTCAACTCATTCTTCTTCAGCTGCCTAGAAGCGTAAGCGATCACCCTCTCATTCTGCATCAGTACACAACCCAGTCCCACACGGGACGCATCACAAAAGACTGTAAAGTCCTCTCCACTAGATGGCAGAGCTAAAACTGGTGCTGAAGTTAACCTCTTCTTAAGCTCTTCGAAACTCTCCTCGCACTGGTCGGTCCACAGAAACTTCTGATTCTTCCTGGTTAGTCTGGTCAGAGGAGCTGCTATCTTTGAGAAGTCCTGAACGAACCTCCTGTAGTAACCTGCTAAACCCAAGAAACTTCTAATCTCTGTTACTGAAGTGGGTCTAGGCCAGTTAGCCACAGTTTCTGTCTTCTTGGGGTCTACCTCAATACCATTCTCTGACACTACATGCCCCAAGAACGAAATGCTCCTCAGCCAGAACTCACATTTAGAGAACTTGGCATACAAGCCATGTTCCCTCAAAGTCTGCAAGACCAACCGCAGATGATGGGCATGCTCCTCTGCATTCCTGGAATACACCAAGATATCATCAATGAAGACAATAACGAAGTGATCCAGGTACTGGTTAAACACTCTGTTCATGAGATCTATGAATGCTGCAGGGGCGTTAGTTAACCCGAACGGCATCACAAGGAACTCAAAATGCCCATATCTGGTCCTGAAAGCCGTCTTTGGCACATCCTCATCCCTTATCCTTAGCTGATGGTACCCCGATCTTAGATCTATTTTGGAGAAACAACCCGCTCCGGCTAGCTGGTCGAATAGATCATCGATCCTAGGCAATGGGTACCTATTCTTGGTAGTGACTTTGTTCAACTGTCTATAGTCGATACAAAGTCTAAGGGATCCATCCTTCTTCCTCACAAACAAGACCGGAGCACCCCAAGGTGAGGTACTCTGTCGGATGAAACCCTTTTCTACCAGCTCTTGCAATTGCTCTTTCAACTCCTTTAACTCGGCTGGAGCCATCCTGTAGGGAGGGATAGAGATCGGTCTAGTTCCAGGCATCAACTCTATCTCGAACTCTATCTCCCTAGCAGGTGGTAAACCTGGAAGCTCATCAGGAAAGACATCCTGAAACTCTCTGACAACTGGCACCAAGGCCGGTTCCCTGACCTGACTGTCTAGCTCTCTCACATGAGCTAAGTACCCCTGACATCCCTTCCTAAGCAACCTACGAGCCTGAAGAGCTGATATCAGACCTCTAGGTGTGCCCCTCTTGTCTCCTCTGAAGACGACCTCTGACCCGTTCTGATCTCTGAACCTGACTACATTGTCCCTGCAGTCCAAGGTAGCACCATGGGTAGATAGCCAATCCATCCCTAGAATGACGTCAAAGTCTGTCAAATCTAGAACCACAAGGTCGGCGGAGAGGCATCTTCCCTCAATAAAAACTGGACTGTACTGGCAGACTGACACTGCCACTGACGGGTCACACTTGGGTCCACTGACCCATAGGGGACACTCTAACCCAGAGACTATCAGACCTAACCTCTCAACGGCTCTCGGAGCAATAAATGAATGAGATGCACCCGGGTCCATTAATGCATACACATCAGAACACCCAATGACGAGATTACCTGACACCACGGTGTTGGATGTGTTAGCCTTCTGCTGTGTCATGGTGAAGATCCTGGCTGGAGCTGATGGACCTTCACCTCGGGAACCAGAAGAAGAGGCTGCCCCTCTCCCTCTACCTCTGCCACTGCCCTGAGTTGTGGCTGGAACTGCTGGCTGTGCCACACTACCAGAAGCTGTCTGCTGGGGCTGGCCCATAAAAGGCGCTCTAGGACAATCCCGAGCTATGTGTCCCTCCTGTCCACATCTGAAACATGCATTCGTCCCAGCTCGACACACTCCCCTGTGTGGTCTTCCACATCTCTGGCATTCTGTACCATCTGAGCCTGAGCTCGAGCCACCGCCAAATCCCAGACCGGATTTCAACTTGTTCCAAAACTTATTCTTCTTCGGCTTCTTGGTGGTGCTATCCCACCTCTTCTTACCTGAACTCTGAGAAGAGAAACCTGGTCCTCCTCTGTTTGGGGTCTTAACCCCTGAAGACTGGGTCACTGACTGCTTCACTGACCCCTCAACTATAGCACTTGCCTCCATTCTTCGAGCCATATCCACCACAGTGTGGAAACTTTCTCTCTCAGCTGACTGAACCAACGAGGAGTACCTGGAATGCAGCTTCATAACATATTTCTTGGCTTTCTTCGTATCTGAATCTAGAGCTTGCCCTGAAAAAGGCAATAGCTCCAAGAATTTATCCGTGAACTCCTCTACACTCATGTGCTCTGACTGCCTCAGTTGCTCAAACTCAATCATTTTCAGTTCTCTGGAACTGTCTGGAAAAGCCCATCCAGCGAACTCATTCGCAAATTCTTCCCATGTCATACCGTCTAGTCTCGGGTCCACATAACACTTGAACCATTCCCGTGCCTTCTTGCACTTTAAAGTGAACCCTGCCATCTGAATGGCCCTGCTGTCACTTGCCCCTAGCTCATCAGTTATTGTCTTCACTACTCTCAGATACTCAAAGGGGTCATCCCCTGACTTGTATTTGGGAGCATCTAGCTTGAGGTAATCTGTCATCTTTACCTTGCTCCCATCGACTGAGCTAGGTCTAGGAGGTTGAGTAACTGGGGCTGCTGGTTCTGTAGGTGGTGGAGGTGGAGGTGCAGCATTCCCCGAGGCGGGGTTTGCCGGGTTTGGATAGAAGGGTGAGGGTGGATAAGCTGGGTACTGTGTGTAGGGTGGGTAGAAAGGTGGATAAGGCATGTAGGTAGGGTAGGGGTTAAAGCTGGAGTAATCCGATGTGCCTCCCATCGGATACCCTGAACCCTGTGGGAAGGGTGGATAATGGGGTGGAAAACCATACCCCGAGGCCTGAACGCCTCCCTGAGACTCCCCTGTCCCTTCTTCATGCATGCTCACATCCAGGTTCCCATCCCTCCTCTGATCCTCTTCCATAACCTCTCTCACATCTGAAGAACTTCCTCCTCTATTTGTCCCCCTTCTGCTAGCATCAAAAGACCTTCTAGGGTCCCTTGACACTCTTTCTCTGTTGGCTCTACAAGACATTGCCCTAGGCAATGTAGGAGGACGGGCGCTCGTGCCCTCATCCTCAGGTGGCACTCCAGTCAATCGCGCAGATCGACGAGTTCCTCTCATCCTGTTCTCTGAAAAACAGCTCATAACAAGCAAACATTAGCATCATACGGTTCATGTGGGCACACATGAACCCTCATCACATACATCACATAGCATAGCATATCATTTATGCACATGCACAAAATCATGGCATTTCACATCATCATACAAGACAGGACTCAACATCCTATCCTAGTGGACATGACCTTCCTATTGTGCTTGACCTTCTAGAACATCTATGAGCCCGACACTCTAGGTCCGACCATATGAACCTAGGGCTCTGATACCATTCTGTAACGCCCCGGAAATCCGGACCGCTACCGGCGCTAGGATCCGGGTCGACTTAAGGCCGCCGGGACCCGTAGCAAGCCTGACATATAACCTGTATAATCCCATACATGATCAACAACATGCATCAAAATTAAAACTTTTCCTCATACATACTGTCATCAACTAACTCAACCTGTGCATACTCTGATCATATTCATAACATAGTCCCTCTGTGGGATCTCATCAAGCCTTAAAGGCAAAACAACCTGTGTTGAGTTAGTTTACATAAACATCATAACATAAGATCATGTATATACAAAAGGGATTAACAATACATTATGGTCAAGCACAACTCTATCCTCAATAACCTCATTACATAACATCCTGAATATTTTTACATTTCATCATAATACAATTGTCATGTCCACAAACTAACTATTACATACATATGATTTTTTCTCGTCTTGCCTTCTCTATCTATCCCGTACCTGCAAACCTGGGGGTTAGGGGAGAGGGGTGAGCTAGATGCCCAATGAGTAGAACTGTAAAAAGAATATTTAAAACATGCTATCATGAAATGCGTCACTGCACAATTAAATCACACCACGGATGGACTGATTCAAAAATCCCTCAACTCTATGCCCGGCCCTATTATGGGCACCACAGGACTTCGTATTGCTCGGCCCTATTATGGGCACCACAGGACTTCGTACTCGGAGTTATTGCCCGGCCCTATTATGGGCACCACAGGTCTTTGTATTGCCCGGCCCTATTATGGGCACCACAGGACTTCGTATATAGAAGGCTAATGAATCATCCTAATGTCCATCCACTATCATCTATCACAACAATACAATGCGGCATAGTCGTGAATTCTAATGCAAACAACCTATAACATGATCATGATGCATGAAGCATGATAAAAGCATTTCATTTCTTAATTTAAAAAGGTTAAGTTAGTTCCACTCACCTCTGGCTGACTCTGACAAACTCTGTAGCAGCTGGCTCACTGCTGGGGTCCTTGGTTCCTCGGGTCCGAACCTACACAGGTGGACTCCAAATGAGGGACCAAACACACAAAAACATAACTCTAATATATTCCCCAAAAACCCCCTAAAACATCCTGAAAACATCACATGAAAATATGCATGAAATGGCTGAACAGGGCACTTTCGGCGGCACCTTCGGCGGCCGAAAGTCCTGGACAGAGACGAAACTCAGGTAGGTTCGGCGGCACCTTCGGCGGCCGAAAGTCCCAGACAGAGACGAAAGTCTCTTTTCGGGGGCAACTTCGGCAGCCGAATGCTGCCTCCACAAAGGGGGTTCGGCGGCCGAAACTCCCTTCGGCGGCCGAACCTGGTTTCTGCCAGAAGGGCAGAAACTTGGTTCAACCGAACCTCTTGCCTCCCAAAACCTCCAATCATGCATAATCTCGTTCTACAACATGCATACCACACATACATTACACCTAGGGGTCTCAAACTATCATATACCCCAACTACAACACTTCAAACACACAAAAATCAACATACATTGCTCAAATCATCAAAATAACCCATAAACTCGACATATAACCTAACATGCATTTCTACCCTTAGATCTTGCATAAAACTTACTTAAAACACATGAGGAGCTTAAGATCGGCCCTTACCTCTTGAAGATCGAGAGGGAGACGACCTAAACTTGGAGATCCACGAAAATGAGCTCCTGAGTTCCCAAAGCTCCAAAACTTGGTTTAAATGCTCAAAACTTGCAATGTGAGTTTAAAACTCAAGAAAAATGGAAGAGATTTGGAGGAAGAACACTAGAGTTGCAAAGGGAAGGTCGGAAGCTTGCTGTGGCCGAAAATGGGAGAAAGCTCGCCCATTTCGGCTAAGTGCCCCATTTATAGGTGGCTGGCCAGGCCACGTTCGGGGGCCGAATGTGCCTCCGCATCCATGCAATGTTCGGCGGCCGAACTTGACTTTCGGCGGCCGAACCTGAACTTCCCTAACTCATGCTTTCGGGGGCCTAACGTGCCTCCAAAACACATGCATGTTCGGCGGCCGAACTTGACTTTCGGCGGCCGAACCTGGATTTTCCTCCAAAGGCTTTTTATGCAAAAACTCATTTAGTTTCATACTTTAAAACCATTAAAAACATGAAAACATTTTTATAAAACATGATTCACCCCTTCTAGAGGTCTCCGACATCCGAGATTCCACCGGACGGTAGGAATTCCGATACCGGAGTCTAGCCGGGTATTACAGCACCCTCCTCTCAGACCAAACTTATTCAACCATTGTAAAACCCTATTTTCTGGATCTTAGAATATAAATTGGCGTCGTCTATGGGAACGAAGGAGATCTTTTCATCATCGGAGTTCCATTCTCAAAAACACCTACTGAGATCCACAATGGCCAATCATAATGAAAACAACATTTCTAATACCCCCAATGACCTGAGCTCTGCCCAGGAAGGGCAACAGTTCTCTTTTTCCAGTCCCACAACTCCCAACAACCAACCACCAATCCCTTTTGATCCCTCGTCGAACTTGGCAGGGAAGGTGCCTAGAACTACCCTATCCAACCAGGACCTCTAAGCCATGGCCTTTCAACTACAAAACACCGCTCAATGGCTAGGACAGATAATGCAGCAGAGGATCATCAATACCCCGGCGAACATGTTGCATGTGGTAGAAGAATCCCGAACCAACAAACCCCAGCCTACCTTTAACCACCCCCAAACAAACAGCAGAGAAACTGGAGAAAGAAGTAGAAGGGCGGGTGGAGACGAAGAGCCAGAGGCTAGAGCCCATGGAAGGAGGGTAAGGGAGCTGATAGAAAATGATGAGGCGGAGAGTTACTCGGCCAGAACAACCAGAAGGGCAGAAAGTGAGGAGTGGGAGGAGGATATCGTCTGGAGAAGAGGCCTAGACATGAGGAAGAAAGTGCGGATCAAACACTGCAGAGAATGAGAGAATAGCTCCTAACCGAACTGGGGGAGAAGGACCCCAAGCAGGCCCTCTTACCCACGTCCTCGCCTTTCTCGAGATGGGTACAGCAAGAGACTATTCCCAAGAAGTTCATGATGCCACCTATGGCGGCATATGATGGAGCCGAAAACCCAAGGGAGCAAGTCCTTAACTACAAAACCTTCATAGAGCTGTAGACCTTATCGGATGCCTTGATGTGCAAGGTATTCCCTACGACGCTCACAGGGCCAGCGCGGACGTGGTTCAACAGCCTAAAAGCTGGGAGTATCAGGAGTTTTGGGGATTTGGCTAACATCTTCATCAGCCAGTTCATAGCTGGAGTGCCAGCGGACAGAAAGATGAGTTATCTGGAGACGATCAGGCAGAGGAGGAATGAGTCATTAAGGGAGTATGTTGCCCGTTTCAATATGGAGGCCTTACAGATCCCCGAGCTGGATGAGGGCAGAGCAGTGGAGGCTATGCAGAAAGTGACGACCTCGCTAGAGTTCTTTGGCTCATTGAGCAGGAAGCCTCCCACCTCACTGGCGAAACTGATGAAGAGGGCAGAGAAATACATAAGGCAGGATGATGCCTTAGTGACGAGCAGATTTGCAAAAGAGTCAACAGACAAGGGGAAAGCTCCGGAAGAAAGGAGGCCGAAAAGGCAGGAGAAGAAGCAAAGCAAGAAGCCTAAGGCATACAGATAGCCCTGGGACCGAAGGGACCAGAGAGCATTCCCCCCTCGGGTTCCAGAACAAAGATCATTTCCCCCGCGGGTTCCAGAGACCCTGACCCCACTCAACGCCTCCAGAGCCGAAGTGCTTATGGCAGTCCAGAATAAAGAGTTTCTCCAACAGCCTAAACCAATGAGGGCTGAAGCAAGCCAGCGAGACCCTGACAAATACTGCCAGTACCATCATACACATGGCCATGATACCAATAATTGCTACCAGCTAATTAGCGAAATCGAGAGGCTGATAAAGAGGGGACATCTTCGGAATTTTGTGAAAAAATCAGAGGGAGAAAGGCCTCAGCAGAACCCTACAGCAGAAAGACTCTGGAGGACAGGAGCAGGACCGGTGAATGACGGTTCCAGTGGAACCATCAACATGATTGTTGGAGGAACGGGAGGTCGAATGAGCAGAAGAGGAAAAAAGAGAGGTCGAGACGGAGAGAGTAGTAGCGCCGAGGTCATGCAAGTAGCTGAACATTCTCCAGCGGTCATCTCTTTCTCTCCAGAGGATGCCCAAGGCATTCAGATGCCTCATGATGATGCCCTCGTTATCGAAGCCATCATTCACAACTATCGGGTCAGAAAGGTCCTTGTCGACAATGGAAGCAAAGTGAACTTACTACAGTATATAGTTTTCCAGCAAATGAGAATCCCTGAAGAACAGCTGATCCGGGATCAAGCCCCGGTAAAGGGAATCAGAGGAGTCCCAGTGCTGGTGGAGGGAAAGGTGAAATTGGCGCTGACCCTCGGAGAGACACTGTTAGCTCGTACTCTCTATGCGGTGTTCCTGATGGTGAAGCTTCCCCTGAACTATAATGCAATACTAGGAAGGCCAGTGTTGTACGACTTCGAGGTTGTGACCAGCATAAAATACCTGGCTATGAAGTTCCCAACCGAAGCAGTATACCTGGCCACAATATCAGAACCGAGCTCGGCAGGGGAAAAATTTGACTTGGAAGTCCTGGAGGTCCGAGATGAGAAGAAAGAGGCCAGAACAAAGCCGGTTGGAGAGCTGGAAACCTTTCCCTTATCAGAAGCAGAGACATATAAGGTTTTCAGCCTTAATGCCGGCCTAACTGAAGAGCAGAAAACTGAAGTAATGGCCCTGATCCGAGGTCACATATCAAACTTTGCCTGAAAGCCGTCTGACATGCCTGGGATAGACCCTGAGGTGATGACTCATAAGTTGAATGTCCTCCCAGAAGCCAAGCTGATAAAACAAAAGAAGAGAGTGGTGGGAAGAGAGAAACAACAAGCCACTAGGGAGGAGGTACAAAAGCTTGAGGAAGCCGGGTTCATAAGGGAAGTAATGTACCCACAATGGCTAGCAAATCCTGTATTAGTCAAAAAAGCCAATGGCAAATATAGGATGTGTATAGACTTTACCGACTTGAACCAGGCATGCCCTAAAGATTATTATCCCCTCCCTGATATTAATAAAATGGTTGACTCTACGGCTGGTTTTGATTGCATCTCGTCTTTGAATGCAATGTCTGGTTACCATCAAATCCCAATGGACAGGTCGGATGAGGAGAAGACCTCGTTCATAACAGAAGATGGAACCTATTGCTACAAGGCCATGCCGTTTGGGCTAAAGAATGCTGGGGCAACATATCAGAGACTAATGAATAAAATTTTTAAGGACCAGATTGGTAGGAACGTCGAAGTGTACGTGGATGACATGGTGGTAAAAAGCCCAATGTTTCAACAGCACCTGATAGATTTAAGGGAGGTGTTCGAGGTATTGGAACGATATAAAATGAGGCTGAATCCAGCAAAGTGCGCTTTCTTCATCCGGGAAGGAAAGTTTCTAGGATATATGGTGAGTGGGAAAGGCATCGAGCCCAATCCAGAAAAGGTGGAAGCCATCCTGAAAATGCCTGAGCCAACCTGTGTGAGGGATGTCCAAAAGCTTACTGGAAGAGTGGTAGCTCTCAATCGTTTCATGTCAAAGTCGGTAGAAAGATGCTTGCCATTCTTCAAGAAGTTGAGGAAGGTTCCGAACTTCGAATGGACGGAGGACTGTCAGAAAGCTTTCAAAGAGCTCAAAAGTTATCTTAGCTCACCACATGTGCTTAGTAGTCCATTGGAAGGGGAAGAGCTCCCGATTTACTTATCAGCCTCAAAGCAAGCAGTCAGTGCCGTACTGGTAAGAGTGGAAGGAGGAGAGTAGAAGCCAGTTTTCTACGTCAGCAAAGTACTTAAAGACGCCGAGGTAAGATACCTGAGCATTGAGAAAATAGCATATGCTTTGTTATTGGCGGTCAAGAAATTCAGGGTATATTTAGAGAGCCATTAAGGAGTAGTAATGACAGATTAGCTGCTGAAGAAAATTCTCCATAGACCGAATACTTCGGGTCGGATGCTTGCTTGGTCCGTTGAGATCAGTCCCTATTGCTTAGAATACAGACCTCGCACAACAATAAAAGCTCAAGCCCTTGCCGACTTCATAGCAGAATGTTCTTTCAACGAAGAACAAGCAGAACCTAACAAGACACCCTTAAGAGCGGTAGAGGGAGGAAAGGAGATACTGGCTCCGCGAGAGTTCAATTGGAAATTATATGTGGATGGAGCATCCAGGACCGGGGGCAGTGGGGTAGGAATAATACTGAAAGGCCCTGAAGGATTCAAAGTTTGCTATGCTCTGCGCCTAGAGTTCAGTGCCTCCAACAATGTAGCAGAATATGAAGCCCTAATAAATGGGATGTTGATCGCGATGGAAGTAGGGGTGACTGACCTCGAGGTAAATAGTGACTCCCAGCTAGTGGTCAATCAGATAACGGGGGCATATCAGGCAAGAAACCCGATCATGCAGAGCTACTTGACAAGGGTAAAGGCCATAGAGACGGAGCTCGGAAGGCAGGGAATCATGGTAAAGTATCAGAGAATACCTCGGGAAGAAAATGAGGAGGCAGACATGCTAAGTCGATTGACTAGGGAAGAGCTGGAGCAGCTCCCGGATGAGGTGTATATACAACACGTTAACATTCCTGCCTTTGAAAAAGCAAACACCGTGATTGTAATACCCGGTTAGACCCCGGCATCGGAATTCCAACTTTTCGGCGGAATCTCCGTTGGAATCCGAGAATCTCGGATGTCGGAACTCTCTAGAAGAGTAAAACATGTGTTTTTCTAAAATGTTTTCACATGATTTCATGATTTTAATGAAAAGAAAATGAGTTTTGAAATGAAAGGATCTTGAAGGACGAACCCAGGTTCGGCCGCCGAACCTCAAGTTCGGCCGCCGAACATGGGGCTGCTTTGGGAGTGCTTAAGGCCTCCGAAGGCTTTGATGGAACAAACCAGGTTCGGCCCCCGAACCTCAAGTTCGACCGCCGAACATGGGGGTGTTTAGGGAGCATGTTTGGCTTCCGAAGGTGCTCTAGTTAGCTACCTATAAAAGGCCCCCTGTAACGACCCCAAAATGGACCGTCACCGGCGCTAGGATTCAGGTCGGCTTAAGGCCGCCAGAACCCGTAGCAAGCCTGCTATACTCTCTGTGTACCTGTAAACCTCATACATGATCATACATTTTCTGTGAAAATAAAACTCTTTTCTGAACCAAGGCTTAACCTGTGCATGCACTATCTCTGTACTCTGTACTCATGTACTCTGTACTCTGTATCCCTGACTAGAGCTTGCTCTAGATGGGTTAACTCATACCTGTTAAGCCTGGTTTTCACATACAGGAAAACATATATACATATACAGATCATGCACAAAACATACATCACTAGGTCAAGCAACAACTATTACATTTCTTTAATATTACATGTCCACTCTAAGCTATTACAGATCTCTTTACTTTTCCTGTACTCTGCTGGACTGTCCCTGTACACTGTACACTGAACCTGCAAAACTGGGGTTAAGGGAGTGGGATGAGCTCTATAGCCCAGTGAGTAGAACAGTAAAACATCTCAGTAAAATATGATCTCATGGAATGCACCATATCACAGACAAGCCACATCAAGAGTAAACCTGTCACCACATAGTCCCAGTAACTCTGTGCCAGGGCGTAGAATCGAGCACCTGGTCTTCCTGTCATATATGTATATGTGTATATAACACCTCTGTACTTACCATTGCCAGGGCGTAGTCAAAGGCTCTTGGACTTTACTATATACCTGCCAGGGCGTAGTCAAAGGCTCCTGGACTTCGCTATACCTGCCAGGGCGTAGTCAAAGGCTCCTGGACTTCCTGTCTGAGACTATTGGATCATTCAGTATTCACTCACATCACCAAATAACGATGCAATGCAACATATTCGTGTATACTAATGCAATCAACCTATGGCATAAACATGATGCATGAGATATGCTAAAAGCAGTTTGTGGTTCAATTAAAAGTCATCAGTTTAGTTCCACTCACCTCTGGCTATCTGGACTGACTGACTCTGCAGGTTCTGAACCTTTGGAGCAGTACTCACTGCTGCTCTCTCTGGTTCCTCTGGTCTGTACCTATACAGATGGACTCAAATGAGGGACCAAAACTAGCGTAAAAATAACTCCCCTAACTTCTCCAAGAATCCCCTTAAACTCACTCAACTATCAATGCAAAGCATGCAAAAGAAAGCTGGACAGGACACTTTCGGCGGCAGGTTCGGCGGCCGAATGTCCTCTCCAGAGACGAAACTCAAGCACCTTCGGCGGCACCTTCGGCGGCCGAATCCCCCAAACAGAGCCGAACATGCAAAACAGGCTGTGGCAGCCAAGCCACCATGCAAGAGGTTCGGCGGCCGAATGAACCTTCGGCTGCCGAACCTGAGTTCATCCAGAACTCAGCTTCAACGGCAAACCATCTTCTCCTTCCCTTCAACCACTCAAACCATATATACTCCAACTCCTCACCACACATATACTCATGTATATGATCACAGGGGTCCAAAACTATCTAAGAACCCCAAACAACAAATCAAGCATAACACAGAAACATGTATACATGCATAACTCATCAAAACCACTACTTCTCATTTAAACATGCATCTCTCTCCCTTAACTTCCATAAAACCTTCAGAAAACACATAAACAGGTTCAAGAGCATTACTTACCTCCTGTAACAAGAAGCTGAACACTCTGAACTAAGGAAAACGAACCAACTCTCCTCAAACTCTCAAACTCTCACAAACTTAACTTTTTGCTTCAAAACATTCAAACCCTTGTGAGCGATCAAACACTCTGCATGAGCTGCTCAAACTCAGCAAATAAACCAGGAGAGACGTGGCCAAACGTCTGGCAACAAATTGGACATAACACCTGTCCAAAATGCTGACTAAGGATACCCAACAGCTGGCTGGCCAACTCTGTTTCGGCTGCCCAATCGCATGCAAAACCATGCAACATTCGGGGGCCGAACTTACCTTCGGAAGCCGAACATTGGGCACTTTCGGCGGCCGAACTTATCTTCGGCGGCCGAACTTGGCTGAAGTCGCCATGAACTATTTTCTCTTCAAAACGCAAAACTATCTAACTTACAAACCTTAAAACACATCATAACACGTAGAAAACAAGAATCAATCCCAGCACCCCGGATTCCACCAGACAACAGGAATTCCGGTGCCGGACTCTAACCGGGTATTACACCCCCAGACCGAAAATGGGCGAGTTTTCTCCCCATTCTCGGGCTAAGGTGAGTTCATGCCCTCCTTTGGATGAGTTCATGTTTTTCCTTCAATCTCCCAAGATTTTGATGAGTTTTATTGTTGTTTTGAAGAGTTTTAAGCTTAGACCAAGGATTTGGAGCTTGGAGACTTTCGGAACTCTCTTTCCTCTACATCTCCAAGTTCGGATCGCACCAACCCTCGATCTTCAAGAGGTAAGTGTAGATCCTTGTCTTCCTTTATGTTTTAATGAGTTTTTATGAAGTTTTAATGCTTTATATGGGTGGATGTGCATGTTAGGGTTTATGTGGGTTTTATGCCCAATGTATGTTTATGTATGTTTATATTGATGTTTGTTGGGGGTTTAAGTTAGTTTATGCCCCTATATGCTTATGGGAGGGTCTCTCAGCCGCCGAACCTGCCCCCGAAAGTCCCCAGTTCAGCCATTCATTGGCTGTTCTATATGAATGTTTTGAGGATGTTTAGAGGGGTTTTTGGGGAGTTGTTTATGAGTTGTTTAGAGTGTGTTTGGCACCTCATTCGAGTCCACCTGTGTAGGATCGGACCCGAGGGACCGAGGAGGCCAGCAGGATTAGCTGTTGCAGAGTCAGTCCAGCGTCTGCCAGAGGTGAGTAGAACTAACCTAAAATGTTTTAAGCATGTTTCATGCATCATGAATACCATCTATATGTAATAGGTTGCTTGCATTAGAAATCACGAATATGCCGCATTGCATAATTTGCTGTTGATGTGGATGGACCAAGGCGACCCCAATAGCCCTCGATATGATATGTTAATGAAGTCCTGAGGAGCCCCTTTGAGGGCCGGGCACTAATGAAGTCCTGAGGAGCCCCTTCGAGGGTCGGACGCTATGTATGTTAATGAAGTCTTGAGGAGCTCCTTCGCGGGCCGGGCACAGATAGAGGGAGTTTTGAGGTCATGTCCATCCGTTATGTGAATTATTTGTGCTGTGACGCATTTCATGAGAGCATATGATTATTACTGTTGTTTTTCTGTTCTGCTCACTGAGCTTTTTAGCTCACCCCTTTCCCCTAACCCCCAGGTTTGCAAGTCTGAGGTAGTCCAGGAAAACGTCAAGGGTAATGGCATAGTTTCAGTTTATGTAATAGTTATTGTTGTAATAAGAATAGTGTGGACATGTATTGTAAGGATTTTGTAAATATATTGTAAAGTAGAGTAATGTTTTATGGATTAGTATTGTGCTTGGCCCTAGTAGTGGTGGTTAATCCCTTTTAAGGCATGATTGGTTTTAAATGTTTTTAATGATGTTATAGGATGACCTAAGCTTGACATATGTAATATTGACCCAACTGGAGCATTTGATGAGGGCTCCAGTAAAGGGGGTTTTTATGTTTACAGTTGTGATGTATGCACAGGTTGAGCTTGGGTTATGTAATGTTTTAAAGTTTTTTTTTTTTATGGAATGTTTGATCATGTTCGGGATTATACCAGTGTTACAGGATGTATAGCAGGCTTGCTACGGGTCCCGGTGGCCTTAAACCGATCTGGATTCTAGCGCCGGTAGTGGTCCGGTTTCCGGGCTGTTACAGTGATGGAAGTCGAAGAAGAGCAGAACTGGATGACCCCGTACCTAGAATATTTAGAGAAGGGAAAGCTTTCGGAAGACAAAGCTGAGGCAAAGAAAATTGCAGCCCGAGCTGCTAACTACCAAGCAGTGAGAGGGACCTTATACTGAAGAGGGAAGTCCAGTCCCTAGCTTCGATGTGTAAGCCCGGAGGAGGCTGCGAGGGTGATGAAGGAGATACACCAAGGAATATGCGGAGCTCATAAAGGAGCTGGGACATTGGCAAACAAAATATTCAGACAAAGGTACTACTGGCCCACCGTAAAAAAGGAGGCCGAGGAGTTTGTCCGTAGATGTGATGTGTGCCAGAAGTTCTCCAATGCCATTAATATACCAGCCACCCCTCAGTCCAGTATATCTAGCCCATGGTCGTTCTCACAGTGGGGCATAGATATCCTGGGGCCTTTTCCCAAGACCACAGGACAGAAGAAGTTTGTAATAGTAGCCATGGAATACTTTTCAAAATGGCCAGAGTCAGAGGCAGTTCCTACTATTACAGCTAGAAAGATAGATTTTGTCTGGGGCAACATTATATGCAGGTTTGGGATACCAAGAGTGCTCATATCGGATAATGGCAGACAGTTTGACTGCAAGACCTTTAAGGAATTCACTGCGAACATGGGCATATGGCACAAATTCTCCTCGATGGCCCACCCTCAAACCAATGGCCAAACAGAGGTCACTAACAGAGCTATCCTCCAGGGATTGAAGAAGCGACTGGATGGAGCAAAGGCAAATTGGGCAGATGAACTCAACAGCATCCTATGGGCACTCCGAACTACCCCTAGGGCGTCCACCAAAGAGACACCTTTTGCACTCGCGTTTGGCACGGAAGCTGTAGTTCCAGTTGAGCTGCAAGTCCCTACTCATCGAGTCCAATTCAATAGCGAGAGCACCAACGGCGACAAGTTGAGAAGTAACTTAGACGTCCTGGAAGAAGTCAGAGAAGAAGCTCAAGTCCGCACGGCCGCATATCAACAGAGGGCGGCTCATTACTACAATCAATGAGTCAGAGAAAGAAGTCTGAAGGTGGGAGACCTAGCGTTGAGAAACTTGGAAGCCACGGGAAAAAGAGCTGCCGTGGGAAAGCCAGCACTGACCTGGGAGGGCCCGTTCAGAATAGTCAAAGTGGTCAAACCAGGGGTATATCGGATTGAGGATATGCAAGGGAATCCAGAGCCTCATGCTTGGAATATCCAGCACTTGAAGAGGTACTTTTCTTAAAATTCCGACAAATGTACAAGGAACGGTTGTATTTTGAAATGTGCAAATAAAATAAATATCATTATCAAATTACGTTGTTTGCCGTTATTATTGTCGCCCCCTTTAAAAGGAAAAAGAAAAAGAAAACAGGTGAATAAAGTTCAAGGCCTCAGTGAGGTGGGTGACCGGGCTCCCCAAGCGTCCCTGGCACCATAAAACCGGCTGAGACGATGAAGTGACAGTAAGGCCAAAGTGCCTGAATCTTGTGCAAGACCTCAGTGAGGTGGGTGACCGGGCTCCCCAAGTGCCCCCAGTACCATAAAACCGACTGAGATGATGAAGTGACAGTAAGGCCAAAGTGTCTGAATCTTGCGCAAGACCTCAGTGAGGTGGGTGACCGAGCTCTCCAAGCGCCTCCGGCACCATAAAACCAGCTGAGATGATGAAGCGACAGTAAGGCCAAAGTGCCTGAATCTTGCGCAAGACCTCGGTGAGGTGGGTGACTGGGCTCCCCAAGTGCCCCCGGCACCATAAAACCGGCTGAGACGATGAAGTGATAGTAAGGCCACAATGCCTGAACCATGTGCAAGACCTCAGTGAAGTGGGCGACCAGGCTCCCTAAGTGACCCCGGCGCCACAAAACCAACGAAAAGCCTAAACCTGAACACAGCCAGAAGACCTCGGAATGATGATCAAGTGGAAAGGGCTCAAAAAATTTAAGCAAATTTGAAAATGAGAAAAGTTAACAAATCCTCTCTAACTCAAGCAGAAGAAATCGCAGGCAGGAGCAGGCGAGTAGCACCATAACTCCAGCTCCACTCAACACAAGACAAAAGACAAAAAGAAGAGCTCATTATGCCAAAAAGGTACATGATTTAATCTGTTTTGATTACATACAAATTATGCGCAAAGGTTCGCAGGTATTAATGAATTGGCGAGGTAAAAAACAAGAATGCCTTGGCAAAATCAGAAAAACTCACAAAATAGAAGTTTAGTCAACTACTAAATTTCCAGCCCAAGTGGGTTCAACAGAGGAAAGGTTAGTGACAAAACTGGTCAGCCCTGTATAATTTAGTCCCTTAAAAGATTACTAAGAAAACATATAGCTTGAAAATTTTTATCCTTAAAATAAATTTAGCCCGGAAGAAGCTTACAGATAGGGAAGGTAGATTAAGTCTTTAATAGATTAAACAGCTCAGTCCAAATGGGAAAGGCAGAAAAGAGCAAAAAATAATCCAAGTATAAACACAAACAAAAACTAGATGTCATTGAATAAAAGGAAAGTAAATTACAATTTGTCTAATCGTCTATAACTATGGGAGGGAAATTGTCCGTAGAGGACTTACATTCCTAGGAACATCACTATTTACATCATCATTTACACTACAATCTCGGGGGAGTCCAACACTCTCTTGTCTAGACCCCCCAGTACCCACAAAGGGCACTATCTCCTTTCCATGAGGTCCAGCGTCTTCCCATAAGGACTCGACATCTTCTCCTGGAGGTCTGACACCGCTCTCTTCGCGCTCGCCGCTGTCTTGTTCACTTTCCTCCTCAAGCTCAACATCCTCTTCCAGAGATCCAGTTGCAGTGTGAGAAGCCCCTTTGGGAAGGGGGTTATCATCCTCCCCATAGATCACCTCCTCACTGTCCGAATCCACTTCTGGAGCTCGAAGTTGACCTAATGGGGTGGAGGGAGCAGCCCTGGCTTCCCTCAGGCTTCGATTATACCCGGACGCGAACATTCGAAAGCCTCTGTTCCATATTTCTTCCTTCAACTCAGCAGAGGCTTTGAAGTTTGCAAGCCATGCCTCACGGGCCTCCTCTATCCCTGCCTTCAACTCGGAAGAATACTTATTGTAACAGCCCGGAAACCGAACTGCTACCGGCGCTAGGATCCAGATCGGCTTAAGGCCGCCGGAACTCGTAGCAAGCCTGCTATACTCTCTGTGTACCTGTGAAATCCCATACCTGATCATACATTTTCTGTAAAAACTTAAAACTTTTCTCTGTACCAAGGCTCAACCTATGCATGCACTATCTACATACCATATCACCCATTACTAGAGCTCACATCAATGCTCTAGATGGGTTAAACTCATACTATGTTAAGCCTGGTTTTTCATATACATAAAATAAAATCATATACATAAACAGACCATGTATATACAAAAAAAGGATTACTACATATGGTCAAGCACAATTCTATACATCTTATTACAAAACTAGTATCTCCTTGCAAAGTACATGTCCACACTAGCTATTACATAACTCTTCTCTTTCCATACCCTGCTGGACTCCCTCTAGACTCTGATCCTGCAAGACTGGGGTTAAGGGAGAGGGATGAGCTATACTAGCCCAGTGAGTAGAACCATAAAACAGGTTAACAAATATGCTCACATGAAATGCATCATAACTCAGACAATTCACATCAAGGGTTGGGTGAACTTGTCACCAAATAGTCCCAGCATCATTCCGTGCCAGGCCGTAGCATGGGGTCCTGGTCTTACCTGTCATAACATACATTACTTACCATTGCCCCAGGGCCTCATCTGGGCACCTGGTCTTCGAGTCCCATAACCATGCCAGGCCGTAGAATGGGGTCCTGGTCTTTCCTTTCCGTGCCAGGCCGTAGAATGGGATCCTGGTCTTTCCTCAGGGACTAAATGGGTCATCCAACATTCACCCACATCAACAACAAAGAATGCAATGCAATGCAAGGCAACATATTCGTGAGTTCTAATGCAATCAACCTATTGCATAATCATGATGCATGGGGCATGCTAAAAGCATTTGATTTCTTAATTAAAAAGATTAAGTTTAGTTCCACTCACATCTGGCTGACTCTGTACCGACTCTGTAGCAGTGCTCATTGCTGATTTCTCTGATTCCTCTGGTCCGTTCCTACACAGGTGGACTCAAATGAGGGACCAAACTAGCTCAAGAACAACTCTAAAAAAACTCCCCAAAAGCCCTTTAAAACATTCTAATACAACCACATAAAACATGCAAGAGAAGGCTGGACAGGGCACTTTCGGCGGCTAGTTCGGCGGCCGAAACCCCCCTCCAGAGATGAAACTCGGGTTCTTTCGGCGGCACCTTCGGCAGTCGAAAGTCTTGTCCAGAGACGAAACTCAACCTTCGGCGGCACTTTCGGGGCCGAACTCCCCCTCCAGAGACGAAAGTCAAATCTTTCGGGGGCAAGGTTAGGCAGCCAAAACCACCTCCTTAACATGTTCGGCGGCCAAACCTTCCAAACTCAACTCTTTTGCTCAAAAACTTCAAAACAACATAAAAACTCAACAAAACTTTGAAAGATTTGAGAAAACATGTAAATCACCCAAGGAAGATCATGGTCTCACCTTTGTCTGGAGAAATGGAAAGCAAACTTATCCATTTGACCGACATAGGGCCTTTTATAGGTGGCTGGCCAGACCATCTACGGCGGCCGAACGTGAAACCCGAATGCCATGCATGTTCGGCGGCCGAAACTCACTTTCAGAGGCCGAACCTGGCTTTTCTCCCTTAGTGCCTTTCTTTCAAAAACTCACTTCCTTTATGCTTAAAACACTAAAAACTCTTGGAAAACATAAAGAAAAAATATAACTCTTACCCTTCTAGAGGGTTCCGACACCCAGAATTCCACCGGACGGCAGGAATTCCGATGCCAGACTCTAGCCGGGTATTACACTTATAACTTTGAAGACGAGCTTCACAAGCCTGCTCGATCTCCTTTCTCAGCTCTGCTGACTCCTTATACTCCTTTAGGCGTTCCTCACACTCTAGTTGGACTCTGTCTTCAGTATGCTTGGCATCCTCGAGTAGGGCTGAACACCTCTTCTTTAGAGCTTCGACTTCCTGGCAGAGTTATTGATTTTGAAGCTTGGACGTCTCTACTGCCAGAGTTAGATCTTTAACATTATTCACGCACTTGCTCAGCTCCTACTGAAGGACGACTATCCAAGCTAGGGCTTCGTCTCTCTGGGCCGTCACAGTGTCATAACGAGCCTGAGCTCCCTCATAATCAGCCTTCAATGCTTCATGCTGACGCCAGACCTCATCCCTCTGGCCCACGGCCTCATCTCTCTCCCGACGGGCTTCTTCCAAGGAGGACAGTTGCTCTAACACCTCGTCACGGCAAACCTCCGCCACAGCTGCCTTCTCATCAGCCTCTTCAAAGCATCCCGGGTGAAGGACAGCTCCTCCCGAAGAGTCTTCAGATGCTCTTGGGCTGCAACCAGATGACCACGAACATCACTCGTGGCCACCAGATTCTCCTCGAGGCGAGCCTCTTCAATCCGGCGGTCCACAGAGTCCTTGAGAGAATGATCCCGGGCGTCAATGTCCATGAAAATGCCCATCGCTTGGCAAAAAGGAGGATCAGTGAAGTCAAAAGATGAAGAAAAATAGAAATAAATTAAAAAACAGAAAAGGGACAAACATAAATTACCATCAGGAGCATCTCCCTGACAGTATCACCGAGCTGCTCTCAAGTACGGGAGCGAAACGCCACCTGCTCCCTGGTAGAGCTCGCCAAGAGCCCAGTAAGAGCCAGAAGATGAAGGTCTGAAGCATCAGTTTCCCCACCAAACATTCGCTCCCTCAGTATCTCGACAACAACGCTAGCAGTGGATTGATGGGTAATGTCTTCTGCGTTCAAAACCTCGTTGTCTAGGGCAGAGAGCAGTGGCACCACTGGAGTCTTCTCCTTCTCGAGAGGGGGCAGAGCTGGGGCAGGTTGCCTAGAAGCGCGAGACCTCTTGAGGGCAGAAGCTGCAACAGAAGTATCGGATGAAAGAGCTCGCTTGCCAACGACCCCTTTTGAAGTAGCAACATCATCAATAGCGGCCTCCTGAGGAAGAGAAGTGCCGATGGATGGTCCGATCTTGACCTTGCCTCTTGACACAACCCCAACAGTAGACTCTGCCTTGTCCTCCATACCGGGGGCAACCTCACTCGCCAAGGCAATTACGCCTTCATCCCTGGGTACCACACCCTCAGGGGAGATGGCCTCAACATTCTCCAGGGGAGCATCTGTGGAAGCAGGGTTGACCTCGGCCTCTTCAGGTAGCACGACCTCGGGTTGTTCCCTGACAGCAGAGAGCTCTGTAGAGGTCAGGGCAAAAGACTGTATGGACTTAGAAGCCACAGGAGGACGAGAGGCAACCCTAGGCTTGCTGTGAGTAGAAGGCTTAGAAGCCCTCGAGGATGGGCCTTTCGAGCTTAGCCTAGAAGCCCGAGAAGGGACCAGGGCTGGGGAAGCAGATCGGCCAGCCGTCCTGGAAGAAATGGTCTGGGCCACCTCCTGAGTAGCCTCACCTACCGATCGCCCAGCTCGGAAGGCATCCAGAGTGACATTCATGCTCTCCCAAGATAGGGTAAAGTTCTTTGGCAGCTTAATCTGGTCCATAGAAGATTCAAAAGCTGCAAAAACCCAAAACCAATATGAATTAGAAAGACGCTAAAGGAAAATCACAAAGAAAAACAAAACAGCTAAAGGAAGCAAAATACCCGCTTCCCGGCAGTCTTGGAGACTGGACACAAACATACACTTTTTGACATCATACTTTCGATCAACAGAAGTCAGTCGAAGAAAGCCGACCTGTTCAGAAAGGCTCAGCTGGGGCAGGTCGTTGCAGCCCAGAGGAACATCCTCCCAAGAGAGCTCCACCTCCTAGGATAACCCGAAGTCCTTCTTCAACTCCACCACCACGAACCCCTCTACCCAGCCTTTTATTAAGTCTTTGTGACCCGAAAAAATAGACAGCCCCCCGTGAGGGGCAAAGTAGTAAAAATACTGGCTCGCCCTAATGAGCCGAAAGAAGGTGACGAACAGACGCGCTGTGGGCGTTAACCCCCAGCCCAGGCAAATTGACTCGAAGGAACACATGAATAGGATTGAATTGGGAGCCAGCATTCGGTGGGTTATCCTAAAGTACCAGAAGACCTCAACGAAAAAAGGGGTGAAAGGAAAAGTTAAACCATACTCCCGTTGTTTGAAAAAAAAGACCAGACTAAGGTTTTTCTAGGGGTCTATTAAACCGGAAGGAGGAGGATCGGGAAAGACGATCCTTTCGTTGCGATAAGGAGCTCGGATGTGGTAAAGGGGAGTATCCAGATACTCCCGTGAAAAGAAATTCTTTAGGGTGGAGGGAGTGATACTGGACTCTAGATTAACGACGTCGGGAAGCTTTGGACCATCCATGGAAAATGAGAAACGTACCTTGAAAACGATGGGGGCAGGAAGACAGAACAGACAGAACGCATAGAGAACAGAGGAGAAGAAGGATTCTGCAAAGGCTAAGAAAATTCAAATTTTGAAATAGTAAAGAGAAAGAGAGAGGAGAAGAGACGTTTTAAGGGAAGCGGTCCTTGGGTTGCGTGGTCATAAAGATCCTCGATATTTAACCCCTCATCATTCATGTAATAACTGATGAGAAGGTAAAGGGGCAATTGATGACTGATCGGTTTTCTCAGTCCGGTATAAGGCCAGGCCCATAACGACAGCCCTTACCCAAAGGACAAGATGCTCCTTCAACAAGCCGGCCTGGATCACTCGGCCATGAGGATTGGGCCTTGATCATCCTGCCTCAAGGTCGGACCTCCCTTGGGCCAGTCTCCTTACGTCATGCTCGATAAAAGGGCCCCGTAGGAGAAGAGATATCCGGTCCATACATCTAGCAGACCTGCTTACACGCGTACTGGGGGGGAATTAAATGGCCGTTACGCATGGAGCAGATATATGATATTTTCGTACGTTCGTATCCGTATGGCAGAGACAGGTGGCCCAATGGCAGTGAGGCCGTTACACGTCACTGACAGTGTAATACCCGGCATGTTCAGACATCAGAATTTCTATCGTCCGGTGGAATCTAGGATGTCAGAGCATCCCTGAAGGGTAGAGTGGAGGTTTTCTACAATGTTGTTAGGCTTTTGTTTTAGCAAAGGAATAAGTTTTGAAGAAAAAAAGGCTAATGAACGTTTTGCCACTTTCGGCCCCCTAAAGTGTAAGTTCGGCCGCCTAAAGTAGCTCATGTTCGGCCCCCTAAACTCCATGTTCGGCCCCCGAACGTGATGAGGTGTTACATGTAGCTTTGGCCACCGAACGTGAAGCGGTGGTTCACTTTTTTAAGTGGATATGGCCGACTATGGAGGTGCTTAAGCTCTCCTTTGGGTCAGGAACAAGCACATGTTTCCCCTTGGTGATTTTCTTGAGTTTCTAATCAAATCTTTCAAAGAAAAAGAAGTTTATAGTGAGTTTTAACTAGTTTTTTTTAGAAGTTGTGGAGTTTGAGAACTTGTGAAGCTTGAATCTTCATTTCTTCAAGTTTGGGGTCACGCCAGCCTTTGTTCTTCAAAGGGTAAGAGTGAATCCTTTGTTTTTATCATGTTTTAAATGAGTTTGATGATGGGAAAGGGGAGTTGAGCTTGAGTATGCATAAGTTGTCCATATTAGGGTGTATGGATCCTATGCTTTGTGTATGGTTGTTGTGTGTTGTTTGTTGGAGTTTAATTTATTTGAAGCTCCTTTATGCTTATTGAAGTGTTTATGCATGTGTTAGAAGGGTTAAATGCATGTGTTGAGGTCTGAGCAGGTGATGGAGGGATTGGCAGGCGTCCTTGTGCACGAAACTGAGTTCTGGATGAACTCAGGTTCGGCCCCCGAAAGTCCAAGTTAGGCCGCCGAACATGCCTGACTTTCGTCTCTGGAAGGGACATTCGGCCGCCGAAGGTGCCCCCGAAAGTGCCCTGTCCAGCCTTCCTTTGCATGTTTTCCATGTTAGTTCTAAAGTGTTTTAAGGGGGTTTAAGGGGAGAGGTTTAGCAGTATGTCCGCGTATGTTTGGTCCCTCATTTGAGTCTATCTGTGTAGGCACAGAGCAGAGGAACCAGAGAGAGCAGCAGTGAGTACTGCTCCAGAGTTTTCAGAGCCTGCAGAGTCAGTCAGTCCAGATAGCCAGAGGTGAGTGGAACTAAACTTAATGCTTTTGAATTGCTCAAAGACATGTTTTAGCATATCTCATGCATCATGATTATGCCATAAGTTGATTGCATTAGTATCCACGAATATGTTGCATTGCATTATTATTTGTTGATGTGGGTAAATGCTGAATGATCCCATAGTCACAGACAGGAAGTCCAGGAGCCTTTGACTACGCCCTGGCACGTATAGCAAAGACCAGGAGCCTTTGACTACGCCCTGGCAGGTATATAGCAAAGTCCAGGAGCCTTTGACTACGCCCTGGCAATGGTAAGTTCACAGGTGTTATATACACATATACATATATGACAGGAAGACCAGGTGCTCGATTCTACGCCCTGGCACAGAGTTACTGGGACTATGTGGTGACAGGTTTACTCTTGATGTGGCTTGTCTGTGATATGGTGCATTCCATGAGATCATATTTTACTGGGATGTTTTACTGTTCTACTCACTGGGCTATAGAGCTCATCCCACTCCCTTAACCCCAGTTTTGCAGGTTCAGTGTACAGTGTACAGGGACAGTCCCGCAGAGTACAGAAAAAGTAAAGAGATATGTAATAGCTTAGAGTGGACATGTAATATTAAAGAGATGTATAGTTGTTGCTTGACCTAGTGATGTATGTGTTGTACATGATCTGTATATGTATCTATGTTTTCCTGCATGTGAAAACCAGGCTTAACAGGTATGAGTTACCCATCTAGAGCAAGCTCTAGTCAGGGATACAGAGTACAGAGTACATGAGTACAGAGTACAGAGATAGTGCATGCACAGGTTAAGCCTTGGTTCAAAAAAAGAGTTTTATTTTCACAGAAAATGTATGATCATGTATGAGTATTACAGGTACACAGAGAGTAGAGTAGGCTTGCTACGGGTTCTGGCGGCCTTAAGCCGACCTGAATCCTAGCGCCGGTGACGGTCCTTTTTGGGGTCGTTACAGATTGGTATCAGAGCCCTAGGTTCACATGATCGGACCTATATAGAGACAGTGTCGGGCTCATAGAGGGTGGTCAAGCACAATAGGAATTCATGTCCACTAGGATAGGGTGTTGAGTCCTATCTGGTTAATGCCATGATTTATGCATGTGCCGTATTGCTATGTGATGTTTATGTGCTACGTGTTATGTTATGTATTGTTTTCCAGATAGAGTGAAGATGCGAGGAACTCGTCGATCAGCTCGATTGACTGGAGTCCCACCAGAGAATGAGAGACCAGCTGCTCGTCCTCCTGCATTGCCGAGGGCAAGGTCTCAGAGATCTAGCAGGGAAGGTATGTCAATAGACCCTAGAAGGTCTGTAGACGAGAGCAGAAGAGGAACAGTTAGGGGAGGAAGATCAGAGGAAAGGAGGGAAGCTATGGCGATTGATCAGTCTAGAGATGACAGCATGGGTATAGGCAGTTTTGAGGAAGGTATGGGAGAATCACAGGGTGGTGCTCAGGCCTCAAGTTTTGGCTATCCATCCTTGTTTCAGGAGCAAGAGTATCCGATGGAGGGGATGTCGGAGTACTCTCGATTTGACCCATATCCTACATACATGCCATATATGCCATATCCTCACTATTACCCATCATATCCACCATATCCTATGTATCCAGCTTCCCCTATACAGCCAAGTGCAGCACACCTAGAGCCAAATGAACCAAATGAGCCAGTACCACCACCAGAACCAGTAGCTCCTGTTGTTGACAGACATCAACCTAGCTCATCTGGAGGTAAGGTACAAATGACGGAGTACTTGAAATTGGATGCTCCTAAGTATAATACGGGAGATGATCCATTTGAATACCTCAGATCAGTTAGGATGATAACCAGTGAGTTGGGAGCTGATGATAGTCGGGCCATTGAGATGGCAGGTTTCACATTAAAATGCAAGAAGGCCAGAGAATGGTTCAAGAATTATGTGGAACCCAGGATGGACAGCATGTCATGGGGAGAGTTCGCCAATGAATTTGCAGGGTGGGCTTTTCCTGATAGCTCCAGGGAGATGAAAGTAATAGAGTTTGAACAGTTGAGACAAACAGATGAGATGAGTGTTGATGAATTCACAGATAAGTTCCTGGATTTGCTTCAGTATGTGGGTCAAGCCTATGATACTGACCAGAAGAAGGCAAGGAGATATACTATGAGACTTCATCCCAGGTATTCTTCTTTGATCCTTCCAGCTGAGAAGGAGAGTTTTCACTCGATAGTAGACGCAGCCAGGAAAATGGAAGCTAGTGCCAAGATTCAGAAACAGTCAACGGCACAGGCTTCGGGTTCTAAGGCCCCCAGTTCAGGTTCTACAGGCAGTAAAAGATGGGATAGAGCGAGAGGAACAAGGAAAGGGTTCTGGAATAAAGTCAAGTCAGGTCTGGGAATAGGTAGTGGCTCAAGCTCTGGCACAGCTACAGTCTGCAGAAGATGCGGAAAACCACATGGAGGAGTTTGTCGGTTGGGATCTACAGCTTGTTTTCGATGTGGACAGGAAGGGCATATTGCTCGGGATTGTCCGCAGATGACTTTTGCACCATCCCAGCAGATGAGTTCAGGCAGTGTGGTACAGCCAGTTGTACGGCCAGCAGCTCCAGTCATGCCTCAGAGTAGTGGCAGAGGTAGAGGGAGAGGGGCAGCCTCTACTTCAGCAGCAGGTTCCCGAGGTGGAAATCCGGTAGCCCCAGCACGGATTTTCACTGTGACACAGGAAGAGGCTAACACGTCGAACACAGTGGTGTCAGGTAATCTCATCATTGGGTGTTCTGATGTGTATGCTTTGATGGACCCCGGTGCTTCTCATTCCTTTATTGCTTCGAGAGCCATAGAGCGATTGGGTTTGATCAGTTCTGAGTTAGAGTATCCTCTCTGGGTCAGTGGACCTAGATGTGACCCATCAGTGGCAGTGTCAGTCTGTCGTTTCAGTCCAGTGTTTATAGAGGGTAGATGCCTTCCAGCTGACCTTGTGGTTCTAGACTTGACAGATTTTGATGTCATTCTAGGGATGGATTGGCTATCTGCATATAGTGCTACGTTGGACTGTCGAGAGAAGCTAGTGAGTCTCAGAGACCAGGATGGGTCAGAGTGTGTCTTCAGAGGAGACAGGAGAGGTACACCCAGAGGTATGATTTCAGCCCTTCAGGCTCGTCGTTTGCTTAGGAGGGGTTGTCAGGGGTTTCTAGCTCATGTGAGAGAGCTAGACAGTCAGGTGAGGGAACCAGCCACAGTACCAGTAGTCCGAGAGTTTCTCGATGTGTTCCCAGACGATTTGCCAGGACTACCACCTGATAGGGAGATAGGGTTTGAAATTGAATTACTGCCAGGTACTAGACCTATCTCTATTCCTCCCTACAGGATGGCGCCAGCTGAGTTAACAGAGTTGAAAGCACAGTTGCAGGACTTGGTAGATAAGGGTTTCATCCGCCCTAGTACCTCACCTTGGGGTGCTCCAGTGCTCTTTGTCAGAAAGAAGGATGGATCCTTTAGACTTTGTATCGACTACAGACAGTTGAACAAGGTCATTATCAAGAACAGGTATCCCTTACCTAGGATTGATGATCTATTTGACCAGCTAGCTGGAGCAGGTTGTTTCTCGAAAATAGATCTGCGATCCGGGTATCATCAGTTGAGAGTCAGAGAGGCAGATGTGCCTAAGACAGCTTTCAGGACGAGATATGGGCATTATGAGTTCTTAGTAATGCCGTTCGGGTTGACTAATGCCCCTGCAGCATTCATGGATCTCATGAACAGGGTATTCAGTGAGTTTCTGGATCACTTTGTCATTGTGTTTATCGATGATATCTTAGTGTATTCCAGAGATGCAGAGGAGCATGCC
The DNA here is from genome assembly GCF_001659605.2 of Manihot esculenta. Taxonomy (NCBI): domain Eukaryota; kingdom Viridiplantae; phylum Streptophyta; class Magnoliopsida; order Malpighiales; family Euphorbiaceae; genus Manihot; species Manihot esculenta. Next base: position 30,177,097 of record NC_035162.2, read on the forward strand.
CAGTATCTGAGGATAGTTCTGCAGACACTGAGAGAGCATGGTTTATATGCCAAGTTCTCGAAGTGTGAGTTTTGGTTAAGGAGTATTTCCTTCTTGGGACATGTAGTGTCAGCAGAGGGTATTGAGGTAGACCCCAAGAAGATAGAAGCTGTAGCTAACTGGCCCAGACCCACGACAGTGACTGAGATTAAAAGCTTTCTGGGACTGGCAGGTTACTACAGGAGGTTCGTTCAGGACTTCTCAAAGATAGCGGCTCCTATGACCAAATTGACTCAAAAGAACCAGAAGTTTATCTGGTCAGACCAGTGTGAAGAGAGCTTTGAGGAGCTCAAAAGGAGATTGACAACAGCACCAGTGTTAGCTCTGCCTGTGAGTAATGAGGACTTCACAGTGTTCTGTGATGCATCTCGAGTGGGATTGGGTTGTGTTTTGATGCAGAGTGATAGAGTAATAGCTTATGCTTCGAGACAGTTGAAGAAGCACGAGTTAAATTACCCTACCCATGACCTAGAGATGGCAGCAGTTATCTTTGCACTTAAGATGTGGCGGCATTACCTCTACGGAGTTAAATGCGAGATCTTTACCGATCACAAGAGTTTACAGTACATCTTAAGTCAGAGAGAGCTGAATTTGAGGCAGAGAAGGTGGGTCGAATTGCTCAGTGATTATGATTGTAAGATCCAGTATCATCCGGGTAAGGCGAATGTTGTCGCAGACGCCCTAAGCCGGAAGTCACTAGGCAGTTTATCCCATATAGCAGCAGAGCGGAGACCAGTTGTAATGGAGCTTTATAAGCTCTTTGATGAGGGATTACAGTTAGAGTTATCTGGTACAGGTGCGTTGATAGCACAGATGAGAGTGATACCTGTGTTTCTGGAGCAGATAGCTCAGAGACAGCACGAGGACCCTGAGTTAATGAAAATTGCCAGGACTGTTCAGTCAGGCAATAATGCAGAGTTCAGATTTGACAACAAAGGGATCCTTCGCTATGGGAGTCGACTTTGTGTACCAGATAGAGGCAGTGTGAAAGAAGACATTATGAGGGAAGCTCATAATGCGAGGTATAGTATTCACCCAGGAGCTACCAAGATGTACCAGGATCTAAAAAGGGTCTATTGGTGGCCAGCCATGAAGAAAGAAGTAGCGCAGTACGTGATAGCCTGTGAGGTTTGCCAGAGGGTGAAACTAGAACATCAGAAACCAGCAGGAATGCTTAACCCATTGCCGATTCCAGAATGGAAATGGGAAAACATAGCTATGGATTTTGTAGTGGGTTTACCAGTAGCGTCCAACAGGATAGACTCGATATGGGTGATTGTGGACAGACTCACGAAATCTGCTCATTTTCTTCCAGTACGGAGTAACTATTCTGTGGATAAGTTGGCACAGGTCTATCTGGATGAGATAGTGAGATTACATGGAGTTCCAGTGTCTATAGTTTCAGACAGAGGACCTCAGTTTACTTCTCGTTTTTGGCGGAGTCTGCAAAGTGCGATGGGCACGAGATTAGATTTTAGTACTGCTTTCCACCCACAGACTGATGGACAGTCAGAAAGGACCATCCAGACCATAGAGGATATGCTTCGACTGTGTGTGTTAGACTTTGGCGGTTCTTGGAGGCAGCATCTACCTTTGGTGGAGTTTGCCTACAATAACAGCCATCATGCTAGCATAGGGATGGCTCCTTATGAAGCTTTGTATGGGAGGAAGTGCAGATCCCCTGTTTGCTGGGAAGAGGTAGGAGAGAAGGCTCTTGCAGGGCCAGAGTTAGTAGACATTACTAGTAGAATGGTGCCCATGATCAGAGAGAGAATCAGAACAGCTCAGAGTAGACAGAAAAGTTATGCAGACGTTCGTAGAAAGCAGTTAGAGTTTCAAGAAGGTAATTGGGTATTGCTGAAAGTGTCTCCAATGAAAGGAGTGGTTCGTTTTGGGAAGAAAGGTAAATTGGCTCCACGGTACATTGGACCCTTTGAGGTGTTGCAGAGGATCGGAAATGTGTCGTATAAGCTGGATTTACCTGCTTCTATGGAGAGAATTCACCCGGTATTTCATGTTTCTATGCTACGACAGTTTGTGTCAGATCCGAATCAGGTTCTGAGTGAGCCTGAGGTGGAGATTCATACAGATCTCACCTATATAGAGCAGCCAGTGCGGATTCTGGACACTCAGATCAGACAGCTAAGGAACAAGGAGATTCCGATGGTGAAAGTTCTATGGAACCACCATAATCTAGAAGAGTGCACCTGGGAGACGCGGGAGTTTATGCTCCAGCAGTATCCATATCTGTTTTGAGGTTCATTTTCTCCTTTTTGTATGTTTCTAATTTGTTTTAGGAACATCCGAGGACGAATGTTCTTAAGGGGGGGAGAATGTAATACCCGGCATGTTCAGACATCAGAATTTCTATCGTCCGGTGGAATCTAGGATGTCAGAGCATCCCTGAAGGGTAGAGTGGAGGTTTTCTACAATGTTGTTAGGCTTTTGTTTTAGCAAAGGAATAAGTTTTGAAGAAAAAAAGGCTAATGAACGTTTTGCCACTTTCGGCCCCCTAAAGTGTAAGTTCGGCCGCCTAAAGTAGCTCATGTTCGGCCCCCTAAACTCCATGTTCGGCCCCCGAACGTGATGAGGTGTTACATGTAGCTTTGGCCACCGAACGTGAAGCGGTGGTTCACTTTTTTAAGTGGATATGGCCGACTATGGAGGTGCTTAAGCTCTCCTTTGGGTCAGGAACAAGCACATGTTTCCCCTTGGTGATTTTCTTGAGTTTCTAATCAAATCTTTCAAAGAAAAAGAAGTTTATAGTGAGTTTTAACTAGTTTTTTTTAGAAGTTGTGGAGTTTGAGAACTTGTGAAGCTTGAATCTTCATTTCTTCAAGTTTGGGGTCACGCCAGCCTTTGTTCTTCAAAGGGTAAGAGTGAATCCTTTGTTTTTATCATGTTTTAAATGAGTTTGATGATGGGAAAGGGGAGTTGAGCTTGAGTATGCATAAGTTGTCCATATTAGGGTGTATGGATCCTATGCTTTGTGTATGGTTGTTGTGTGTTGTTTGTTGGAGTTTAATTTATTTGAAGCTCCTTTATGCTTATTGAAGTGTTTATGCATGTGTTAGAAGGGTTAAATGCATGTGTTGAGGTCTGAGCAGGTGATGGAGGGATTGGCAGGCGTCCTTGTGCACGAAACTGAGTTCTGGATGAACTCAGGTTCGGCCCCCGAAAGTCCAAGTTAGGCCGCCGAACATGCCTGACTTTCGTCTCTGGAAGGGACATTCGGCCGCCGAAGGTGCCCCCGAAAGTGCCCTGTCCAGCCTTCCTTTGCATGTTTTCCATGTTAGTTCTAAAGTGTTTTAAGGGGGTTTAAGGGGAGAGGTTTAGCAGTATGTCCGCGTATGTTTGGTCCCTCATTTGAGTCTATCTGTGTAGGCACAGAGCAGAGGAACCAGAGAGAGCAGCAGTGAGTACTGCTCCAGAGTTTTCAGAGCCTGCAGAGTCAGTCAGTCCAGATAGCCAGAGGTGAGTGGAACTAAACTTAATGCTTTTGAATTGCTCAAAGACATGTTTTAGCATATCTCATGCATCATGATTATGCCATAAGTTGATTGCATTAGTATCCACGAATATGTTGCATTGCATTATTATTTGTTGATGTGGGTAAATGCTGAATGATCCCATAGTCACAGACAGGAAGTCCAGGAGCCTTTGACTACGCCCTGGCACGTATAGCAAAGACCAGGAGCCTTTGACTACGCCCTGGCAGGTATATAGCAAAGTCCAGGAGCCTTTGACTACGCCCTGGCAATGGTAAGTTCACAGGTGTTATATACACATATACATATATGACAGGAAGACCAGGTGCTCGATTCTACGCCCTGGCACAGAGTTACTGGGACTATGTGGTGACAGGTTTACTCTTGATGTGGCTTGTCTGTGATATGGTGCATTCCATGAGATCATATTTTACTGGGATGTTTTACTGTTCTACTCACTGGGCTATAGAGCTCATCCCACTCCCTTAACCCCAGTTTTGCAGGTTCAGTGTACAGTGTACAGGGACAGTCCCGCAGAGTACAAAAAAAGTAAAGAGATATGTAATAGCTTAGAGTGGACATGTAATATTAAAGAGATGTATAGTTGTTGCTTGACCTAGTGATGTATGTGTTGTACATGATCTGTATATGTATCTATGTTTTCCTGCATGTGAAAACCAGGCTTAACAGGTATGAGTTACCCATCTAGAGCAAGCTCTAGTCAGGGATACAGAGTACAGAGTACATGAGTACAGAGTACAGAGATAGTGCATGCACAGGTTAAGCCTTGGTTCAAAAAAAGAGTTTTATTTTCACAGAAAATGTATGATCATGTATGAGTATTACAGGTACACAGAGAGTAGAGTAGGCTTGCTACGGGTTCTGGCGGCCTTAAGCCGACCTGAATCCTAGCGCCGGTGACGGTCCTTTTTGGGGTCGTTACAGACAGACAAAGGAAAAGAATAAAAGGAGAGGAGCACCCTCCTCTCAGACCAAGCTTATTCAACCATTGTAAAACCCTATTTTCTGGATCTCAGAATATCAACAGGGAATTGATACTTACCTATTTTCCTTATCAAGACAAAGTAAATAAACTGAAAGTAAAATAAAAAGGGGGGTTTTGAGATTGATGAATTAAACTAAAATTGAAAGCAACAAAGTAAAGCAAATAATAAAGTAAAGAAATTCAATAATGAGAAAAGGTCTAGTTGAATAATTGAATCCACTTTAGTTGTTGGGATTGATCATTGACACTTAAGTTCCTTTATTTGATTTAATAAATTAGTTGTGGAGGTGGAAGACGCTTCTCACCATCATATCCCTCCTTAAGCATAAATCAATTAGGGAACGTCCTCTAATTAATTACTAATCAACAAGTTGCCAAGGAACGTCTCTAGGCCTTTGGCATCTAACAACTATCAATTGCATTAAGAGATAGAGAGACCTAATTCTAGCTACCCAAACGTATGGTGATATTGCTAGATCATGCAATTTCCTTAGTTTTTACACCAAGAGTTACTTGTGTTTGAATAATTCAAGCAATTATGGACTTAAAACTATCCAAACTAACAAATTATTACCTTGCAATCAAGAATAAATTAGCCCTATTGATCTAAACCACAAAGCAACAATAGAATTAAGCATGAAATTACACAAATATTGAAAAACAACAGATAAACAATGTATGTTCAGATCTCCCAATCCATAAAACAACTAAAGTTTCACCTAATCTTCAACTAGAAAAAGAGGTTTCAGCCACTCATGGCTGAAACAAAACACAAAATAAAAGAAAGAGAAGAAGAAGAAGAAGGAACTGGCGGCTTGGAGAAGGAGTGCAACTTGCAATCCGAGTGGGGGAGAGAAGAGTGGGACGGCTCCTTATGTGGTCTTTTTATAGTTGAAGTTGTTGCCCTAGGTTTTCTTGATGAGGTGGAGCCTTCTTTTGAATTTTGAATGTTCTCCTTTGAATTTTTAATTTTGAATTCTTGGGAGGCAAGTGTATCTTCTTGAGATTTGGCTTCCTCAATAAGGGAAAGACTTTTTTGAAGATTTGAAATTTGAATTTCAAATTACTCTGCTGACTGTACTTTCCTTATTTATCTTCACTTCAACTGCAACGTGGCTTGGGCAAACCATGCTTGTTCTCTTTTATCCTCTTTTAGGCAGTTTTAAGAACATTTTCACCAAATTACCTCTTTATACTAATTTTCTGCAAAATAAGATCAAAACCACAAAATTAGGCAGAAAATGTGTAAATTAACATTAATAACAACATGATAAATAGGTCTAAATTTGGACTGATCAAATACCCCCACACCTAGCCCTTTGCTTGTCCTTAAGCAAATAAACTTAGTCAAACAAGCTCTCTTTGCTACTTGATCCTTTATTTCTACTTAACCTATTACCCTAGATCCCTACCTTGAAGCATTAAAGTGAAGAGTGCATGCACCAAGGTTACTCTCCTTCTTTCCTTGTCTCCCTTTACCTACCATGGTTAGTATTTGTTTTCCTCATGTAATACCCGGCTAGACTCCGGTATCAAAATTCCTACCGTCCGGTGGAATCTCGAATGTCGGAAACCTCTAGAAGGGTAAAATCATGTTTTCATAAAATGTTTTAATGTATTTTATGGTTTTAAGTAAAAAGAAAATGAGTTTTTGCCTGAAAATAACTTTGGAGGAAAACCCAGGTTCGGCCGCCGAACATGCATGCACTTTGGGTGTGCTTTAGGCCCCCAAAGGCATAAGTGAGGGAAGTTCAGGTTCGGCCGCCGAACCTTATGTTCGGCCGCCGAACATGGCATGCATGCGGAGGCACGTTAGGCCCCCGAAAGTGGCCTGGCCAGCCACCTATAAAAGGGTCCCCTTGTCCGAACGGGCGAGCTTTTCTCCCCATTTTCAGCCAAGGTGAGCTCTCCGCCGTCCCTCGTCAATTTTGAGTTCTTCCTTCCATTTTTCATGGTTTTTATGAGTTTGCAACTTTGGTTTTGAAGATTTTTGAGCAAAGAACGAGTTTTGGGGACTTGGAGACCAAAGGGTTGATTTCTCCTCATCTCCGAGTTTGGATCGTTTCTCCTCTCGATTTTCAAGAGTTAAGCTTAGATCCTACCCTTCTTGTATGCTTTTAACAAGTTTTAAGTTGATTTATGGGTAGAAATGCATGTTTAGGATAGTTGAACTTTGATAGGGTTTATGTGGATATATGAACAATGTGGGTTGTTTATGTATGTTTGATGTGTTGTAGTTGGGGTTTATGATAGTTTGAAGCCCCTAGGAGCTCATGTATGTGTGTATGCATGTTTTGGTTGAGTTGGATGCATGATTGGAAGTTTGGGAGGCGTTGGAGCATGTTGGAACCGAGTTTCTGCCCTTTTGGGAGAAACCAGGTTCGGCAGCCGAAGGGACTTTCGGCCGCCGAACCTGCCTGGGAGGCAAGCCTTTCGGCTGCCGAAGCCTGCCCCTGAAAATGGACTTTCGTTTCTGGAGGGCACTTTCGGCCGCCGAAGGTGCCGCCGAACCTGCATGACTTTCAGCTCTAGAGGGACTTTCGACCGCCGAACCTGCCGCCGAAAGTGCCCTGTTCAGCCTTCCTTTGCATGATTTGTATGATTGTTTTGAGGTGTTCTAGGGGGTTTTTGGGGAGTATTTTTAGAGTCATGTTCATGTTGTTTGGTCCCTCATTTGAGTCCACCTGTGTAGGTTCAGACCCGAGGAACCGAGGACCCCAGCAGTGAGATAGCTGCTTCAGTGTCTTGTTAGAGCTTCAGCAAGAGGTGAGTAGAATAAACCCTTATATTTTTAAAGAAAATGAATATAAATTTTGAGCATGTTCATGCATCATGAATGCCATACGATATTTTAGGTTGTTTGTATTAGATTTCACGAATATGTTGCATTGCATAATTTGATGATGATGTGGATGGTGGTTGGATGATCCTTAGTCCTCGATATGATATGATGTGATATGATACAGTATGGTATGGAAGTCCAGTTGACCCATTCTACGTCCCGGCACTATGTAAGAGAAAGTCCGGTTGACCCATTCTATGTCCCGGCATATTGGAATGTTATGTTATGTTATGTTTAAGAGAAAGACCGGTTGACCCATTCTACGTCCCGGCATTCTTGGAATGTAGAGGACTATTGGTGACAACACCATCCTTGATGTGACTTGTTTGTGTTGTGTTGCATTCCATGAAAGCATGAAATTTTAATTTATGTTTTTATTATTCTGCTCACTGGGCTCTTGAAGCTCACCCCACTCCCTTAACCCCCAGGTGTGCAGGTACAGGGTAGACCGGGAGGTCAGTAGGAGTAAAAGTCGATTCTATGTAATAGTTAGAAGTTGTGGACATGATAGATGGTTTATGTAATGTAAAAGTATTGTATAGTCCTGTGATGTAATGATATTGAGGATTAGATATTGTGCTTGACCTCATGTGTATGGTTATCCCCTTTTGTATACATGATCTGTATATTATGAGTTATGATGTTATGGTTCAACCAAGCTTAATGCATGATGAGATACCCTATTGGAGCATTTGATGAGGGCTCCAGTGGAGGTTTATGTTTATGTCTATGATTTTGTACAGGTTGAGCTTGGTTGATAAATGAAAAAGTTGACATGTTTACGTATATGTATGATCATGTATGGGATTAAACAGGTTCACAGGTTATATGTCAGGCTTGCTACGGGTCCCAGCGGCCTTACGCCGATCTGGATCCTAGCCCCGGTAGCGGTCCGGATTTTCGGGCTCTTACAGAGTGGTATCAGAGCCCTAGGTTCATATGGTCGGACCTAGAATGTGTCGGGCTTATAGATGTTATAGAAGGTCAAGCACAATAGGAAAAGATCATGTCCACTAGGATAAGATGTGGAGTCCTGTCTTGTATGAGTATGTGAAATGCCATGACATTATGCATGTGCATTAATGATATGCTTTGTATGTTATGTATGTGATGCGGGTTCATGTGTTTCCACATGAACCATATGATGCTGATGTTGTGTGATGTGTTCTGTTTTTCAGAAAACAGGATGAGAGGAACTCGTTGATCGGCACGATTGACTGGAGTACCACCTCAGGACGAGGGCACGAATGCCCGTCCTTCTGCATTGCCTAGGGCAATGTCAAGTAGATCCAGCAGAGAAAGAGCAGTAAGAGACCCTAGAAGGTCTTTGGATCTGGGTAGAAGCAGATCAGTAAGGGGAACAGTTGAAGGTGGTATGTCAGAGGATATGGGGGATGACATGGATGTGGATCAGAGGAGGGATGGCAGTCTGGGTGTAAGCATGTCTGAAGAGGGCATGGGAGAGTCACAAGGAGGCACTCAGGCCTCAGGGTTTGTTCAACCACCCCAATACCCACCTTTCTCACAAAATCCCGGGTATTCGATGGGAGGTACATCGGATTACCCTAGCTTTAGCCCTTATCCCACACATATGCCATACCCACCTTTCTACCCACAATACCCACAGTACCCTATGTATCCACCCCCACCCTACTATCCTAATACAGCAAACCCTACCTCAGGGAATGTTGCACCTCCTCCACCACCAGCAGAACCTACTGTCCCAGAAGCCCAAGTGCCTAAACCTAGCTCATCTGGAGGGGGCAAGGTCAAGATGACAGAATATATGAAGCTTGGTTCTCCTCAGTTTGACAAAGGTGATGACCCGTTTGAGTACCTTGGGAGGGTCAAGATGATTACAGATGAGATAGGAGCTGATGACAGTAGAGCCATTCAGATGGCTGGGTTCACACTGAAGTGCAAGAAGGCCCGTGAGTGGTTTAAAGATTATGTGAGCCCGAGGGTGGATATCATGTCATGGGAGGAGTTTGCTAATGAGTTCGCAGGATGGGCTTTCCCTGATAGTTCAAAGGAATTGAAGATGATAGAATTTGAGCAGTTGAGGCAGACGGAGGAGATGAGTGTAGATGAGTACACGGACAGATTCTTGGAGCTGTTGCCATTTGCTGGGCAGAATCTTGACACAGACCAGAAAAAGTCAAGGATGTATATCATGAGGCTTCATTCCAGGTATTCCTCCTTGATTCAGTCAGCAGAGAGGGAGAGCTTTCATGCCATAGTAGATATGGCTCGGAGAATGGAGGCTAGTGCGATAATTGAAGGGAAGGTAAAGCAGTCTGTGGCACAGCCTTCTGGTTCCAAGACCCCTGGAGGGGGAAGGTTAGATCCCTCATCTTTGAGCGCAGCAGCTTCAGGCAGCAGCTTCAGGCAGCAAGAGGCGGAGTAACACCACCAGGAAGTAAAAAAAGAACAAGTTTTGGAGCAAGATCAAGTCAGGTCTGGGATTAGGGAGTGGCTCGAGCTCCGGTGCAGACAATGCAGTTTGTGCGAGGTGTGGTAGGCCACACAAGGGAGTATGCCGGTTTGGGACAACGGCCTGCTACAGATGCGGGCAGGAGGGACATATGGCTCAGGAATGTCCTAGAGCAGTTCCTATGGCACAGTCCCAGCAGACAGCTTCGGGTAGTGTAGCTCAGCCAGCAGCTCCAGCCATGACTCAGGCTAGTGGCAGAGGTAGAGGGAGAGGGGCAACCTCTTCTTCAGCGGGTTTCAGGAGTGAAGGTCCATCAGCTCCAGCACGGATCTTCACAATGACACAACAGGAGGCAGATGCATCTAACACCGTGGTGGCAGGTAATCTCGTCATTGGTTGTTCAGATGTTTATGCCTTGATGGACCCTGGTGCATCTCATTCTTTTGTTGCTCCGAGAGCCGTTGAGAGCTTGGGGTTGATAGCCTCTGGGTTAGAGTGTCCTCTCTGGGTCAGTGGACCCAAGTGTGACCCATCAGTGGCAGAGTCGGTCTACCAGTGTAGTCCAGTGTTTGTTGAGGGGAGATGCCTTCCAGCCGACCTAGTGGTTCTAGAGTTGACAGATTTTGACGTCATTCTAGGGATGGACTGGTTATCTACCCATGGTGCTACCTTGGACTGCAGGGACAAGGTAGTCAGGTTCAGAGATCAGGATGGGTCAGAGGTTGTCTTCAGGGGAGACAGGAGGGGTACACCTAGAGGTCTGATCTCAGCTCTTCAGGCTCGTAGGTTGCTTAGGAGGGGATATCAGGGGTATTTGGCTCATGTGAGAGAGCTAGACAGTCAAGTTAGAGAGCCCGCCTCAGTGCCAGTGGTCAGAGAGTTCTTAGATGTTTTTCCAGACGAGCTTCTAGGATTACCACCTGCTAGGGAGATAGAGTTTGAAATAGAATTGATGCCTGGAACTAGACCGATCTCTATCCCTCCCTACAGGATGGCCCCAGCTGAGCTGAAGGAGTTAAAGGAACAGTTGCAAGAGCTGGTGGATAAGGGTTTCATCCGACCGAGTACCTCACCTTGGGGTGCTCCAGTGCTTTTTGTGAGAAAGAAGGATGGATCCCTCAGACTTTGTATCGACTACAGGCAGTTGAACAAAGTCACTACTAAGAACAAGTACCCGTTGCCTAGGATCGACGATCTATTCGACCAGCTAGCAGGAGCAGGTTGTTTCTCCAAAATAGATATGAGGTCCGGGTATCACCAGCTGAGGATCAGAGAAGAGGATGTGCCGAAGACGGCATTCAGGACCAGATATAGGCATTTTGAGTTCCTTGTGATGCCGTTCGGGTTAACCAATGCCTCTGCATCATTCATGGATCTCATGAACAGAGTGTTTAGACAGTATCTGGATCACTTCGTTATTGTCTTCATAGATGATATCTTAGTGTATTCCAGAAATGCAGAGGAGCATGCCCATCATCTGAGGACAGTTTTGCAGACTTTGAGGGAACATGGCTTGTATGCCAAGTTCTCCAAGTGTGAGTTCTGGTTAAGGAGCATTTCATTCTTGGGGCATGTTGTATCAGAAAATGGAAAAGAGGTAGACCCCAAGAAGGTAGAAGCTGTGGCTAATTGGCCTAGACCCACTTCAGTGACAGAGATCAGGAGTTTCTTGGGTTTGGCTGGTTACTACAGGAGGTTCATTAAGGACTTCTCAAAAATTGCAGCTCCGATGATGACAGTGCGGTTGTCGAAGCCGGTCAAAAATAACCTTCTTTGTTACCTACAATTTACAACTGCAGATAGTGGTGAAGGATCGTGTAACACCCCTTACCCTATCAAGTGTAGATAAAGCAAGGTCTGTCACAGACTATACCTTTTATACATATCAAGACTAAACAATTTTCTTTATCTGTAAATACCAAGTTTTAGATAGTCCAAGTAAATTTTATAAAGCGATTAAAGTAAATGTTTAAACCAAAATTTTTGCAGAGTCTCCTCTTTTTCATCCACATTTTACCCTATAGCATATATGAAAAACACATGCAACATTATCAACTGTTATTTGACATCTTACTATTCTTTCATTTACATGACCTTCATAACTCACTCTATTTAATATGTACATGCCAAAATAAAACTATACTATGACTCAGAGACTCAAAACAACCAGCTATGATAATGGCCTTGATATTTGATGTAGACCTCTGATGAACTTCGCGTGCCTACTCTATCTACAACCTGCGTGAGGTAAAAACCAACACGCTGAGCTAATGCTCAGTAGGTGATAACAAACAAATAACAAAATAAAACAAACAAGTTCACGTATACAAATAATCAGGTAAACAAGTACAAGCTAATAGATGCAAACATGTTAACACTCACTAATAAGTTCACCAAAATCAAGTATCAATCTTAATTAAGATCTTAGCCCTTATAAACACATAGTAGGATCGACTAGGTAGATAAGGAGTTATAACGGTAGGCACAGGGTGCCGAACGGTAGGCTCAGAGGCCAAAACTGTGATAGCAGAGCTCTGTGACCATGCTTATGAGGTACCAGATATGTAACCTCAAATATAGATCATGTATCGGTAGCAGTACTGCGAACTCTGTATGTTTATATGGCATGCCATACCCTTAAGCTAACCTCGACTCCGATTACGTGTACCAGGAACAAGTATCATTAACTCAATGTATCAATGTAAATGCATGTCATTTGAAGCTATTTGATTTCTTTTTTCAAAGTACATATATCATATGCCAAGGTTTACAATATGGAAAACTCATGACAAATAGTGCAAAACTTTATTGACTTAGCATTTCAATATAGAAAACTACATTCTGCCATATATTGCATAAACTTTTCAAGCAGTTTAGAGTTATAATTTGACCTCCGTTTCTCATAAGAAATGTACATTTATGTCTTATCTTTCCAACAAGGTATGGTTCATGCAAATCTGATCATCCTAACTTAAGTTATGAATTTTTCTTTACAAGCTGCTCAATAAGGTCTTAATCAGTCCAGTATTGGTACTTGTTTATAGTATCACAAAACTTATCAGATTCATGTATTTTCATACAAATTAAAGTTTAAGTGTCTTCTAAAAATTTTTAGGTATACTTCTTAAGATTCATTTGGCACTGGTCTTAACAAATTTCACTGAGTATAAAATTAGTTATGGTATAATCAATAGACTCTGTTTCGGATGCACTACCACTGTGTCCAGTTTAGGTTCACTTGCAATTTTCATCATTTTAACTACAGATTCAGAATTTGGTCAATTCATAAAAGTTTTAGATATTTGTCTTAGCTTTCATTTGGTATATCTTAGGCCTAATTTCAATATAGACACAATAAGTTATGAAGTTAGTAACACAAGTTGTCCTGTTACAACCTATTCTGCCAGATTTACACTTTTTGCTCCCATGTTAAATTTCTTTACTCTAAGCCTTTCAAACATCATTTTAACATTCATATAACATATTTATACAATCAAAGCAACATTTCCAGCAAGTAAAATCAACCCCTAATTTCACTTATTCATGGCAGAATCAAAGGAAAACAGAAAATCATTAAAACACCAAACCTTTCTTGAATTCTTCTTTTCTTTTCCTCTTCTAATCTCTAGCTATCTCCTTTCCCTTTGATATTCCTTCACCTATTTCAATTTATATCTTAGGGAAGGATTGAATAAATTGTAAATTAAAGCTTTATAATTCAAATTCATGCATGAAGAAATGAGATGATGCTATTTCCTACTCATTTCTAAGCTCACATTTGATTTTCAAGCTTGGTGCATATGGAACCCTAAACTTTTCTTCTTCAATTCTTTCACTATATGGCTGTTCCTTTAGCTCTTGATCTTAGGATGAATTTTGGCTAAAGGAAGAAGTTGTTTTGGTGAGGTTTTGGCTTGGCTTTGGTGGGAGAAAGAAAAGCAATTCTTTTTCTTTGAAAATGGGTGACCTACGGCAATGGTGGAGGAAGAAAGAAGACAATCCCTTTTTTTAATTTGCTTGGTCATTTCTTCTCTCCTTAGTTAGGTGACACATGGAAAGTAAATCTGAATTTTTATGTTTTAACTTTCCATATTTATACTTTAACCTACTAAACTCTTTCCAATGTTTCAATTTAGTTTTCAAACTTTCAATAATCATAGATTGACCTACTAAACTATACATTTAGCCTTTAGAAGTCCTTTTCACTTAAGCAAGCATGATGGATGTAAACAAGCACCTCAAGCAAGCACGTCGGGAAACCCTAAGCACCTCCCAGAAGTGACTCGTTCTGACTCGCTAATCACACTGTCGGCTTTATTTCTGGATATGTCCGTTTCTTTGTTTGAGTTTTCTATGATTCAGTTATTAGCAGATTATATTTAAGCTAGCACCTCCCCTAATGCCACTTACTCTAGTGGTGAAATAGCCTAACCCATACCTGGTGATGTCACTATTCTAGCTATGGGTTTGAGGATGTTACAGATCGAATCCACAGAGAATTGATTACCTATTTATTTTTCTCAATCAAGACCAATAGAGCTAATTGAAAACACAAAAGAAAGCAAGTAATCGCAAATAGAACAAAAGTAAAGTGCGAGGAAAGTAAAAAGGGGGGTTTTGAGATGATTTGACTAACAACTATTGAAAGCAAATAAAACAGCAAGTAATTAAAATAAAAGAGGAAATCAATATGAGAAAGGTCTAGTTGAAGATATGGATCCACCTTGGTTGTTTGGATTGATCATTGAAACATGGTTATCTTGATTGACTCAATAGGTTGGTTATGGGGGTGGAAGACGTTTCTCACCACCATGTCTTTCCTTATGAACAAACTGATTAGGGAACGTACTCTAACCAATTACTAATCAACAAATTGCCAATGAACGTCCTTGGGCCATAGGCATCAAAACAATTGCCAATTGCATGAAGAACAAGAAAGATCCAAACCCTAGCTACTCAAACGCATGAGATGTTGCTAGATCATACAATTTCTTGGTTTTTTTACTCCAAGTGTTCTAATGATCAGAATATTTCCAGCAATTACGGACTAACAAATATCCTAATCAACAATCAATTAACTTTGCAATCAAGAATCAAGTGGCCAATTTGATCAAAACAGCAAAGCAATCTTAGAATTAAGCACAATTGCATGAATATTGAATAAACCAAAATCAAACACTTTATGTTCAGATCTCACAACCCTTTAAACAACCTTAGTTTCAACCAAAATTCAACTAGAAAGAGGGTTTCAGCCACTCATGGCTGAACCAAAACAAAAAATAAAAGAAAAGAAGAAAGAAGATGAAGAACTAAGGTGGAGAGAGAGCCTTGGAGAGGCTTGCCGATTCTTGGAGAACTGGTGGAACCAAATCTGCCTTTTCTTGTCTTCTTGAAGCCTTTAAATAGATCTTGAGAGGCTCCTTAGGGTTTGGTAGTAGTCCATGAGTCTTTTAGAGGCTGTCCAAAGTGCCCTTGGTCCCATATGTGCCTTCTTTGCGCATGGGTGAAGGCAAAAACGAGATGCATGTGTTGGGAGGCAAGTGGGGGCTCTTTGGTCTTTTTAATTGCTGCCCAAGGTCTTCAAGATGTTGCCTTAAGAGTTAAGAGGCTGCCCATGCACTAATAACGAAGGTGGAGACTCCTTTGAATTTTGAATGTGCATGATACTAAGTGGGAAACATGTGATCTTTGGATTTTCTTTCCTTAATAAGGGGGATCTTGAAATCCAATAATTGAATGTGAATCTTAAAGATTTGGATCTCAAGATACTTCCCTTATTTGGCTCCTCAAATATGGCAACTTGGGATATGGCTTTTTGAATAAGGAAAGAGTGCAATAGAGCGCATTTTCGGCTGCCTAAGTTGAGTTTAGGAGGCTGGAGTTTTGGCTATGTTCTGAAGGTTCGGCGGCCGAAGGTAGAGATTCGGCGGCCGAAAGTAGTGGACTTTCGTCTCTGGACGCGAGGTTTGGTGGCCGAAAGTGCTGCCGAAGGTCTACTTTGCATTTTTGGCACTTTTTGGTATTTTTAAGAGCATTTTCTCCAATTTGTCTCTTTACACCTAATATTTGCAAAACATGATTAAAACCACAGAATTAGGTAGAATAGGTGCAAATAAACATCAATAAGATCATGAAAATATGGACTAAAATATGCTCTATCAAATACCCCCACACTTAGCTTTTTGCTTGTCCTCAAGCAAATAAACATAGTCAAATAAGTTTTCTTCCTCTAGATCCTTATTTCCACTTAAGCTCATACTTCTAGACACTTATTTTGAAATATTGCAGTGAAGAGTATATGCATGAAGATTACTTACCTCTTTTCCTTGTTTCCCTTTGCTTACTATGGCTAGGATTTGTTTTCCTCAAGAGAGACATGCACATTAGTTTGTTAAGACTTTTTCTAGCTTTTGGATTGACTTGCCCTTACCTTGAAGTACTTTATTCATGCTTTTGCACTTTAGATCTTGCTTGGAAAGGTCACCAACCTATTTTTGATTTGAAGGTTTATATTTTTCAGTTGGTCACCTATCCAAGTGGCTACTAGCCTTGTTCATAGTCTTTTGACCATTGGAACAATTTTTCAATTTGTGCTTTTGAGGTCTTTGCCTTTGCTGAATTTTCTTTCTCTCAATGATTTGGGCAAATCAACACCAATTGCTAAATCAAGTCACATTAAGTTCATTCAAACAATTTCAATTTATTCTCAATCAATTGAGGGTCATCAATATATTTTTCACCATAGGCAAACTCAAAGATTCAATTCAAAAGGCAATTCTCAAACATGAATATAACTCACTGCAATTGATTCAACATAAGTTTAAAGAGTTATCACATCAATGGGGTCATGGGAAGAAAAACTCATCAAACATAGTTCATCAGTTTGAGTAGAGCAAAATAAAAAGAAGAAGATGGTTGTGGTTGTGTGTGTTTTATTGAAAGCAAAAACAAATTAAAATTCAACTGTGGCTAATTAACTTAAGGCTGAAAGGAAAAAGAAAAAAATTTTGCAATCTGAAAGCATGAAAAATCGCAGAAGAGAAGGGGAGAAGAAAAGAAGAAGGGAGGAGGAAGAAGAAAGATATGCACCCCCACACTTAAATCATGCATTGTCCTCAATGTAAAAGAAAAAAGAGAACAAAAGAATCTGAATACTCCCCTGGGGTGTGGTGTGCATGGCATGATCCTCTAGGCAGAAGGATGTTGTAGTGGAATTTCTTCCACTACTTATACTGCGAACCCTTCAAAGTATGGTTTAAGACGATGTCCATTCACCTTGAAGATTTTTCCAGTTTCTATGCTTCGGATGTCTACAGCTCCATGTGGGTATGCATGTTCTACAATGAATGGTCCAATCCACCTAGATCGTAGCTTTCCTCGGAACAGTTTCAGACGAGAGTCAAATAGTAAGACTTTATCACCAGCCTCAAATTGTTTTCTTGAAAGATGATTGTCATGGGAAGTTTTGGTCTTTGTTTTGTAGTTCCAAGAGTTCTCATATGCATCTCGTCTTATTTCCTCAAGCTCTTGCAGTTGCAACTTGCGGTGGTGTCTGGCTTCTTTGAGGTCCATGTTGCAATTCTTTACAGCCCAATATGCCTTGTGCTCAAGCTCCACTGGAAGGTGACAAGCTTTCCCATAGACAAGTCTATAAGGAGACATACCTATGAGAGTCCTGTAGGCTGTTCTGTAGGCCCATAAGGCATCCTCTAATCTTAGGCTCCAATCCTTTCGGTTGGGAGAAACTGTCTTTTCAAGGATGGCTTTGATTTCTCTGTTGGACACTTCAGCTTGTCCATTCGTCTGAGGGTGGTAGGCTGTGGATTTCTATGGATCACATTGTGTTTTCTGAGAAGGCTTTCCACTACCCTATTGCAAAAATGGGTCCCTCTATCACTGATGATTGCTTTTGGTACTCCATGTCTGGCGAAGATGTTGGTCTTCACAAAGTCTTCCACTGCCTTGGCATCATCAGTCTTAGTTGCTCTAGCCTCCACCCACTTGGATACATAATCCACTGCAAGGATGATATAAGTGTATCCAAAGGATGGTGGGAATGGTCCCATGAAGTCTATGCCCCAAACATCAAATACCTCACAGACCATGATGGGGTTTTGTGGCATTTGATTTCTTTTGCTCAGATTTCCAGTCTGTTGACACCTAGCACATGTCCTGCAAAACAGAAAAGCATATCGAAACATGGTGGGCCAAAATAGGCCACTTTCAAGTATTTTATGAGCAGTTTTCCTTGGACCAAAGTGTCCTCCACAACTATATGAATGACAAAAAGTAAGTACAGAGGCTATTTCTTGATCAGGAATGCATCTCCTTATCATTTGGTCAGCACAATGTTTCCACAAATATGGCTCATCCCAAACATAGTATTTGACATCCTTTTTTATTTTATCTTTAGTGTGCTTAGGCATGTCAGAAGGTAAGTTACCTGTGGCCAAGAAGTTGACCATATCGGCATACCATGGCTCATCAGACTGAGCAAGGAAGATTTGTTCAAGGAGATCATGCTTACATTCTTTAGAATTTGGAAGGTACTGTTCTGGGCTTATCTGCAAAGGAGGTGGGGTGGAAGAGCTTGAATGCAATGGAGGCTGCTGGGAGAGGTTCGGCGGCCGAAAAGTGTTTGGGTTCGGCGGCCGAATTCCTTCAGTTTGCGGAATGAGCTGTGGCGATGGATTCGGTTTCCGCAAGTCAGTGGGGTTCGGCGGCCGAAAGATGTGCGGCGGCCGAAGAATGTCCTCTTTCTGCACAGTGTTTTCCTGAAGTGGTGTGACAGAATCCGGTTCCTGAGGGGCAGCAGGGTTCGACGACCGAAAGTGGGCTATGTTCGGCGGCCGAATGTCTTCTGTCTGTGCTACCTCAACTTGCTGAATGCTGCAGATTGTTTCTTTTAGTTTCAGGTTTTCAATCCTGCAAAGATCATCATCTAAAACAGAATCTTGATTTTCATTAAACACATCTTGGCTTAAACAATCAATAATATCAAGACCATAAACTGGGGACATATCATATGGATATTTCATGGCATCATAGACATTGTACTTAATGACTTCCCTTTCAAACTCCATGGTAAGAGTACCATCATGCACATCAATTTTAGTTCTAGTAGTGCTTAAGAAAGGACGTCCAAGAAGAATGTCAGAACTAGTATTGCAACTATCTTCCTTAGTATCAATCACATAAAAATCAGCAGGAAAGACAAGTTCATCTACTTGGACTAACACATCTTCTAAAACACCTATGGGATATACTACAGATTTATCAGCCAATTGTATCACAACTCTTGTTTCTTTAAGTGCACATGCATTGAGAGATTTATAGATGGAGAGAGGCATGACATTGATAGATGCATCAAGATCACACATGGCTTTCTTGATACCAACATTCCCAATTTTGCAAGAGATAGCAAACATACCTTTGTCCTTGCATTTGGTAGGGAGTTCTCTTTTAATAACAACAGTAACTACCTCTCCTACACTTACTTTTTCTCTTTCAGCAAGCTTCCTTCTATTGGTACAAAGTTCTTTCAGAAATTTGGCGTACCTAGGAATCTGCTTGACAGCATCTAGCAGTGGTATGTTGATCCCCACTTTTCTGAAAGTCTCAAGGATCTCCTTTTCCTCTTTTTCTTTTTGTTTTCTTTCAAATCATTTTGGAAAAGGAGGTGGAATGTGAAAACTTTCCTTTGGATCAGTCTTGTGCGCATGAGGTGGTTCAGATTGAGATGGAGAGGCTTCAGGTAGCCTTGGTTCTTGCGCAGGGAGTGTCCTTGGTTCAACTTCCTTCTCTTGCTCATGATTAGTATCTTGAAGTTCTTTGCCACTTCTTAAAGTGATGGCACTAATATTTTGTCTAGGGTTAGTTTCAGTTTGAGAAAGGAGCTTACCTTGGGATTCAAATCTGCCGATGGATGCAGCCAGTTGGCCTATCTCTTGTCGCATGCCTTGCATGGTGTTTACCATTGTCTCCATCATTGTTTGCATAATCTTTTCAAGGTTTTGATTTGGATTTGAAGGTGCTGGTTGGGCTTGGTTTCTTTGGTAACTTTGGTAATTCTGATCACTGTTGCTCTTTCCATAGCTAAAATTGGGGTGGTCTCTCCAACCTGGATTGTATGTATTGGAGTATGGATCATATCTGGGTTGGTTGTTGTACCTCCCAATTGCATTGACTTGCTGATTGTCTTCTTGGAGGGTAGGACATTGATCAGTGGGGTGTCCTACATATAAGCAGATCCCACATGGCCTAGGAGGCTGGGGTGTTTGAATCTGTTGCACAACATCTACTACAATATTTTTCATAACAGATGTTAGTTCAGACATGGTGGGAAAACTTACCTCATTGGCCTTTGTAGTTGCCTTTCTTCTCCATACTGCCTAGATGAGGCTGCAAGAGTAGATATCAACTCTTTCATCTCCCTTGGTGACTTGTCTAGGATAGATCCTCCACAGGCTACATTTATGAGTTTCCTTTCTGATGGAATCAATCCTCCATAGAAGAACTGAATGAGGGCTTTGTCTGACATATCATGTTGTGGACAACCTGTACATAGTCTTTCAAACCTTTCCCAATAATCATATAAGTCCTCAGTTGGTTTTTGCCTTATGCTAGTGATTTCTCTTATTATGCCAATTGATTTAGATGGTGGGAAGTATTTGTCCAAAAAGGCTTGGACCATATCATCCCAAGAAGTTATAGATCCAGGTGGCAAATAAAATAACCAATCCTTAGCATGGTCATCTAATGAAAAGGGGAAAGCTCTTAGTTTAACATGATCTTCAGAGATCCCTTGAGGTCCCATGGATGAGCAAATAATTTTAAATTCTTTTAAGTGCTTATGTGGATTTTCATTCTCTCTACCTCTAAATTTAGGGAGAATATGTATCAAACCTGTCTTGAGTTCAAAGGGAACTGTAAGAGGTGGATAGGTGATGCAAAGTGGAGCATAATCACCTATAGGAGTTGCTAACTCCCTCATGGTTCTTTCTCTTTGTGCTTGTGGCCTATTTGCTGGATTTTCTTGAACTATTTGGTTCTGGACAGCATGTCCATCATGGGCAGCAGCTAGTGCTTGAGATTCTGCCATTGGTGCAAAATTCGGTTGCTGGAGTGAAGGACTTTCGGCGGCCGAATGTTGATGAGTTTCGGCGGCCGAAGGTTGGGCAGAAGGTTCTGCGTTTGAGGCTTGCTTTCCTAGCCTTCTGATGGTGCGTTCAATTTCTGGATCAAAGGGCAGTGTGTCCCTACTTTCAGATCTGGTCATGAAAGAAAAATAAACAAACAAGTGAAATCAATTCCCCGGCAACGGCGCCAATTTTTGACAGTGCGGTTGTCGAAGCCGGTCAAAAATAACCTTCTTTGTTACCTACAATTTACAACTGCAGATAGTGGTGAAGGATCGAATCCACAGATAATTGATTACCTATTTATTTTTCTCAATCAAGACCAATAGAGCTAATTGAAAACACAAAAGAAAACAAGTAATCGCAAATAGAACAAAAGTAAAGTGCAAGAAAAGTAAAAAGGGGGGTTTTGAGATGATTTGACTAACAACTATTGAAAGCAAATAAAACAGCAAGTAATTAAAATAAAAGAGGAAATCAATATGAGAAAGGTCTAGTTGAAGATATGGATCCACCTTGGTTGTTTGGATTGATCATTGAAACATGGTTATCTTGATTGACTCAATAGGTTGGTTATGGGGGTGGAAGACGCTTCTCACCACCATGTCTTTCCTTATGAACAAACTGATTAGGGAGCGTCCTCTAACCAATTACTAATCAACAAATTGTCAAGGAACGTCCTTGGGCCATAGGCATCAAAACAATTGCCAATTGCATGAAGAACAAGAAAGATCCAAACCCTAGCTACTCAAACGCATGAGATGTTGCTAGATCATACAATTTCTTGGTTTTTTACTCCAAGTGTTCTAATGGTCAGAATATTTACAGCAATTACGGACTAACAAATATCCTAATCAACAATCAATTAACTTTGCAATCAAGAATCAAGTGGCCAATTTGATCAAATCAACAAAGCAATCTTAGAATTAAGCACAATTGCATGAATATTGAATAAACCAAAATCAAACACTTTATGTTCAGATCTCACAACCCTTTAAACAACCTTAGTTTCAACCAAACTTCAACTAGAAAGAGGGTTTCAGCCACTCATGGCTCAACCAAAACAGAAAATAAAAGAAAAGAAGAAAGAAGATGAAGAACTAAGGTGAAGAGAGAGCCTTGGAGAGGCTTGCCGATTCTTGGAGAAGTGGTGGAACCAAATATGCCTCTTCTTGTCTTCTTGAAGCCTTTAAATAGATCTTGAGAGGCTCCTTAGGGTTTGGTAGCAGTCCATGAGTCTTTTAGAGGCTGTCCAAAGTGCCCTTGGTCCCATATGTGCCTTCTTTATGCATGGGTGAAGGCAAAAACGAGATGCATGTGTTGGGAGGCAAGTGGGGGCTCTTTGGTCTTTTTAATTGCTGCCCAAGGTCTTCAAGATGTTGCCTTAAGAGTTAAGAGGCTGCCCATGTACTAATAACGAAGGTGGAGACTCCTTTGAATTTTGAATGTGCATGATACTAAGTGGGAAACATGTGATCTTTGGATTTTCTTTCCTTAATAAGGGGGATCTTGAAATGCAATAATTGAATGTGAATCTTAAAGATTTGGATCTCAAGATACTTCCCTTATTTGGCTCCTCAAATATGGCAACTTGGGATATGGCTTCTTGAATAAGGAAAGAGTGCAATAGAGTGCATTTTCGGCTACCTAAGTTGAGTTTCGGAGGCTGGACTTTCGGCTATGTTCTGAAGGTTCGGCAGCCGAAGGTAGAGATTCGGCGGCCGAAAGTAGTGGACTTTCGTCTCTGGTCGAAAGTGCTGCAGAAGGTCTTCATTGCATTTTTGGCACTTTTTGGTATTTTTAAGAGCATTTTCTCCAATTTGTCTCTTTACACCTAATATTTGCAAAACATGATTAAAACCATAAAATTAGGTAGAATAGGTGCAAATAAACATCAATAAGATCATGAAAATATGGACTAAAATATGCTCTATCAGATTACCATATTAACCAGGAAGAACCAGAAGTTTGTGTGGAATGACCAGTGCGAAGAAAGTTTTGAAGAGCTTAAGAAGAGGTTAACGTCATCACCGGTGTTAGCTCTTGGAGGAAGACCCAGGTTCGGCTGCCGAACCTCAAGTTCGGCCGCCGAACATGCATGCACTTCGGGAGTGCTTTAGGCCCCCGAAAGTATAAGTGAGGGAAGTCCAGGTTCGGCCGCCGAACCTTATGTTTGGCCGCCGAACATGGCATGCATGCGGAGGCACGTTCGGCTCCCGAATGTGGCCTGGCCAGCCACCTATAAAGGGGTCCCTTAGCTGAATACGGGCGAGCTTTTCTCCCCATTTTTGGCCAAGGTGAGCTCTCCTCCGTCCCTCACCGATCTTGAGTTTCTTCCTTCAAATCTTTCACGATTTTCACTAGTTTTCACTTTCTTTTGAAGATTTCCAAGTATAAAGCAAGTTTTGGAGCTTTGAGGTTCAAGAAACTCAATCTCTCCCATCTCCGAGCTAGGGTCGTTTTCCTCTCGATCTTCAAGAGGTAAGGGCCGATCTTAAGCTCACTATATGTTTTAAACAAGTTTTAAGTTGATCTATGGGGTAGAAATGCATGTTTAGGTTATTGTTAGGTTTATGGGTTTATGTATGTTTATGAACAATGTGAGATGTTTGATGTGTTGTAGTTGGGGTTTTTGATGGTTTGAAGCCCCTAGGAGCTTGTATGCCTGTTTGGTATGTTTGGGAGTGTTGTAGAATAGGTTTATGCATGTTTGAAAGGTTTGGGAGGCGTTTGTGCATGTTGGAGCTGAGTTTCTGCCACTTTGGAGAAACTCAGGTTCGGCCGCCGAACCCGCTTGTGGAGGCAACCTTCGGCTGCCGAAGCTTGCCCCCGAAAGAGGACTTTCGTCTCTGGAGGGCAGTTTCGGCCGCCGAAAGTACCGCCGAACATGCATGAGTTTCGTCTCTGTCTGGGAGTTTCGGCCGCCGAAGGTGCCGCCGAACCTGCCTGACTTTCGGCTCTGGAGGGACTTTCGGCCGCCGAACCTGTCGCCGAAAGTGCCCTATCCAGCCTTCCTTTGCATGTTTTCCATTGATGTTTTGAGGTGTCTAAGGGGGTTTTTGGGGAGTATTTTAGAGTCATGTTCTAGTATGTTTGGTCCCTCATTTGAGTCCACCTGTGTAGGTTCGGACCCGAGGAATCGAGGACCTCAGCAGTGAGATAACTGCTTCATAGTTAGTAGAGCTTCAGCCAGAGGTGAGTGGAACTAAACTTAATGTTTTAAATTGAGAAATTAAATGAAAGTTTAGCATGATTCACGCATCATGAATGCCATGAGATGTATATTAGGTTGTTTACATTAGAATTCACGAATATGTTGCATTGCATAATATGTTGTTGATGTGGATGAATGTTGAATGATCCATTAGCCCTCATATGTTATGACATGATGATACGATATGGAAGTCCAGGTGTGGCCTGCACTATGCCCCTGGCACTATGTAAGAGAAAGACCGGGTGTGGCCTGCACTACGCCCCCGGCACAATTGGTTATGTATGTTATGTTATGTATAAGAGAAAGACCAGGTGTGGCCTGCACTACGCCCCTGGCATGATTGGAATATGTAGAGGGCTAGATGGTGACAAGTTCATCCTTGATATGATTAGTTGTGATGTGATGCATTCCATGAAAGCATGAACCTTTAATATAAATGTTTTATTATTCTGCTCACTGGGCTCTAGTAGCTCACCCCTTTCCCCTTATCCCCCATGTTTGTAGGTACAGGGTAGACCAGACGGTCCGCAGGAGTAAAGTCTATGTTATGTAATAGATAGAAGTTGTGGACATGATGAAATTGTAATGTAATGTCTTATGTAGTCATGATATGTAATAATGATATTGAGGATTAGAGGTTGTGCTTGACCCTATGTGTATGGTTATCCCTTTTGATACATGATCTATAGAATGTTTTTATGATGTTTATGTTCAACCAAGCTTAATGTATGCATGTTATGTTACCCCATTGGAGCATTTGATGAGAGCTCCAGTGTGTGGTTTATGTTATGTTATGAGTATATATACAGGTTGAGCTTGGTTTATGGAAAGAAAAAGTTTACAGGTTTTTGAGTATGTATGATCATGTATGGGATTTGACAGGTTCACAGGTTATATGTCAGGCTTGCTACGGGTCCCGGCGGCCTTAAGCCGATCTGGACCCTAGCGCCGGTAGCGGTCCGGTTTCCGGGTCGTTATAGAGTGGTATCAGAGCCCTAGGTTCATATGGTCGGACCTAGAGTATTGGGCTCATAGATGTTATAGAAGGTCAAGCACAATAGGAAAGATCATGTCCACTAGGATAGGATGTGGAGTCCTGTCTTGTATGATGATGTGAAATGCCATGATTATATGCATGTGCATTAATGTTATGATTGCTATGTGATGAACGTGATGCGGGTTCATGTGTTGACACATGGACCATTTGATGCTAATGTTTATGTGATTTGTGCTGTTTTTCAGAAAACAGGATGAGAGGAACTCGTCGATCTGCACGATTGACTGGAGTGCCACCTGAGGATGAGGGCATGAGCGCCCGTCCTCCTGCATTGCCTAGGGCAATGTCTAGTAGGTCTAGCAGAGAAAGAGCAGTAAGAGACCCTAGAAGGTCTCTGGATCTGGGTAGAAGCAGATCAGTGAGGGGAACAGTTCAGGGAGAAATGTCAGAGGACATGAGGGATGAAATGGATGTAGAGCAGAGGAGAGATGGCAGTCTGGGAGTTAGCATGTCAGAAGAGGGAATGGGAGAGTCCCAAGGAGGCACTCAGGCCTTGGGATTTGTTCAGCCACCCCACTACCCACACTTCTCACAAAATCTCGGGTATTCGATGGGAGGTACATCGGATTACCCTAGCTTTACCCCATATCCCACACACATGCCATACCCACCTTACTACCCACCATACTCACAGTACCCAATGTATCCACCCCCACCCTACTATCCAAATCCAGCAAACCCTACCTCAGAAAATGTTGCACCTCCTCCACCACCAGCAGCCCCCACTGTCCCTATGACCCAAGACCCCAAGCCTAGCTCATCTGGAGGGAGCAAGGTCAAGATGACCGACTATATGAAGCTGGGTGCTCCCCAGTTTGAAACCGGTGATGACCCGTTTGTGTACCTTGAGAGGGTCAAGACAATTACAGATGAGATAGGAGCTGATGACAGCAGAGCCATTCAGATGGCTGGGTTCACACTCAAATGCAAAAAGGCCCGTGAGTGGTTTAAGAACTATATGAGCCCGAGGGTGGAAAGCCTATCATGGGAGGAGTTTGCAAATGAATTTGCAGGATGGGCTTTTCCTGACAGTTCAAGAGAATTAAAGATGATTGAGTTTGAACAGTTAAGGCAGACGGAGGAAATGAGTGTAGAGGAGTACACCGACAAGTTCTTGGAGCTGTTGTCGTTTGCAGGGCAAACTCTTGACACCGATCAGAAGAAGTCAAGGAGGTATATCATGAAACTTCACTCCAGGTATTCCTCCTTGATTCAGTCCACAGATAGGGAGAGCTTCCATGCCATAGTGGATATGGCTAGGAGGATGGAGGCTAGTGCTATCATCGAGGGGAAAGTCAAGCAGTCAGTGGCACAGCCTTCTGGTTCTAAGACCCCAGGCTCTTCTTCTCTGAGTGCAGCAGCTTCAGGTAGTAAAAAGTGGGACAGAGACTCTAGGAAGTCTAAGAAGAACAAGTTCTGGAACAAGGTTAAGTCCAGTCTGGGATTTGGAGGTGGCTCAAGCTCTGGTGCGGATAATGCAGTTTGTGCAAGGTGTGGTAAGCCACACAAGGGAGTATGTCGGTTTGGGACGACAGCCTATTACAGATGTGGTCAGGAGGGGCATATGTCTCGAGAATGTCCAAGAGCAGTCCCAATGGCACAGTCCCAGCAAACAGCTTCTGGTAGTGTAGCGCAGCCAGCAGCTCCAGCCACGACTCAGGCCAGTGGCAGAGGCAGAGGGAGAGGGGCAGCCTCTTCTTCAGCGGGTTTCAGAGGTGAAGGTCCATCAGCTCCAGCACGGATCTTCACAATGACACAGCAGGAGGCAGATGCATCTAACACCATGGTGGCAAGTAACTTAGTCATTGGTTGTTCAGATGTGTATGCCTTGATGGACCCTGGTGCATCTCATTCTTTTATTGCACCGAGCGCCGTTGAGAGGTTGGGGTTGATGATCTCTGGGTTAGAGTGTCCTCTCTGGGTCAGTGGACCCAAGTGTGATCCATCAATGGCAGAGTCAGTTTGCCAGTGTAGTCCAGTCTTCGTTGAGGGAAGATGCCTTTCCGCTGACCTTGTGGTTCTAGGTTTGACAGATTTTGGCATCATTCTAGGGATGGACTGGTTATCTACCCATGGTGCTACCTTGGACTGCAGGGACAAGGTAGTCAGGTTCAGAGGTCAGGATGGGTCAGAGGTTGTCTTCAGAGGAGACAGGAGGGGTACACCTAGAGGTCTGATATCAGCTCTTCAGGCTCGTAGGTTGCTTAGAAGGGGATGTCAGGGGTATTTGGCTCATGTGAGAGAGCTTAGCAGTCAGATTAGAGAGCCCGCCTCAGTGCCGGTGGTCAGAGAGTTTTTGGATGTGTTCCCAGACGAGCTGTCAGGTTTACCACCTGCTAGGGAGATAGAGTTCGAGATAGAACTGATGCCTGGAACCCGACCGATCTCTATCCCTCCCTACAGGATGGCACCAACAGAATTGAAAGAGTTGAAAGAGCAGTTGCAGGAGCTGGTAGACAAGGGCTTCATCCGACCGAGTACCTCACCTTGGGGTGCTCCAGTTTTGTTTGTGAGAAAGAAGGATGGATCCCTCAGACTTTGTATCGACTACAGACAGTTGAACAAAGTCACTACCAAGAATAGGTACCCTTTGCCAAGGATCGATGATCTATTCGACCAGCTAGCAGGAGCGGGTTGTTTCTCCAAAATAGATCTGAGGTCTGGGTATCATCAGCTGAGGATCAGAGAGGAAGATGTGCCAAAGACGGCTTTCAGGACCAGATGTGGGCATTTTGAGTTCCTTGTGATGCCGTTCGGGTTAACCTTTAATATAAATGTTTTATTATTCTACTCACTAGGCTCTAGTAGCTCACCCCTTTCCCCTTATCCCCTAGGTTTGTAGGTACAGGGTAGACCAGGCGGTCCGCAGGAGTAAAGTCTATGTTATGTAATAGATAGAAGTTGTGGACATGATGAAATTGTAATGTAATGTCTTATGTAGTCATGATATGTAATAATGATATTGAGGATTAGAGGTTGTGCTTGACCCTATGTGTATAGTTATCCCTTTTGATACATGATCTATAGAATGTTTTTATGATGTTTATGTTCAACCAAGCTTAATGTATGCATGTTATGTTACCCCATTGGAGCATTTGATGAGAGCTCCAGTGTGTGGTTTATGTTATGTTATGAGTATATATACAGGTTGAGCTTGGTTTATGGAAAAAAAAAGTTTTCAGGTTTTTGAGTATGTATGATCATGTATGGGATTTGACAGGTTCACAGGTTATATGTCAGGCTTGCTACAGGTCCCAGCGGCCTTAAGCCGATCTGGACCCTAGCGCCGGTAGCGGTCCGATTTCCGGGTCGTTACACCCTATTGATCTAAACCACAAAGCAACAATAGAATTAAGCATGAAATTACATAAATATTGAAAAACAAAAGATAAACAATGTATGTTCAGATCTCCCAATCCATAAAACAACTAAAGTTTCACCTAATCTTCAACTAGAAAAAGAGGTTTCAGCCACTTATGACTGAAACAAAATACAAAATAAAAGAAAGAGAAGAGGAAGAAGAAGGAACCAGAGGCTTGGAGAAGGAGTGCGGCTTGCAATCCGAGTGAGGGAGAGAAGAGTGGGACGGCTCCTTATGTGGTCTTTTTATAGTTGAAGGTGTTTCCCTATGTCTCCTTGATGAGGTGGAGCCTTCCTTTGAATTTTTAATTTTGAATGCTGATTTTTAATTTTGAATTTTGAATGTTCTCTTTTGAATTTTGAATTTTGAATTCTTGGGAGGCAAGTGCATCTTCTTGAGATTTGACTTCCTGAATAGGCAGAATTGGATGCTAAGGTGTCTTCACATTTTTAATAAGGGAAAGACTTCTTAAAGATTTGAAATTTGAATTTCAAATTACTCTGCTGATTGTACTTTCTTTATTTATCTTTACTTCAGCTGCAACTTGGCTTGGGCCAACCATGCTTGTCCTCAAGCAAATAAACTTAGTCAAACAAGCTCTCTTTGCTACTTGATCCTTTATTTCCACTTAAGCTCTTACTCTAAACCCCTACTTTGAAGCATTGCAGTGAAGAGTGTATGCACCAAGGTTACTCTCCTTCTTTCCTTGTCTCCCTTTACCTACCATGGCTAGTATTTGTTTTCCTCAAGAGAGAGATTATACATGCACGTATTCTTGTTCAGTTTAGACTTTTCCTAACTCTCGGAGTGATTTGCCTTTACTTGAAGCACTTTATTCAGCTTTTTGCACTTTATTCTTGCTTGAAAAAGTCACCAACCTTTTGATGTGAAGGTACATATTTGTGATACCCACCCCTAGTTACTCAGTTGGTCACCTGTCCAAGTGGCTACTAGCTCTGTTCATAGTCTTTGACCATTGGAATAGTTTTTAATTTGTGCTTTTGAAGTCTTTGCCTGTGCTGAATTTCTTTCTCTCAATGAATTGGGCAAATCAACACCAATTGCTAAAATAAGTCATGTTTTATTATCCACACATCTTTATTATTCTCTCTAATGTGTAATGTCATATATTTTTCATCATAGCAAGCTCAAAGCTTCAATTCAAAAGGAAATTCTCAAAATTGAATACAACTCACTGCAATTGATTCAATTTAGATTTAAAGAGTCATCACATCAATGGGGTCATGGAAAGAAAGCTCATTCAACATAGCTTATGCGTTTGAGTAAAGCATACCAAAACAGGAAAAAAAAAAAACTGTGGCTACATGTGTGCATTAAAGGCAAAAATAACCAAAAATGAAAAAAAAATCACCTAATGTATGCTAACTAAAAATTAAAGCTAAAATGGACTTAAAAATTCAGAGATATGCACTCCCACACCTAATTCATGCATTGTCCTCAATGTATTGGAAATATTAAAGTTCAAAAGAAAATGAGTACTCCCATGGTGTGGTTGTTTGGTGCGAAACACTAAGCAAGCTGAGAGGCGAACAGATGTTCGTCTGGAAAGTCTTCCTTGATTGGTCATGGCTCTGAACTAGTAGGGAGTCGGCTTAGGTGATCAACCACTAGATTCTCCTTCCCTTTCTTGTCTCGTATTTCCAGATCGAATTCTTGCAAGAGCAGAATCCACCGAATGAGTCTCGATTTTGCCTCCTTTTTCTTGATCAAGTATCACAGGGCTGCATGGTCTGAGTAAATTATGACTTTAGTCCCCAGGAGGTATGGTCTGAATTTTTCCAAAGCAAACACAACAGCCAAGAGTTCCTTTTTTGTTGTTGAATAGTTGCTTTGGGCAGCGTCCAATGTTCGAGATGCATACTGAATCACGTGAGGTGAGTTCCCTACACGTTGTCCCAAGACTGCCCCCACAGCGTAGTTGCTTGCATCGCACATGATTTCAAAGGGCAAGTTCCAATCAGGTGCCTGAATGATTGGGGCAGTCACAAGTAAATCCTTTATCAGATCAAATCTTATCTTGCAACCTACATCAAAATTAAATGTTACATCGTGTTGGAGCAATTTGCATAATGGCTGTGTGATTTTGGAGAAATCTTTTATGAATCTTCTGTAGAATCCTGCATGGCCAAGGAAAGAGCGGATCTCTCTAATGTTTGTGGGATAAGGCAAATTTTTTATAGTATCCACCTTGGCTTTGTCCACTTCAATTCCTTTGGTTGAAATAACATAGCCTAAGATTAAACCTTGATTAACCATGAGTGGCATTTCTCATAGTTAAGTACAAGATTTGATTCAAGTCATCTTTGTAGGATCTTTTCCAGATTGGCAAGGCATTCTTTGAAGGAGTTACCATACACTGTGAAGTCATCCATGAAGACTTCAATGATTTTCTCCACATAATCTGAAAATATGCTCATCATACAACGTTGGAAGGTAGCAGGAGCATTGCATAGTCCAAATGGCATTCTTCTAAATGCAAAGGTACCAAAAAGACAAGTGAAGGTGGTCTTCTCTTGGTGACTCGCGGTTGTCGAAGCCGGTCAAAAATAACCTTTCCGGTTATCAACAATATTAATACTACAGATAGTGGTAAAGGATCGAATCCACAGAGAATTGTAAACTTACCAACCTTCCTTATCAAGACCAGTAGAACGCACTGAGAACGAATAAACTAAAAGCAAGTAAAATAAAAGTGCATGAAAAGTAAAAAGGGGGGGGTTTGAGATATGATTTGTTAAAACTACTGAAAGCAATTAAATAAGCAGATAATTAAAATAAAGGTGAAATCAATATGAGAAGAGTCTAGTTGAAGAGATGGATCCACTTTGGTTGTTTGGATTGATCATTGAAACTTATGTTCCTTAAGTTGATTCAATAGATTAGTTATGGAGATGGAAGACGCTTCTCACCACCACGTCTCTCCTTATGATTAAATCAATTAGGGAATGTCTTCTAATTAATTACTAATTAACAAATTGCCAAGGAACGTCCTTGGGCCTTAGGCATCAAACAATTGTTAATTGCATCAAGAAAGAGAGAGATTCAATCCTAACTACTCAAACGCATGAGATGTTGCTAGATCATACAATTCCTTAGTTGTTACACCAAGTGTTCTTGTGTTTGAACAATTCAAACAATTACGGACTTAAAATTATCCAAACAAACAATTAATTACCTTACAATCAAGAATCAAGTGGCCAATTTGATCAAAACAACAAAGTAATAATAGAAATCAAGTATGAACTGTATGAATAATGAATAACCAAAAGACAAACAATGTGTGTTCAGATCTCACAATCCATAAAACAACCTTAGTTTCAACCAATCTTCAACTAGATAAAAGGTTTCAGCCTCTCATGGCTGAAACAAAAACCAAAAATAAAAGAAAAGAAGAAAGGTAGAAGAAGAGATGTGAATCCCGTAGGTGTCCCCAAGAGGTGTGTAAAGAGCATTGTAATACCCGGCTAGACTCCGATACCGGAATTCCTACCGTCCGGTGGGATCTCTGATGTCGGAGACCTCTAGAAGGGTAAAATCATGTTTTTGTAAAATGTTTTCATGTTTTTAATGGTTTTAAGTATGAAATTAAATGAGTTTTTGCATGAAAAGTCCTTGGAGGAAAACCCAGGTTCGGCCGCCGAAAGTCAAGTTCGGCCGCCGAACATGCATGCGTTTTGGAGGCACGTTAGGCCCCCGAAAGCATGAGTGAGGGAAGTCCAGGTTCGGCCGCCGAAACTCAAGTTCGGCCGCCGAAACTCAAGTTCGGCCGCCAAACATGGCATGCATGCGGAAGCACTTTCGGCCCCCGAACGTGGCCTGGCCAGCCACCTATAAAAGGGTCACTTGACCGAAATGGGCGAGCTTTCTCCCATTTTCGGCCACAGCTAGCTTCCGACCTCCCTCTTCCAAATCTAGTGTTCTTCCTTCAAATTCCCACCATTTTTCTTGAGTTTTAAGCTTGCATTGAAGGTTTTGAACTTTTGAAACAAGTTTTGGAGCTTTGGGAACTCAGGAGCTCATTTTCGTGGATCTCCAAGTTTAGGTCGTCTCCCTCTCGATCTTCAAGAGGTAAGAGCCGATCTTAAGCTCCTTATGTGTTTTGAGTAAGATTTTATGAGTTCTTTGAGTAGAAATGCATGTTAGGATATATGTTGAGTTATGGGTTAATATTGATGTTTTGAACAATGTGTGTTGATTGTATGTGTTTGAAGTGTTGTAGTTGGGGTATATGGTTGTTTGAGACCCCTAGGAACTTGTATGCATGTCCTAGTTGAGCTTTATGCATGATTTGAGGTTTTGGGAGGCAAGAGGCTCATGTGAGCCAAGTTTCTGCCCTTTTGGGAGAAACCAGGTTCGGCAGCCGAAGGAACTTTCGGCCGCCGAACCCCCTTGTGGAGGCAGCATTCGGCTGCCGAAGCTTGCCCCCGAAAGAAGACTTTCGGATCTGTCTGGGACTTTCGGCCGCCGAAAGTGCCTGACTTTCGGCTCTGGAGGGACTTTCGGCCGCCGAACCTGCCGCCGAAAGTGCCCTGTTCAGCCATTTCTTACATGTTTTTATGTGATGTTTTCATGATGTTTTAGGGGGTTTTTGGGGAGTAGTTTAGAGTTATGTTCTAGCATGTTTGGTCCCTCATTTGAGTCCACCTGTGTAGGTTCGAACCCGAGGACCCCAGCAGTGAATTCAGCTGCTTCGGTGTTGTCAGAGTCTGCCAGAGGTGAGTGGAACTAAACTTAATCTTTTAAATTAAATGTTTTATCATGTTTCATGCATCACGATTATGTAATAGGATGATTGCATTAGTATTCACGAATATGCCGCATTGCATCGATTGTTGTTGATGTGGGTGAATGTTGGATGACCCAATTAGTCCATGACAGGAAGACCAGGACCCCATTCTACGGCCTGGCACGATTGTAAGGAAAGACCAGGACCCCATTCTACGGCCTGGCACGAATGTGGGACTCGAAGACCAGAAGCCCAGAGGAGGCCCTGGGATAATGGTAAGTAATGTATGTATGACAGGAAGACCAGGACCCCATGCTACGGCCTGGCACGATGTTAGCTTGGACTAATTGGTGACAAGTTCACCCAACCCTTATGTGAATTGTCTGTGTTATGATGCATTTCATAAGAGCATGTTTGATAATATGTTTTATGGTTCTACTCACTGGGCTTTTAGCTCACCCCTCTCCCTTTACCCGCAGGCTTGCAGGTACAGTATAGTGCGGGAGTCCGGATAGAGAAAAAAAGTCATGTTTATGTAATAGCTAGCAATGGACATGGTCGAATTGTAATGTAATGTCTTAATAAGTACAGTTATGTAATGAGATGATGTATATGGATATTAGAAGTGTGCTTGACCATAGATTGTGCTATCCCTTTAATACATGATCTTAGAGATTTTGTTGATGTTTATGTAAACCAACTCAATATATGTTATGTCACCATTTGGGGGCACTGATGAGATCCCACAGAGGGATCAATGTTATGAATGTTTATGCACAGGTTGAGTTTGGTTGATGAGTATGGAAAGAAAAGTTTTAATTCTTATGTATGTTGTTGATCATGTATGGGATTATACAGGTTTACAGGTTATATGTCAGGCTTGCTACGGGTCCCAGCGGCCTTAAGCCGATCTGGATCCTAGCGCCGGTAGCGGTCTGATTTTCGGGTCGTTACAGAATGGTATCAGAGCCCTAGGTTCATATGGTCGGACCTAGAGTGTCGGGCTCATAGATGTTATAGAAGGTCAAGCACAATAGGAAAGATCATGTCCACTAGGATAGGATGTGGAGTCCTGTCTTGCATGATGATGTGAAATGCCATGATAATATGCATGTGCATTAATGATATGCTATGATATGTGATGCATGTGATGCGGGTTCATGTGTGCTCACATGAACCATATGATGCTAATGTTTGTGCTATGTGTACTGTTTTTTTTCAGAAAACAGGATGAGAGGAACTCGTCGATCAGCAAGATTGACTGGAGTACCACCTGAGGATGAGGGCATGAGCGCCCGTCCTCCAACATTGCCTAGGGCAATGTCTAGTAGGTCTAACAGAGAAAGAGCAGCAAGAGACCCTAGAAGGTCTTTGGATCTGGGTAGAAGCAGATCAGTCAGAGGAACAGTTCAGGGAGGAATGTCTGAGGGCATGGGGGATGATATGGATGTAGAGCAGAGGAGGGATGGCAGTCTGGGAGTTAGCATGTCAGAGGAAGGTATGGGAGAGTCCCAAGGAGGCACTCAGGCCTCGGGATTTGTATAGCCACCTCACTACCCACATTTCTCACAACATCCCGGGTATTCGATGGGAGGTACATCGGATTACCCTAGTTTCACCCCTTATCCCACACAGATGCCATACCCACCATACTACCCACCATACTCTCAGTACCCAATGTATCCACCTCCACCCTACTATCCAAATCCAGCAAACCCTACCTCAGAAAATGTTGCACCACCTCCACCACCTGCAGAACCAGCAGCCCCAGTTGTTCAGCCACCTAGACCTAGCTCAGCCAGTGGGAGCAAGGTTAAGATGACCGACTACATGAAATTGGGTGCTCCTCAGTATGAAAAAGGGGATGACCCATTTGTGTACCTTGAAAGGGTTAAAGTAATCACAAATGAGATTGGGGCTGATGACAGTAGAGCCATTCAGATAGCCGGGTTCACGCTTAAGTGCAAGAAGGCATGGGAGTGGTTCAAGAATTATGTGAACCCGAGAGTGGACAGCATGACTTGGGAAGAGTTTGCAAACGAGTTTGCAGGATGGGCTTTTCCCGATAGTTCAAGGGAGCTGAAGATGATAGAGTTTGAACAGTTGAGGCAGACAGATGAAATGAGTGTGGAGGAGTACACCGACAGATTTTTGGAGCTGTTGCCTTTTGCTGGGCAGAGTCTGGATACAGATTCGAAGAGGTCAAGGAGGTATGTTATGAAACTCCATTCCAGGTATTCCTCCTTGATCCAGTCAGTGGACAGGGAGAGTTTCCATGCCATAGTAGATATGGCCAGGAAAATGGAGGCCAGTGCCATCGTTCAGGGGACAGTTAAGCAGTCAGTGGCACAATCTTCCGGTTCTAAAACTCCGGGTGGGGGAAGATTAGATCCCTCTACCCTGAGTGCAGCAGCTTCAGGCAATAAGAGATGGGGTAAGCCCAAGGGTAAGAAGAACAA
This sequence comes from Manihot esculenta, assembly GCF_001659605.2. Taxonomy (NCBI): domain Eukaryota; kingdom Viridiplantae; phylum Streptophyta; class Magnoliopsida; order Malpighiales; family Euphorbiaceae; genus Manihot; species Manihot esculenta. Next base: position 30,212,882 of record NC_035162.2, read on the forward strand.
GTTCTGGAATAAAGTCAAGTCCAGTCTGGGATTTGGGAGTGGCTCAAGCTCTGGTGCGGATAATGCAGTTTGTGCGAGGTGTGGTAAGCCACACAGGGGAGTATGTCGGTTTGGGACGAACGCCTGTTTCAGATGTGGTCAGGAGGGGCATATGGCTCGAGATTGTCCAAGAGCAGTCCCGATGGCTCAGTCCCAGCAGACAGCTTCAGGCAGTGTAGCGCAGCCAGCAGCTCCAGCCATGACTCAGGCCAGTGGCAGAGGCAAAGGGAGAGGGGCAGCCTCTTCTTCAGCGGGTTTCAGAGGTGAAGGTCCATCAGCTCCAGCACGGATCTTCACAATGACACAGCAAGAGGCAGATGCATCTAACACCGTGGTGGCAAGTAACTTAATTATTGGTTGTTCAGATGTATATGCCTTGATGGACCCTGGTGCATCTCATTCTTTTATCGCTCCGAGAGCCGTGAGGAGGTTGGGTCTGATGACTTCTGGGTTAGAGTGTCCTCTCTGGGTCAGTGGACCCAAGTGTGATCCATCTGTGGCAGAGTCAGTCTGCCAATGTAGTCCTGTGTTTGTTGAGGGAAGATGCTTGTCCGCCGACCTAGTGGTTCTAGATTTGACAGATTTTGACGTCATTCTAGGGATGGACTGGTTATCTACCCATGGTGCTACCTTGGACTGCAGGGACAAGGTAGTCAGGTTCAGAGGTCAGGATGGGTCTGAGGTTGTCTTTAGAGGAGACAGGAGGGGTACACCTAGAGGTCTGATATCAGCTCTTCAGGCTCATAGGTTGCTTAGGAGGGGATGTCAGGGGTATTTGGCTCATGTGAGAGAGCTTAGCAGTCAGGTCAGAGAGCCCGCCTCGGTGCCAGTGGTTAGAGAGTTCTTAGATGTGTTCCCAGACGAGCTGCCAGGTTTACCACCTGCTAGGGAGATAGAGTTCGAGATAGAACTGATGCCTGGAACCCGACCGATCTCTATCCCTCCCTACAGGATGGCGCTAGCAGAATTGAAAGAGTTGAAGGAGCAGTTGCAGGAGCTGGTAGACAAGGGCTTCATCCGACCGAGTACCTCACCCTGGGGTGCTCCAGTTTTGTTTGTGAGAAAGAAGGATGGATCCCTTAGGCTTTGTATCGACTACAGGCAGTTGAACAAAGTCACTACCAAGAACAAGTACCCATTGCCAAGGATCGACGATCTATTCGACCAGCTAGCAGGAGCGGGTTGTTTCTCCAAAATAGATATGAGATCGGGGTACCATCAGCTGAGGATCAGAGAGGAAGATGTACCAAGGACAGCTTTCAGGACCAGATATGGGCATTTTGAGTTCCTTGTGATGCCGTTCGGGTTAACTAACGCCCCTGCAGCATTCATGGACCTCATGAACAGAGTGTTTAGCCAGTACCTGGATCACTTCGTTATTGTCTTCATAGATGATATCTTGGTGTATTCCAGGAATGCAGAGGAGCATGCCCATCATCTGAGGTTGGTTCTACAGACCTTGAGGGAACATGGCTTGTATGCCAAGTTCTCCAAGTGTGAATTCTGGCTGAGGAGCATTTCGTTCTTGGGGCATGTAGTGTCAGAGAATGGGATTGAGGTGGACCCCAAGAAGACAGAAACTGTGGCTAACTGGCCTAGACCCACTTCAGTAACAGAGATCAGGAGTTTCTTGGGTTTGGCAGGTTACTACAGGAGGTTCGTTCAGGACTTCTCGAAAATTGCAGCTCCTCTGACCAGACTAACCAGGAAGAATCAGAAGTTTCTGTGGACCGACCAGTGCGAAGAGAGTTTTGAAGAGCTTAAGAAGAGGTTGACTTCAGCACCAGTGTTAGCTCTGCCATCTAGTGATGCAGACTTTACAGTCTTTTGTGATGCGTCCCGTGTGGGACTGGGTTGTGTGCTTATGCAGAATGAGAGGGTGATTGCTTATGCTTCTAGGCAGCTGAAGAAGCATGAGTTGAATTACCCCACACATGACCTAGAGATGGCAGCAGTAATCTTTGCACTCAAGATGTGGAGGCACTACCTCTATGGGGTTAAATGTGAGATCTTTACAGATCATAAGAGCCTGCAATACATCCTGAGTCAAAGAGATTTGAACTTGAGACAGAGGAGATGGGTAGAACTGCTGAGTGACTATGATTGCAAGATTCAGTATCATCCGGGTAAGGCGAATGTGGTGGCCGACGCCCTAAGCCGGAAGTCACTAGGCAGTCTATCCCACATCACGGCAGAGAGGAGACCAGTGGTGAAGGAGTTTTACAAGCTTATTGATGAAGGTCTACAGTTGGAGTTGTCTGGTACAGGTGCCTTGGTTGCTCAGATGAAAGTGACACCCGTGTTTCTGGAGCAGGTGGCTCAGAAACAGCATGAGGACCCAGAGTTAGTGAAGATTGCCAGGACTGTTCAGTCAGGCAAGGACAGTGAGTTCAGATTCGACAATAAGGGGATCCTCCGCTATGGGAGTCGATTGTGTGTACCAGATGACATAGGGCTAAAAGGAGACATTATGAGAGAGGCTCATAATGCAAGATACAGCATTCACCCCGGAGCCACCAAGATGTATCAAGATCTGAAGAAAGTTTATTGGTGGCCAGCTATGAAGAGAGAAGTGGCACAGTTTGTGTCAGCCTGCGAAGTATGTCAGAGGGTGAAGCTGGAACATCAGAAGCCGGCTGGAATGCTTAACCCGCTACCTATTCCAGAGTGGAAATGGGAGAATATAGCTATGGACTTCGTAGTGGGGTTACCGGCAACGTCCAACAGATTAGACTCCATATGGGTGATTGTGGACAGACTCACCAAATCTGCTCACTTCATCCCTGTCAGGAGTGGCTATTCTGTGGATAAGTTGGCGCAGGTGTACGTTGATGAGATAGTCAGACTGCATGGGGTTCCTGTTTCTATAGTGTCAGATAGAGGGCCCCAGTTCACCTCCAAGTTTTGGCGGAGTCTGCAGGATGCCATGGGTACTAGATTGGATTTCAGCACTGCCTTCCACCCACAGACAGACAGACAGTCAGAGAGGACCATCCAGACCATAGAAGATATGCTAAGGATGTGTGTGCTGGACTTTGGCGGTTCTTGGAGGCAACATCTACCTTTGGTGGAGTTTACCTACAATAACAGCCATCATGCTAGCATCGGGATGGCTCCATATGAAGCTTTATATGGGAGGAAGTGCAGGTCACCTGTTTGCTGGGAGGAAGTTGGAGAAAAGGCCTTGGCAGGGCCTGAGCTAGTAGAGATCACCAGCAGGGTGGTACCCTTAATCAGAGAAAGAATCAAGACTGCTGCAAGCAGACAGAAGAGTTATGCAGACATCCGCAGAAGGCTAGTAGAGTTTCAGGAGGGGGATCTGGTATTGCTCAAGGTGTCTCCTATGAAAGGAGTGGTTCGGTTCGGGAAGAAGGGTAAGCTCGCTCCGCGGTACATCGGACCCTTTGAAGTCTTGCAAAAGATTGGGAATGTATCGTACAAGCTGGATTTACCTGCTTCAATGGAGAGAATCCATCCGGTTTTCCATGTTTCTATGTAAAGAAAGTTCGTGTCAGATCCGGGCAAGGTTCTTAGTGAGCCTGATGTGGAGATCCAAGAGGATCTCACCTATGTTGAGCAGCCAGTACGGATCCTAGACACCCAGATCAGAAAGCTAAGGAACAAGGAAATCCCGATGGTGAAGGTCCTTTAGAACCACCACAATATGGGAGAATGCACTTGGGAGACACGGGAGTCTATGCTCCGGCAATATCCTCATCTCTTTTAAGGTTAGTCTCTATGTGTTTTATGTGTATGATATGTTGTATACCTTGCATGTGCTAGTTGAGGAACATTCGGGGACGAATGTTCTTAAGGGGGGGAGAATGTAATACCCGGCTAGACTCCGATACCGGAATTCCTACCGTCCGGTGGGATCTCTGATGTCGGAGACCTCTAGAAGGGTAAAATCATGTTTTTGTAAAATGTTTTCATGTTTTTAATGGTTTTAAGTATGAAATTAAATGAGTTTTTGCATGAAAAGTCCTTGGAGGAAAACCCAGGTTCGGCCGCCGAAAGTCAAGTTCGGCCGCCGAACATGCATGCGTTTTGGAGGCACGTTAGGCCCTCGAAAGCATGAGTGAGGGAAGTCCAGGTTCGGCCGCCGAAACTCAAGTTCGGCTGCCGAAACTCAAGTTCGGCCGCCGAACATGGCATGCATGCGAAAGCACTTTCGGCCCCCGAACGTGGCCTGGCCAGCCACCTATAAAAGGGTCACTTGACCGAAATGGGCGAGCTTTCTCCCATTTTCGGCCACAGCTAGCTTCCGACCTCCCTCTTCCAAATCTAGTGTTCTTCCTTCAAATTCCCACCATTTTTCTTGAGTTTTAAGCTTGCATTGAAGGTTTTGAACTTTTGAAACAAGTTTTGGAGCTTTGGGAACTCAGGAGCTCATTTTCGTGGATCTCCAAGTTTAGGTCGTCTCCCTCTCGATCTTCAAGAGGTAAGAGCCGATCTTAAGCTCCTTATGTGTTTTGAGTAAGATTTTATGAGTTCTTTGAGTAGAAATGCATGTTAGGATATATGTTGAGTTATGGGTTAATATTGATGTTTTGAACAATGTGTGTTGATTGTATGTGTTTGAAGTGTTGTAGTTGGGGTATATGGTTGTTTGAGACCCCTAGGAACTTGTATGCATGTCCTAGTTGAGCTTTATGCATGATTTGAGGTTTTGGGAGGCAAGAGGCTCATGTGAGCCAAGTTTCTGCCCTTTTGGGAGAAACCAGGTTCGGCAGCCGAAGGAACTTTCGGCCGCCGAACCCCCTTGTGGAGGCAGCATTCGGCTGCCGAAGCTTGCCCCCGAAAGAAGACTTTCGGATCTGTCTGGGACTTTCGGCCGCCGAAGGTGCCGCCGAAAGTGCCTGACTTTCGGCTCTGGAGGGACTTTCGGCCGCCGAACCTACCGCCGAAAGTGCCCTGTTCAGCCATTTCTTACATGTTTTTATGTGATGTTTTCATGATGTTTTAGGGGGTTTTTGGGGAGTAGTTTAGAGTTATGTTCTAGCATGTTTGGTCCCTCATTTGAGTCCACCTGTGTAGGTTCGAACCCGAGGACCCCAGCAGTGAATTCAGCTGCTTCGGTGTTGTCAGAGTCTGCCAGAGGTGAGTGGAACTAAACTTAATCTTTTAAATTAAATGTTTTATCATGTTTCATGCATCACGATTATGTAATAGGATGATTGCATTAGTATTCACGAATATGCCGCATTGCATCGATTGTTGTTGATGTGGGTGAATGTTGGATGACCCAATTAGTCCATGACAGGAAGACCAGGACCCCATTCTACGGCCTGGCACGATTGTAAGGAAAGACCAGGACCCCATTCTACGGCCTGGCACGAATGTGGGACTCGAAGACCAGAAGCCCAGAGGAGGCCCTGGGATAATGGTAAGTAATGTATGTATGACAGGAAGACCAGGACCCCATGCTACGGCCTGGCACGATGTTAGCTTGGACTAATTGGTGACAAGTTCACCCAACCCTTATGTGAATTGTCTGTGTTATGATGCATTTCATAAGAGCATGTTTGATAATATGTTTTATGGTTCTACTCACTGGGCTTTTAGCTCACCCCTCTCCCTTTACCCCCAGGCTTGCAGGTACAGTATAGTGCGGGAGTCCGGATAGAGAAAAAAAGTCATGTTTGTGTAATAGCTAGCAATGGACATGGTCGAATTGTAATGTAATGTCTTAATAAGTACAGTTATGTAATGAGATGATGTATATGGATATTAGAAGTGTGCTTGACCATAGATTGTGCTATCCCTTTAATACATGATCTTAGAGATTTTGTTGATGTTTATGTAAACCAACTCAATATATGTTATGTCACCATTTGGGGGCACTGATGAGATCCCACAGAGGGATCAATGTTATGAATGTTTATGCACAAGTTGAGTTTGGTTGATGAGTATGGAAAGAAAAGTTTTAATTCTTATGTATGTTGTTGATCATGTATGGGATTATACAGGTTTACAGGTTATATGTCAGGCTTGCTACGGGTCCCGGCGGCCTTAAGCCGATCTGGATCCTAGCGCCGGTAGCGGTCCGATTTTCGGGTCGTTACAAGCATGGGGAGGCTCCTTATGTGTCTTTTTATAGTTGAAAGTGTTGCCCTAGGTCTCCCTTGCTTCCTAATTAGTGAAGAGGCTGCCCAAAGTGCTGAAAAGGAAAGAATCGCGTTGCTAATTATTCAGAAAGAAAGTGGCGCGCGGATTGCACTGCAGAAGGAAAGTGGCACGCGGTAAGGCTTCAGAAGAGGAAGGAGGCATGCCTTGTGCTTCAGATGGTAAGAGGCATAAGGCAAGGGTTTCAGAAGAGGAAGATATGCTGTCCAAGTTGCTGCCCACGTGCTGCCCATATCTTTCACATTAATGAGGTGGTGCCTCTCTTTTGAATTTTGAATTTTGAATGTGCAAGACTTGGGGGGCAAGTATGACTTCTTTGGCTTCTTTGACAAGCTGAATTTGGATTTCAAAATCTGAATGTGCATCTTGAAGATTTGGCTTCTCAAATAAGGAAAACGATTCTTGAAGATCTTGAATTTCAAACTGCTCTGCAGACTGCACTTTCCTTATTTAGCACTTTCCTTATTTGGCACTTTCCTTGATGAGCTGAATCTTGAATTTGGATTTTGAATTCTCTGAAGGATTTGAAATTTGAAATTCAAATTTCTTTCCTTATTTGGCACTTTCCTTATTTGAAAACTTTCCTTTTTGGCACTTTCCATATTTGGCACTTTTTGGCAGTTTTAATAGCATTTTCTCCAGATTGTTTCTTTACACCTAATATCTGCAAAACATGATTAAAACCACAAAATTAGGTAAAAAAGGTGTAAATAAACATCAATAATATCATGATAAAATGGGCTAAATTATACTCTATCACTTGGTCTTCTAGGGCCACTGAAATTTGATAAAATCCTGAAAAACCATCTAGACAGCAATAGTGGGACTTACTTGCAAGCCTTTCTAGCATTTGATCAATGAAAGGTAAGGGGAAGTGATCTTTCCTTGTTGCTGCGTTTAACTTCTTATAGTCCATGCATACTCTCCACCCATTCTAAACTCGAGTTGGAACAAGTTCTCCTTCAGCGTTTGGTACAATGGTGATCCCAGTTTTCTTTGGGACTACATTCACCGGACTTACCTATTTGCTATCAGAGATAGGGTAAATGATTCCTGCGTCCAAAAGTTTGACTATCTCCTTTTTCACCACTTCCATCATAGGAGGATTTAGTCTTCTTTGAGCATCTCGGACAGGCTTGCATTCCTCCTCCATGTGTATTCTATGCATGTATGTGGTGGGGGAGATGCCTTTTATGTCCTTTATGGTCCATCCTATGGCTCCCTTGTGTTTCTTCAATACTTTTAGGAAACTATCACTGGAAGTGTCTTTTAAGCTCCCAAGTACATATATTTCAAGTGGCCAGGAAGAGACTTTAGATCTGGTTCTGAAATTTTCTGACTTGCAATCTGCTGTTTGGGCAAACAAGTGTCTGCCTGCATTGGATATTTGGCTGAACTGGATTCTACCTTCTCCTTTTGTTTGCGCAATTCGAGTTCCACTTACTGAAGTGGTACGGGCGGTCCATGGTCTGTCTGCATTTGGTTGCGGTCTGTCTGCTAAATGCAACAGACTGTTGCTTTCAGCTTCGACTCCCTTTGGCTTCCTTCATCTTTTTGGCTAGTGATAGAGCATAATTTAGTCCATTTTATCATGATATTATTAATGTTAATTTACATATTTTCTGCCTAATTTTGTGATTTTAATCTTATTTTGCAGAAAATGGTGTAAAGAGATCATTTGGAGAAAATACCTTTAAAACTGCCTTAAATGGAGCAAAGGAGAGCAAGCTGGCCAAGTTGCAATCAAGTGAAGATAAATAAGGAAAGTGTTAAATAAGAAAAGTGGCAAATAAGAAAAGTACATTCAGCCAAAGCAATTTGAAATTCAAATTTCAAATCTTCAAGTAGCCTTTTCCTTACTCAAGAAGCCAAATCTCAAGTTGCCATAAAAGAGGAGTCAAATAAGGAAAGTATTTTGAAATTCAAATCTCCAAGATTCACATTCAAATTTTGAATTTCAAAATCCAACTTATTAAAGAAGCTGAATCCAAAGATCACATGCTTGCCACCTCATTCCTTGCACATTCAAAATTCAAATTGCAAAGAAAGGCTCCACCTCATTAATTGCAAGGATATGGGCGGCAAGAATAACGTGAAGGGCAATTTGGGCAGCATCTTGAAGACACTTGGGCAGCAAGTAAAGGCTAGGGCAGCAAGCAACTTGAAGACACGCCACTCCTTGCATATGAAGACCATGCCAACGCCTCCCACCTCATCACTTCATATGGGCAGCACATGGGCAGCACTTGGGCAGCCACTTGAAGACCTAGGGCAGCACCTCAATTCTATTTAAACATCTCTTCAATTGTCGCACATCCGCTCTCCAGATTGAAGACGACATTCGGCCACACCAAGGGCGCAAGACCACTCTTCTTCGGTTCCTTCTCTTTCCTTTTCTTTTCTTTTTTTTTTTTTTTGATATTTTTTTTAGCCATGAGAGGCTGAAACCTTTTATTCTAGTTGAAGATTAGGTGATACTTTAGTTGTTTTATGGATTGGGAGACTTGATCAAACATTGTTTATCTTTTGTTTGTTCAATATTTATGCAATTTCATGCTTGATTTCTATATTGTTTTGTTGTTTAGATCTACGTTGATTCTTGATTGCAAAGTGATAATATGTTAGTTTGGATGATTTAAGTCTGTAATTGCTTGGATTATTCAAACATAAGAACACTTGGTGTAAAAACTAAGGAAGTTGCATGATCTAGTGTTGTCACCATACGTTTGGGTAACTAGGATTAGATCTCTCTATTTCTTAATGCAATTGATAGTTGTTTGTTGCCTAAGGCCCAAGGACGTTCCTTGGCAACTTGTTGATTAGTGATTAATTAGAGGACGTTTCCTAATTGGTTTAATCATAAGGAGAGATAATGGTGGTGAGAAGCGTCTTCCGTCTCCATAACTAATCTATTGAATCAATCAAAAGAAACTAAGTGTCAATGATCAATCCCAACAACTGAAACAAAACCAATTCTTCAACTAGAGCTTTCTCATTATTGATTTCCCTTTATTTTTATTATTCGCTTTACTTTTATTGCTTTCAGTTTTAGATCAATTAAATCAATCTCAACCCCCCCTTTTTACTTTTATTGTCAGTTTATTTTCCTTTCAGTTTACTTCTCTTTCAATTTATTTTTGTTTCAGTTTGTTTTCTTTGTCTTGATAAGGAAGATAAGGTAAGTTTTCAATTCCCTGTGGATTCGATCCTTTCACCACTATCTACAGTTGTAAGATTGTTGATAACCAGAAAGGTTATTTTTGACCGGTTTCGACAACCGCGAGTCAGCTAGCCTCCCTGCAAAAGTCATTGTTTAGCATATCATCTTGATTCATATCAAAAACTTCTTGGCTCAAACAATCAATGATATCTAAACCATAAACATGGGAAATGTCATGGGGATATTTCATGGCATCATAAACATTAAATTTTATTACTTTCCCTTCAAATTCCATGGTCAATGTGCCATCATGCACATCTATCTTAGTTCTGGCTGTGCTCAAGAAAGGTCGTCCAAGTAGGATGTCTAAAGCAGTGTTGCTATTGTCTTCCTCCATATCAATCACATAGAAATCTGTTGGAAAGACAAGTTGATCTACTTGCACTAGAACATCTTCTAGAACTCTTTTTGGATATACTACAGATCTGTCAGCCAATTGAATGACCACTCTAGTGTCTTTAAGTGCATCTGTATTCAAAGAATTATAAATAGAAAGAGGCATAACATTAATTGATGCACCTAAGTCACACATGGCCTTTTTGATGCCCACATTGCCAATTTTACAAGAAACAGCAAACATCCTTCTATCTTTGCACTTGGCTGGGAGTTTTCTCTTTATGACAACTGTCACAACTTCTCCCACACTTACCCTTTCTTTCTCAGCAATCTTTCTTCGGTTGGTGCACAGCTCTTTCAAGAATTTTCCATACCTTGGAATTTGTTTCACAGCATCAAGCAATGGTATATTGATCTCCACTTTCCTAAAGGTTTCGAGGATCTCTCTTTCTTCTTTTTCTTTTTGTGATTTTTCAAACCTTTTTTGAAAGGGAGGTGGAATCTTGAATGTTGCTTGCTGGTCTGCCTTTTGTTAGTGTACTGGTTTTGTTTGACCAGTTTATTTGGACAAATAGTTTTCTGGCTGTTTTTCTTCAGCAGCTTGTCCTTGCACTTGTGAACTTCCATCATCAGCCTTGACATCCTGAAACTCTTTCCCACTTCTTAACATGATAGCACTTACATTTTGCTTGGGATTAGCCTCGGTTTGGGAAGGTAACTTCCCTTGAGATTCAAGCTTGCTCACTGAGGTGGCTATTTAACCCATTTGCTGTTGGAGACTTTGGACAGAATTTGCCAATGACTTCATTGTCTCCTCAAGGTGTGTGTTGTAGATTTGAGGTGTTGCCTGGGCTGGATTTCTTTGATAGTTTTGGTAGTTGTTGGCCCTAGCATAGCTGAAGTTCAGATGGTCCCTCCAAACTTGATTGTAGGTATTAGAGTAGGGATCATGTCTTGGCTGGCCATTGAATCCTCCAATTGCATTTACTTGCTAGTCATCCTCTTAAAGTGTAGGACATTGATCAGTTGGGTGTCCTACATGTGCATATATCCCACATGGTCTAATTTGCTGAAGTTGTTGAGCTTGTTGAGCTTGACCTATGACAAGACTTTTCACAGCAAAGGTTAGTTCATAAATTTGAGAAGTGAGAGCAGATGTACTTACCTCATTGACTCTTCTTGGCAGCTGCTTTTCATCTCCATATTGTCTAGATGCTGTTGCAAGTGTTGAAATCAACTCTCTGATTGCTTGAGGTGTTCTATCTTCAATTGAACCTCCACATGCTACATCAATGAATTTCCTTTTGGATGGTAGCAAACCTCCATAGAAGAATTATATGAGTGATTTATCTGAAATGTCATGTTGAGGACAACTTGTGCACAATCTCTTAAATCTTTCCCAATACTCATACAAATCTTCAGTCTCTTTTTGCTTAATGTCACTTATCTCTCTTCTTATGCCTATAGCTTTAGAAGTTGGAAAATATTTGTTCAAAAAAGCTCTAACCATATCATCCCAAGAAGTGATTGATCCGGGTAGTAGGTAAAACAACCAATCTTTGGCATAATCATCAAGTGAGAATGAGAATGCTCTCAATTTTACATGCTCTTCAGATATGCCTTGCGGCCTCATGGATGAACACACTATGTGAAATTCTTTCAAGTGCTTAAGTGGATTTTCATTCTCCAAACCTCTGAATTTAAGTTGGAGGTATATCAAACCTGTTTTGAGCTCAAAAGGGACTGCCAATGGCAGATAGGTGATGCAGAGAGGTGCTTGACCGCCTATAGGTGCTGCCAACTCTCTCAGTGTTCTTTCTTTTGGTATTGGTGCCATCATTGCTGGATTTTCTGGTATGAATTCATCATGAACAGCAGGTTCAGCATGTGTAGCAGGTTGTCTATTGATTTCAGCCATCTCCGCGGCTGTTTGGTCAAGTTCAGTAGGTGCTGATTCTATTTCTGCGATTGCTGATTTCTTAGGGGCAGATTCTGGTTCGGTGGTGGCTTGCTTCCCAAGTCGCCCGATTGTACGCTCAATTTATGGATCGTAAGGTAGAGTTTCCTTGCGTCCAGCCCTGGTCATGAAAGAAAAATAAATTAGTTAAATCAGCTCCTCGACAATAGCTCCAATTTTTGATTGTGCGATTGTCAAAGCCGGTTAAAAATAACCTTTTTGGTTATCAATAATTTTATAACTGTAGATAGTGGCAAAATGATTGAATCCACATAATACTTACCTATTTTCCTTATCAAGACCAAGTAAACAAGCTAAAAGTAAAATAAAATGGGGGTTTTGAGATTGATGAATTAAACTAGAATTGAAAGCAACCAAGTAAAGCAAATAATAAAGTAAAGAGATTCAATAATGAGAAAAGCTCTAGTTGAAGAATTGGATCCACTTCAGTTGTTGGGATTGATCATTGACACAAAAATTCCTTTATTTGATTCAATAAATTAGTTATGGAGGTGGAAGACGCTTCTCACCACTATATCCCTTCTTAAGCATAAATTAATTAGGGAACGTCTTCTAATTAATCACTAATCAACAAGTTGCCAAGGAACGTCCTTGGGCCTTTGGCATCTAACAACTGTCAATTGCATTAAGAAATAGAGAGACCTAATTCTAGCAACCAAACGTATGGTGATATTGCTAGATCATGCAATTTCCTTAGTTTTTACACCAAGAGTTACTTATGTTTGAATAATTCAAGCAATTACGAACTTAAAACTATCCAAACTAACAAATTATTACTTTACAATCAAGAATCAATGGGCCCTATTGATCTAAACAACAAAGCAACAATGGAATTAAGCATGAAATTGCATAAATATTGATAAACAAAAGATAAACAACACGTGTTCAGATCTCACAATCCATAAAACAACTAAAGTTTCACCTAATCTTCAACTAAAAAAAGAGGTTTCAGCCACTCATGGCTATAAGAAAACACAAAAATAAAAGAAAGAGAAGAAGAAGAGAAACCGGCGGTGGCTTGGAGAGGGTGAGGCATGCGGCTTGCAATCCGAAAAGTGAAGAAGAGTTCTCTTGCTTGTTTGTGATCCTTTTATAGCCGAAAGTTTTGTCCTAAGTTTTCTTATTGAGATGGTTTTTGAATTTTTAATTTTGAATTTTGAATTCTTGGGAGGCAAATGCATCTTCTTGAGATTTGGCTTCCTGAATAGGCAGAATTGGATGCTGAGGTGTCTTCACATTTTTAATAAGGGAAAGACTTCTTGAAAATTTGAAATTTGAATTTGAAATTACTCTGCTGACTGTACTTTCCTTATTTATCTTCACTTCAGCTGCAACTTGGCTTGGGCCAACCATGCTTGTTCTCTTTTATCCTCTTTTAGGCAGTTTTAATAGCATTTTCACCAAATTACCTCTTTACACCGTTTTATGAAAAATAAGATCAAAACCACAAAATTAGGCAGAAAATATTTAAATTAACATTAATAACAACATGATAAATGGATCTAAATTTGGTCTGATCACTAGACCTACAAAAAGAGAACGTGAAAGTGGGTGTCCATGACAACAACTCCGATACTCAAGTCAGTAAATTGAAAAATGGGGCAAATATAGAACTTGAGAGTATTTGTGTAAGAGAATAGATGTAACGACCCGGAAACCGGACAGCTACCGGCGCTAGGGTTCAGATCGACTTAAGGTCGCCGGAGCTCATATCAAGCCTACTATACATGCTGTGTACCTGATAAAAACCCATACATGATCATACAAGGCAATATAAAAATAAACATTCCATGAACCATGGCTCGACCTGTGCATGTATTAAGACTGAAAACATATAACCCATACTAGAGCCCTCATCAAATGCTCTAGTATGGTAAATATCACATACCTCAAGGTTGGTTCAAACATACATCATAATTAAAACTTTTACATAAGGATCATGTTAACAGGGTTTACAAGGAAAAAAACTAGGATAAAGCACAATACTAATCCATTAAACAGTACATGTCCACAACTACTCTATTATATTAAACTATACTAGCAACTACGCCGACTTCCCCGAGCTATCTCTGATCCTGCAAACCTGGGGTTAGGGGAAAGGGATAAGCTACAAGAGCCTAGTGAGCAGAATATAAAAACAGTTTAATAAACATACACTCGTATGAAATGCATCACAACACAAACAATTCACATCAAGATGGATTTGTCACCAGTAACCCTCTACATATTCCAATAGTGCCCGGCCCTTGACGGAGCTCCTCAGGACTTCCTCTTAAACATAACATAACATATCCATAATGTCAGGGGTGTAGAATGAGTCTCGACCTGGACTTTCTCTTACATATTGCCAAGGGCGTAGAATGGGCCTCACCTGGACTTTCGTATCATATCATATCATAACATACTCGAGGGCTAGTGAGTCATCCAATATCCATCCACATCAATAGTAAATTATGCAATGCATCATAAATTCTATTGCAAAACAACCTAATACATATACATGGCATTTATGATGCGTGGACATGCTGAAAAGTTTGATTGCTTTAAAACAGTAGATTAGTTCAGTTCTACTAACCTCTGGCTGACGCTCGCCTAAACTGACGTAACTAGCTCACTGTAGGCCTTTACGGTCTCCCAGGTCCGATCCTACACAAATGGACTCAAATGAGGGACCAAACATAACTCTTACAAGACTCCAAACAACTCCTCAAGAACCCCCTAAAACATACCAAAATATACATATAAAACAAGCAGGGAAAGGCTGGGCAGGGGACTTTTAGCGGCAGGTTCGGCGGTCGAAGGTCCCTCATAGATCCGAAAGTCAGGGACTTTCGGGGGCAAGTTCGGCGGCCTAAACCCTTCACAAATCCGAAAGTCAGCAACTTTCGAGGGCGGGTTCAGCGGCCTAAACCTCTTCACAGATCCGAAAGTCCATGCTTTCGGGGGTAGGTTAGGCGGCCAAAAAGCTGCATCCACAAATAGGTTCGGTGGCCGAACCTGGGTTCTCCAGCAAGGCAGAACCCGATTCTGCCCTATGCATAAAGCCACCAAACACTCCAATCCTCACACCCAACAACTCGAAAACATACATACTCACTCAATCATGCATAAGGGACATAAAAACTAGTCTAATCCCCAACAAGCAATAACAAAAACACCACAAGAGAAAAACGTTCATTATCCACCTAACTCAAACCCTAAAACTTTAGATCTAACCATTTCATACATTATTAACCTTTAACCCTTTCTTAAAACTTGATTAAAACATAGGAGAAGCAAAGATCTAGACTTACCTCTTGGAGATCTAAAGGTGACAGCAACCCCAACGTGGCGATGAGATAAAACGGTTTCTGGAGTTCTCCAAGATTTAAAGCTTTAGATTTGAACTCAAATCTTCAAAAACAAGGAAAAACTCATAAATTTTCTGAGAGATTTGAAGGAAAAACAACAAGAACATCAAAGGATGGCAAGGACTCACCTCTGCCCGAAAATAGAGAGAAAAACTCTCTCATTTTCGGGCTGAAGGCATCTTATAGGTGGCTAGAAGAACCACCTTCAGCAGCTGAACAGGAACTACCTTCGGCGGCCTGAAGGAGCCACTTTCGGCGGCCGAACTTGAGGTTTTCCTTTAACACTCTTTTCTTTCTTTTTAACACAAAACTAAAAGAAAAAGTTTCAAATTCATTTTATGAAAATCTTATTTTACCCTTCTAAGAGATTCTAGCCTCGAGATTCCGAATTTCAACGGGGATTCCGTCGGAAGGTTGGAATTCCGACGCCGGAGCTTAACCGGGTATTACAATAGCGTACCTTTACCACTGTGATCATTCTCCTTTTATATTATAAGAAAATGAAGATAAATATAATATTTTCTGATAATCTAACAATGATGTGACCGGTTGCTTAATAAGGGATATTGCCGGCTAAAAGATCGGTGATCCCGTGATTACATGCATAATGGGGATACGCTGGACTGTGCCTGATAACGGTAATTATATGTCGAGACTCCAGGAAAGAGCGAGTCTTGATGATAAACCGGGTGTTAAGGTGTCCGGATCTTTCTTTCCTATGATATAACCGTATTTTTCACTTAGCAAATTTTTGTCACGTGATTCTATTTTGTGGTAACAACTTATAGACGATCGTTATATAACGATAATAATAACCATTATAAAAAATTTAAATTATATATATTATTTATTTATTTATTAATAAAACGTCTGCACATTTAATTTTCTGCATGTTGCAAATGTCTAAATTTTATTTTTTTAATATTTATTTTATATTAACTTTATTATATGATATAATTTTATAATTATATTATAGCATAATTAATGTTAAATAATTTTATTAATCTATGTATTAAAATGTAGATTTAAATAGAAAAATTCAAAATAAATTCAAAATGATTTATTTTTTTTTTACAATTTGAGATTCCAGTATGGACG
Organism: Manihot esculenta; assembly: GCF_001659605.2. Lineage (NCBI taxonomy): Eukaryota > Viridiplantae > Streptophyta > Magnoliopsida > Malpighiales > Euphorbiaceae > Manihot > Manihot esculenta. The sequence continues at coordinate 30,229,029 of NC_035162.2, forward strand.
TTTTTTGCTAAATTTTAATAAAAAATATAATAAATTTTGAATTTAAAAACAAAACAATCAGATTAAAGTTTTTAAATATTGATAATTTTATATATTTAAAAATTTATTTAACTCACTCTTAACATTAATTTAAATGATATGGTAATATGGCCATTATAAGAAGTTTAAAATACATATATTATTATTTTATTTTATTTATTTATTTATTAATAAATAAAACCTCTTTACATTTAATTTTCTGCTTGTTATAAATGTCCAAATTTTTTTATATTAATTTTATTATATGATATAATTTTATGATTATATTATAGGATAATTAATGTTAAATAATTTGACTAATCTATGTATTAAAATGTAGATTTAAATAGAAAAATTAAAAATAAATTCAATACAATTTATTTTTTTTTATAACGTGCGTAAAATTATAAGATTCCAATATAGATGATTATTTGTTAAATTTTAATAAAAAATATAATAAATTTTAAATATAAATAAAAAAATCAATTTAAAGTTTTTAGGTACTAGCGGATTTTATCATAGAAATGACTCCGCTGTTAGAATTTTTAGAATCCTCTGAATCAACTATAGAGGAGTTGACGGTTTAGAATCCCCTGAATCAACTATAGAAGAGTTGAAGGTTTGGACAGACAAAACTTGCGGGGCCGGAGGTTTTGGAATTAGATCCTGTTACAGTCTCAAACTAGGATAAAATTTCGGTATGGAACTCGCCTTCAATGCCACCAATAATGTAGTTGAGTATGAGACTGTAATAATAGCTTTGAGAATCATTAAGGAATTAAGGATATAAAAATCCATTATTTTTAGTGACTCACAATTAGTTATTAATCAGTACCAAGAACAATTCAAAGTATGAGAATAAAATTTTGTCAAATACGAGGAAAATGTTTGGTCTCTAATGGAGAGAATCAAAGACAAATAAGGCAGCTATGCACTTTGCTAGGTGGCGAAAGGCAACAATGAAGAGGCAGATCTTCTAGCCAAGATGGTAGCGGCGGGTGAACAACACTTGACTCAACCGTTTCAGTTTGAGAAATTACGCACTCCAGCGATGGAAATAGAAGAGCTTTTCCCAATAGACGAGGGAAAATCATGGATGATGCCCGTATACAAATTTTTAACACAAGATTATCTTCCGGCCGATGAGTTATCAGCCAAAGAGGTAATAAGAAAATCTTCTAAATGTGTACTAATTGATGGTTGATTGTACAGGAGGTCCTCCACATAGCTATGGCTGCGATGTGCTATAAAGAACGAAGGCCAGTAATTCCTAAAGGATATCCATGAAAGTGATTGCAAGAGCCATGAAGGAGTTCGAAAAATCGCTTAGAAAGCATTTAGACAAAGGTACTACTGGCCGATGATAATGCAAGATGCGAAGTAATTTATCTAGAAGTGTCGAAGATGCCAAGTACATACAAACACCCCAAGGATCCTAGAAGAAATACAAGCAGCCATTGGAAGCTCCTGGCCTTTCTTTTAGTGGGGGGATAAAAATCATTGGCCCATTCCTTAAGGCATCTGAATCAAGAAAGTTCGTAATCGTGGCAGTAGATCATTTCATCAAGTGGGCCGAGGCTGAGGCAGTGCAGTCCATCACCACCCAACAAGCATTTTCCTTCGTCAGCAAAAATATATTCACTCGATTCAGAATATCAAAGATAGTGATCACTAATAATGGAACTCAGTTTGCAAGCTCCGAGTTTAAAGACTTCTGCAAGAAATGAGAAATTGACTTGAGGTTTAGCTTAGTCTATCATTCCCAGACCAATAGAATGACTGAGGTAACAAACATAACCATCCTACTGGGGCTAAAGAAATGGCTCGACCAAGTCACAACAATTAGCCTGAGGAGTTACCTCACATACTGTGGGCATATAGGACCACTCCCAGAACAACTATAGGAGAAATGCCCTTTTCTCTTATATATGGGACTGAGGTAGTCATCCTTATGGAAATCCAAGTAAGTAGCTTCATGATACATTTTAAAAAATATCAAAGAGATGCAATTCAATTTGGATCAAGTTGAATTCCTACGAGAAAAGGTCATAGAATGGCAATTTATAGAAACAAAATGTTCAGAATGTTCAATTGTAAGGTCAGGCCATGAACTTTTAATATAGGGGACCTAGTCCTCAAAAGAACAAATATAACAAGTGGTAAAGCAGGGCCTAGTAAGTTGGGCAAGAACTGGAATGACTATTTAGATTCTTGAAGGTTATTCGACCAGGGTTATATAAGCTGGCCAAGCTAGATAGTAAAGTCGTTCCTTATGCCTGGAATATATGTAATCTAAGAAAGTTTTATCAATAACAAGTTAACAAGTTATTTCTTTCATACGTTGTGTTCTTCAGTAATAAGGAACGATTTCTTCCTCAAAAAATTTTAAAGAAGACAAAAAGATGCCACAAGACGGGTTCCGCCAGGCTAAGTTACGAGGCGGGTTTCACCAAACCATCCATGTGTTGGTCTCACTAAGCAAGGCCACAAGGTGAGTTCCCCCAACTAGGTCACAAAGTGGATTCTACTAGACCATTCAAGCATTGGTTCCACTAAAAAGGCCACAAGGCGGATTCTGCCGGGGCAGGTCATAAGACGGATTCCACCAAATTATTTAGGTGTTGGTCCCACTAAGCAAGGCTACAAGGCGAGTTTCGCCAGACCATTTCCAGTGTCGATGCCACTAAATAAGGCCACAAGTGGGTTCCACCAGGTCAAGTCATAAGGCGGATTCCACCAGACCATTTGGGCATTGGTCCCACTAAGTAAGGCCACAAGGCGGGTTCCGCCAGGGTAGGTCACAAGGTGGGTTCTGCCAGACCTTCCAAGTATTGGTCTCTCTAAACAAGGCTACAAGGTGGGTTTCGCTAGGCCACAATCCAGGCGTTAATCCCCATAAACAGGTAATCTATGCTAGACAACCATGAGCATAGGTATTAATCCTATTTTGTAAAAATTCTGTAAATTATTTTATATCTGTTAAACCAAGCAGTAAGCCCCGTAGGGTGAATATGCTTTAGCACCTTCTTTGGGGGGCAAAAAATAGGGGTCATCGAATTCATAGTTTGAGATATAGCCCCCTATCTAAATTGTTGGTAGCGTCAGAACACCTAAGAATAGGTATACAAAATTGTAACAGCCTGGAAACCGGTACCTCTCTGTAACGGCCCAAACTGCTCGGCGCTAGGATCCAGATCGGCTTAAGGCCGCCAGAACCCGTAGCAAGCCTAACCTGAACTTTATAAACCTGATAAATCCCATACATGATCCAACTAGACCACAAGCTTTTTTTAAAACTTTTTCTGTAAAACTACCAGGCTTAACCTTAAAAACACTCAGATATATCAATCTGAAACAACAGCCCCCAGGGCCTACACCAGCGATCCACTACCAAACTCAATCTCCATGCCCTATGTCTGAACACATAGAACCCACTCTCTTAGGGTCAGCATATCATATATTAGCCTTGGTTTCCGCTTTGGGTCAAGGGATTGGAACCCTTTCTTCCCTCACAGTTTTTCTGGGTTAAGGGACTCTAACCCTTTTTCCCCAATCACTGGAGTTTTATAAACACATCATACGTTAAGCCTAGTTTGACACATTTCTCATCAAGAAACGTAAAACAGGATACATGCATACACTAGGGATCAAACATACTCTAGGCAAAGCACATACTAAACCAAATACATACTATCTTACTATCTATTACATGCCTTTACAGAAATCTCTTTAATTTACATCATGTCCACTATTCAAGCAATACTGGAGCCAACACTCTGCTGCTTTTGACTTTTCCAGCTAACTCTGAACCTGCAAAACTGGGATTAAGGGAAAGGGATGAGCTACGAGAGCCCAGTGAGTAGAAACACTGAAAACAGTCATTACTTAGATGCTTTCATGAAATGCATCACAGCACAAACATTTCACATCTCGGATTAGACATGACCCCAAAACTCCCTCTGTCGGTGCACGGCCCTCTTACGGAGCTCGTCACTACATGTACTAGTGCCCGACCCCTCTGCGGAGCTCCCACAGGTCTTATCTAGACTGTAATACCCGGTTAGAGTCCGGCACCGGAATTCCTGTTGTCTGGTGGAATCCGGGGTGTTGGGATTCTATATAAGGGTCGGAGTTATGTGTTCTTAGTGTTATGAGGTGTTTTCTGGTTTTACAGGTCGATAGTTTTGAGTTGAAATGAACCAAGGCAGAGGAGCCAAGTTCGGCCGCCGAAGATAAGTTCGGCCGCCGAAAGTGCCCAATGTTCGGCTTCCGAAGTTCAGGTTCGGCCCCCGAATGTTGCATGGTTTTGCATGCGATTCGGCAGCCGAAGCTGAGTTGCTTAGCCAGCAGGTTTGTATCCCTTAGTCAGCATTTTGGACAGGTGTTATCACCAGATCATGTCCAGAAGTTGGCCACGTCTCCCCTGGTTTATTTGCTAAGTTTGAGCAGCTCATGCAGGAGTTTGCTCGTTTACCAAGTGTTGAAGGTTTTGAAGCAAAAAGTGAGCTTTGGAGAGTTAGTGAGGGTGAAGAAGAGTTGATCCATTTTCCTTGTTTAGATCACTCATCTTCTTGTTCCAGGAGGTAAGTGATGCTTTTGACCATGGTTCTATGTTTTCTGCAAGTTTTATGGGAGTTGGGGAGAGAGAGATGCATGTTGAGGTTTTAAATGGGAGTTTTGATGCTTTATGCATGTATACATGATTATGTGTTATGTTTGTTTTGTTGTTTGGGGTTATTAGATAGTTTTGGACCCCTGTGACCATATACTTGAGTATATGTGAGTTGAGTAGAGGAGGTAAGCATGTTTGGAGAGATTGAAGGGAAGGAGGAGATGGTTTGCCGTTGAAGCTGAGTTCTGGATGAACTCAGGTTCGGCAGCCGAAGGTTCATTCGGCCGCCGAACCTCCTGCATGGTGACTTGGTTGCCACAGCTTGCCCCCGAGTGTTTTTGCATGTTCGGCTCTGTTTGGGGGATTCGGCCGCCAAAGGTGCCGCCGAAGGTGCTTGAGTTTCGTCTCTGGAGAGGACATTCAGCCGCCGAACCTGCCGCCGAAAGTGTCCTGTCCAGCTTTCTTTTGCATGCTTTGCATGGATAGTTGAGTGAGTTTAAGGGGATTCGTGGGGAAGTTAATAGAGTTGTTATTAAGCTAGTTTTGGTCCCTCATTTGAGTCCATCTGTATAGGTACAGACCAGAGGAACCAGAGAGAGCAGCAGTGAGTACTGCTCCAGAGTTTCAGAGCCTGCAGAGTCAGTCAGTCCAGATAGCCAGAGGTGAGTGGAACTAAACTGTTGACTTTTAATTGAACCACAAATTGCTTTTAGCATATCTCATGCATCATGTTTATGCCATAGGTTGATTGCATTAGTAGTCACGAATATGTTGCATTGCATCGTTATTTGGTGATGTGAGTGAATGCTGAATGATCCAATAGTATCAGACAGGAAGTCCAGGAGCCTTTGACTACGCCCTGGCAAGTATAGCAAAGTCCAGGAGCCTTTGACTACGCCCTGGCAGGTATAGCAAAGTCCAGGAGCCTTTGACTACGCCCTGGCAATGGTAAGTACAGAGGTGTTATATACACATATACATATATGACAGGAAGACCAGGTGCTCGATTCTACGCCCTGGCACAGAGTTACTGGGACTATGTGGTGACAGGTTTACTCTTGATGTGGCTTGTCTGTGATATGGTGCATTCCATGAGATCATATTTTACTGAGATGTTTTACTATTCTACTCACTGGGCTATAGAGCTCATCCCACTCCCTTAACCCCAGTTTTGCAGGTTCAGTGTACAGTGTACAGGGACAGTCCAGCAGAGTACAGGAAAAGTAAAGAGATCTGTAATAGCTTAGAGTGGACATGTAATATTAAAGAGATGTAATAGTTGTTGCTTGACCTAGTGATGTATGTTTTGTACATGATCTGTATATGTATATATGTTTTCCTGTATGTGGAAACCAGGCTTAACAGGTATGAGTTCACCCATCTAGAGCAAGCTTTAGTCAGGGATACAGAGTACAGAGACATGAGTACAGAGTACAGAGATAGTGCATGCACAGGTTAAGCCTTGGTTCAGAAACGAGTTTTATTTTCACAGAAAATGTATGATCATGTATGAGGTTTACAGGTACACAGAGAGTATAGCAGGCTTGCTACGGGTTCTGGCGGCCTTAAGCCGACCTGAATCCTAGCGCCGGTGACGGTCCATTTTGGGGTCGTTACAGATTGGTATCAGAGCCCTAGGTTCACATGATCGGACCTATAGAGACAGTGTTGGGCTCAGACAGGTTAGAGGTGGTCAAGCACAATAGGAAATCATGTCCACTAGGATAGGGTCGTGAGTCCTATCTGCTATGATATGCCATGAGTGTTGTATGTGTATGATTGATATGTGATGTTTATGTGTTAAAGTGGTATGTTATATGTTGTGTTTCCAGAGTAAAGATGCAAGGAACTCGTCGATCAGCTCGATTGACTGGAGTCCCACCAGAGAATGAGAGACCAGCTGCTCGTCCTCCTGCATTGCCAAGGGCAAGGTCTCAGAGATCTAGCAGGGAAGGTACGTCAATAGACCCTAGAAGGTCTGTCGACGAGAGCAGAAGAGGAACAGCTAGGGGAGGAAGATCAGAGGAAAGGAGGGAAACTATGGAGATTGAGCAGTCGAGAGATGATAGCATGGGTATAGGCAGTTTTGAGGAAGGTATGGGAGAGTCACAGGGAGGTGCTCAGACCTCAGGTTTTGGCTATCCAGAGTATCCGATGGGAGGTATGTCGGAGTACTCGAGTTTTGTGCCATATCCTCCTTA